>NC_068369.1:22777539-23152539 GCF_020536995.1 Dreissena polymorpha | reverse complement strand
ATGTTGATGCTTATAGTTTTAGGAGGACGTTCTGACTCGTGTGTTATTTCTGGACGCAATTCAGACCCAGGGGTCGCAGGTTCGTGCAACCAAGCAGTTCTAAATATGTTTAAACGTGCATTTACATTTTCATAGTTATTGTATAATCATGTAAAGTGCGTTCAAAGAAATCATTTAGTGAAAACATGCATGCATTAATTGTCATGTGTACTAAACGTTCATATATTGATGTAAGAAACTGCTGGAATAAGCTATTTTTTGTATTTTCTTTTATCTAAAATAGGAACTGGTGGCGATGTCCCAGACATGTATTTGTCCTTCGCAATGATGTATTGCCTTAAACAGCAGATTATTCAGCCTCTTGTTCAACAACAAATTCACAGAATAACGAATTTTTACCGGTTATATAATCTGTGTACAGACCACTCTGATGCTCTTTACGTCGGGATTTTAGGATCCAATCAGGAAACACGTTCTTTCAAAGAGGATCTGTTTATTATCCCACTTGAAACAGTTGTGGATGATGATTTCACATCTAGTGAATTGCACAAGAGGAATCAACTAAAAGCTGTTAGACAAGAGAATGGTAATACCATAAACCTTGTACCTGAAAAGCCTGAAAATTGGATGAGATGTCTTAACCAAGAACACTTTCTGCATCATTTACAAATTCCCTCTGACATGATGGATTCCCCTCGATGGATTGCATTCCAAACAAAAATGCCAAATACCGAAAGATGGCTCGAAAGAAGCCGCCGGCACGGTTGGCCACCTAACAGGGCAATATATGATTTATTAACTGGGGATGGATTTCTCGTGGTCCCTGAGCCCAAATGTTCTAAATATGCCTGGAAATACGATTTTAGATTGGCAGAAGATATTCTCCTCGCGAAGGCTTTTACAGATTATCAAAAAGATTGTTTCAAGATTATGAAAATCCTTTTGGACCAAACACAAGTCAGTCAGTACTTACCGTACGTTTGTGTAAAACACGCGTTCTATTATCAATGTCAAGAAACACCGGCTAATGTTTGGAAGTCGGATCCTACGCTCTGTCTTCGGTCATTGATTGGTCGATTCATATCCAACATAAATGATGCATGTTTCCCCAACTTTTTTGATAGCACGTTGAATTTGATGCCAAATAAGCTCTCACCTGACGAACGAAGTCAAGTTAACCAAGGACTGTTTATTGCACAAAAGCACACATTTGTCTGTCTGTGTAATGCGTTCAGTACTCCAGCAACGGACTTTGAGGATAGATGGTCGAGAGCATTTGCCGCCATGTTCCATCGACTGGTAGAAAGCATGCCGTCGAGCGATACTGAAAGAGTTCTCGAAGAATGCTTTATACCAACAGCTGTAGCCGGCATACAAGAGCTTGTGGAACGTGAAAGGTTTTCATTAGCATACGAACGATGCACAGAAGCTGTAGAGGAATTGAATCATGTTTGCAAGGCTGAGTTGGCTGTCAATTACATAGTCAACCTGGTCGTTTGCCCTGCTTCTTACAATGTGCGACATTGGTTGTTTGCATTCTACGTGGCCTTTGTCACGGGGCACTATTGGTTCGATGAAGTAAATAAGGATTTAGACTCAGTTATACTTGTTGATGTCTTTGGAGAAAATCTTTATCAAATTTTAGAAGATACATTTGGGAAAAAAGTAAGCATCCCGACTCATTTTATTGAGCCTGAACGTATTTGTCAAACAACCTTAGCTTTGGCAAAGGTTCTGGAGCAATGTGACATTTATCAAGGTGTCATAGCCAACGTAGAATTGGCAGCACTTGATTACGTAATAATTCAGCTGCAAAACTGCACATCAACTGTACGTGTTCTCGATATAAATATTGAAGATAATATGAGAGAACTTCAAGCGGATGTGCGAAAACGAATAAACGTGATGGATGACCAAAGAGACAGAAAATTGATGGAAATTGCTAACATCCGAAAGGAGTTTGAACAATACAAACGAAAAATTATAGTAATTGATAACATACGGAAGGAGTTAAGAAAATGCGAATTACAAAATGATCTGACGGGAATGAAATTGATTTTTTCAAAACTGCAGGATATTAATATGGAATAAAAAAAATACTAACCTGTATATAAAGTACATAAACTGGTAATTATGCCAGTGCAGCAATGTTGTCATCCTTTCTTACTTATTCCAGACATTAATTAGTAGGCTTGGACAAGAGTGTTTATATAGTGTTATTAATCGTTAGATGCGATTGGTGGATAACTGCTTCCCAACATAATCTTTTTTTTTTAATTCCCAATGTTTAATTGATGAGTCACAATTTTCAAATTGAATACATTCAGTTGCGTTTAACGTTTATGGACCATTATAACATTCTTACCATACATGATCTCTGTGTCATTATGTATATTGTAACTGTAAATAAATAATATTTTTCTTTCAAACAAAGGTATTATGTTCATAAAGCATGAAGCATATCTTTAAATTTATTGATGGTACACAATTGTAACTAATAATTTGTTTATTTTATTTCAACTTTCAATTTCAATTTTATTTATTTTTTAGTCTAAACGCTATGTTAATATAATAAGTGTTTCTAATTTACTTTTTAAAGGCGTTACAATCACCTTATAATGCTACCGATTTCAATTTATGATTATCCATAAAACAACCGATAGTGAAAAAAAATTCACGAGAAGTGCTATGTTTAGTGTTCGAATATAAATATAATGAAATTATTCTTTCAATATGTTTTTATTGCCATTGTCATTTCGAAAACTGTGAAAAAGTCCTTTTAAATATATTCACTTTCCTCTGCAATGTATGTATGTTGGATCAACATGTATAACCATGCAAGCAAACGCGCATGCATTTGTGTTTATTGCATCGATTTCATTAGAAAACAAATATGACTGCATCCAATATTTATTATACTGTATGTATGTGGTCATTTGTGCAGTTAAAAGTATCTCTAAAATTAAAAGAATAACGTTGACAATTGATTTTTGTATTTTCAATGATTAACTATATATTTAAGGCGCATGCAGAGTTTGCGCGTGTTTGTTGCATCGTTCTTGTATTTAAATCACGAACACAAAAAACGTAGCATCAATGAATCACATTCTATATTGTTTAAGACATTGCGAAAAACACACATAAGAACAAGTACGCATGAAAATGTTGCAGAAACTTCAGCATCAGAAACTTGGTGCTTAAACTTCAGAATCAATTTATATCCCAAACGTGTTCACTTTCTTATTGCTTGTTTTAATTAATATCTTAAAACAATTTAATTGTACTGTTAAGAAATGATATGGATATGTTTCCACTATCCAGACCGATCATACTTGTTGTAGCCGGCCCTACACTTATTCGGCATTGCAGATTGAGTTTTCGATTATGTTTCTATAATGTTTGCTACTTCTTATCCCATTTGCCCAATTAACTTTAAAATATAGACAACAATTTTGAAATAAACATTCTTATTGAAGTGAAATATAACGTATGTATAGGGCAAAATGTTAAAGTAAAAAAAAACGATGAAGACACTGTTATCCTCTATGATTAATCCATCAGCATCTGCAATAAGCAATAATAAAATGGCTTGGCACCACTAAACATAGACCAATAGACCTTAATAAAAGCGGTATCAAAATCCAACATGTTGAACAAACTTATTGAATCTGCTCCAATCCTTCGCCACATAGCCTATGGCAACTAACAAAAAGTTAAATAGAAACATCAATATCAATATATATTGAGGAGTTGACAAACTAATTACTGGACTAAGCAAGCTCAAATTGCAAGTTCGCGATAAAAACACAGATCTACACAAAGAAATAGCACTGATTCTCCGTATTGTATTATGTTTTGTTATGGTTAATAGACATGGCATTGTTTACATGGCCACCGTAACACCACTATACTAGTAAGGTTCACCATAAAACCCAAGGGATGGGTCCTTTGTCAATGTCCTTTTCTTGCTTACATCACTTACCTAATAGAAAGTGTCAGGATTATTTTCCGTCCGTTGAAACAATTTTTTTGTTTTAATATCACACAGATATCACAGGTTAGAGAAAATAATTTTTGAATATGTGAAAAATACAAGTAAATGGAGTTTAAACACATAATAAAAAGTTCGAAGTAGAAGGGAAACAAACTAACCAAAAGGTCAATGATCGAATGATGGCTTTAAAACAAAAACGCCTTATGTTTCACCACCAAACAAATTAATATATGACATATTAAATGGAAATGAAATCCTGGTTGCGCATGGTTCCTGAGTCAAAATGTTCAGTATATGCCTAAAAGAATTATTACAGGTCAGTTGATAATATTCTCGAAAACACTTGTAAATTTTCATCAAGATTGATTCGGTATTTCAAAAGTAATCATCGACTTGAAGTCAGTCAGTACTTATCGTACTTTTTTGTAAAGCACGCATGCTATTATCAATGACAAAAAATGTCAGCTGATATTTTGAAGTGACACAGCTGTCTGTCTTCAGTCATAGATCGTGCGAATCGTATATAACGTTATTCATTATTCCCAACGTATTCGATAACATGTTATATTCGTAGGATACGGTCTCATATGACGCACAAAGGAAACCATAGCTATTGCGCAAGAATAAACCTAAGTCATGCTTACAGCACGCCATCTACGAACACGTTATATTATGGATGCACATAAATGTCTGATATTTTGTCTGTGTTCAGTCGTTGATCGTTTGACTCGTATCTTACATCATTAGTTCCCCCAACTTCTTTTCTAACGTTTTGAATTTGTATGATACGGTCTCGTATGACGCACGAAATCACCTTCGTATGCATTTCCTTTCCTTGAGCACACTATTAACGGACTGAACATGCAATCAAGCAGCACTCCAACCGTTCTCTTAAAATGTTTTACACCTATCTCTTTAACGGCAAGTTGTAAAGGAAAGATATGCACAAGCGTAAGAAGCTGTAGAGGAATTTAATCATGTTGGCAGTTAATAATATTGTAAATGAAGTATTAGGTTCTGCTTTTTACAACGTCCTTATTTGACTGTTCACATTTCATGTTTCGTATGTCACCGCATAGCATTAACATGATGATATCAGATAAAACTTTTATTCAATCCCACGTATTGATGTATAAAAATCAATAACATAGTATATGATATATTGAAAAATCCGAACAGAATTCCGAAACAGTTTGTTGAATCTGAAATATTGTTTTAAATCAACGTCTGCTTTTCCAAAGGCACTAGATGTATGTGGTTATATGAATATGTTATTATGATGCTGGCTTTGCAGCAAGGAATTATAGTAAAATGAGACAACGATGAAGTCAACGTAAATGTGCGTTATATAAGGGTAAATGACAAGTTTTGTGAGCTTGATTTGCAGAGAGAATAATCTCACGAAACGTGGATTAAAAACAACGATATATTGATTGTAAAAATCATGCAAAACATAACCCCATTGGAAGACGTCGTAACATACGGGAAAAGTAACGAAAATGTAAGCAAAATGATTGATCACTAAAATACATTAAATAAATCCGCCCATACGGCCCCTTTCTTTTTTTCGGAGATTTGCGCAACAAATTATAATTGAGTGAAACTTAATTGGAAATTTAATCATCAAGAGGAGGTTTACACGATCACGGTCCCTATGTCCTAGTTAAATGTCACAGTAAAAGGTTGAGATGCCAACACATTCTCAACAAATCTCGTTAATTGACTTAACATCATAAACGTTCATATGTATTTAGAATTAATCACTCCAGATTTGATAATTATAAACTAATTGAAGACAGTCTGTCAGTTCCCAGGGCGGATGTGACAAGTTAGCTACTGAAGTTTATCCAGCGATCAACTTGGCAACAAAGGCAACAACCATAGAAACATGGAACGTAGGAAGACCGAATGCGTGCGGAAAGATCAAAGAACTGACGCACGAGCTGATGCGCTACCGCTATCATAGGACTAGCCAGGGCCAGGTTGCTAGGCTTCGGAGAAACATCAACAGACGAAGCGCACAATATGGTTCAGCGGGGAGGATTCAATACATCAGTACGGGGTTGCTGTCATCGTTATGAAGGCGGTAGTAACCACGTCATCATTTGCATCCCAGTCTCCCGTATGCTCACCTCCATCCGTATCTCAACGAGACCTCACAACACGACCATCATCTAGGTCTATTGACCAGGATCACACTACAAAGACGAGATCAACAAAAATATGAAGAGCGCTTTCATTACAAATGCCCCGAAGAAAGACATCCTCATCGTCCAATGCGACTTGAACGCCAAGGTTAGACCAGATGCCTAAAAGGCTGGATATGGACAGTATGTAGATTTGGCATATGAAAGATCAACGACAGAGGGCTCATACGTCTTGGGGTCGCTTGAAGCCTCCAACTCACCCTGGTCAAAACGCTTCCGCCAGACAAATCTTCCAGTACAACGACTTGGCATTCAAAAGGGAAAGTACACAACCAGATCGATTTCATACTAGTCTAGCATCACTAAAAAGAACACAAGACCGTTTCCTAGCGCAGACATCGGCAATGACCATGACTTAGTACTCACCATCATCAAGCTGAAGGTAAAGAACAAGCGCATCGCCAAGAACCCTCGCATTAGATTTGACTTAGCAGAGGCGCTTGAAACACGTATATGTTGTACGTTTGCAGCCCTATTTATCTCAGACAATGACATCGACACCATCACCATTGAATCCTTCCGTCATCGTTCGATGAAGCTCTCGGTGGTGAGAGAAGTAAGAACAGTCTATGGGTAACGACCGATATAATGGACCTATGCGACAAAATGAGCTAAGGCATAAAAGGTACACGAGACTCGACTCTAGGACAGAATACCAGAAAGCGAAAAGAGAGGAAATGAAGAAGATGGATGAAGCCAAGTAGGAGTGGATTGAGATGCAATGTATAAATATTAACAAAGAGACGACCACAGACAACAGTAAGAAAGCCTACAGCACTCACAATACCCTCACGAAGACCAGTTAGCCCAATGCCAGTGTTTTAGCAGGCCCTGACGGGAATCATCTGACCGAGAGTGCCGCAGTCCTAAACAGGTGGGTCGAATAATGCAGCAACCTCTATAACTACCCGCTTAAACAAGACCCAGTCCCCTTCATAACGATCACATAGTGACCAGAAGCCGACGACGCATGTCTTCCCATACTTAAAGCAGAGGTGAAAAAGGCAGTGCACTGTCTGAAGGCAAGAAAATCTCCTGGAGTGGACAACGTCCCTTGCGGGCTGATTAAAAATACGAGAGAGACATCGACGGCAGCAACTACATCATTAAGCCAGACGATCTGGGAGGAGACGTAGTGGACCAAGGTGTGGAGACGGTCTGGCTACCGGGAGATGAGCGAAAATTACCACACCATCTGCCTCATCTGCCATCCCAGCAAAGTCATACGACCGATTTAAGATTAAGGCCGATGAACAGCGGGCGGAATAGCAGGCTGGTTTTAGAGTTGGACGGAGCACAGTGAAAAAAATCATCAACTTTAGAGTCATCTTTGAGAAATACCTGCACCGCTTATATGAGCTCTTCAACAACCTAATCGACTTTAAGAAAGCGTTTGACGTGATGGCCTATGGTAGATTTTTAGAGGATTCAATAGTGACAAATGGTTAGTGAAAGTCATCCAAGAACTCTACGAAAACGCCAGCAGCGCAGTACTTCTCAATGAATAGATTGTTGAGTTCTTCAATACATCATTGGGCGTCAGTCAGAGATGTCTGTTTTACCTTTTCCTTGAAAGAAAAATGCACGAGACCCTCAAAGACCACCATTCTTCCGTCCCCATCTGTTTCAGATCTATCTTCAATTAGAGTTTCGCTGATGGCATTGACCTTATGGGTTGCACCAGCAGTGAACTGAAAGACCTCACCAACAGGCTTTATGAAAGAGCAGCCGCATACAGGATGGTAGTCGGAAATCAACAAGGTGAAGTCTAAGATCATGTTGAAAAGCACGAACAACACCAGTGTAAACATCACCATGAACGGCAAGTATCTGAAACAAGTGATCAGTTTCAAGTACATGTACTTTGAAGCAGCCCTGTCCAAAGAAGGTACCAATACCACTGAAGTCCGAAAAAGAATTACAATGGTGACTGAAGCCATGGTAAGACTGAGCAGGTTGTGGGTATTCGGCTTCATCAGCTTCCCCACCAAGCACAGGCTCTTTAAGTCCCTCGTAGTCTCCTTCTGTATGGCTGCGAGACCTACCTCACGCGGACACAGAATGATAGAGTCATTTAAACAAAATTGTCAACGCAGACTGATCCGCATCTCCTATATAGAGCACGAGACCAACGAGTATGTCCGGAACAAGACAGCAGCACTTGTTGGTCCACAAGAAACCATACCATAGACCATCAAACGGCGCAAGCTGGCTTAGTTGGGACACGTAAACAGGCAATATTGGGTTCCAGGGCACTCTAGAGGGCGTTTGCCGTCAGGCTGTCAGGACAAAAACTGGATCGACGATGTGAAAGAATGGACGTCCTAAACAAATGGTTGAGCTTCTCCCAGCTTTTCACAACCTAATGGGCGGAGGATATCTCTGACATCGTCCCTCCTTTCCCCAACGACCAACGGCCAAATGAGTGATGATAAGGAGGAGGAGTAGGAGAACAAAAAACACATTTTACACACTGAAAAACTAAAATACATGTAAACAATTCTTCTTAAAGGTACTTGACAGATTCAACAGAATTATTACATATTTGCACCGATCGTCATTCGGACAAACACAACGTTGGGCGTTTTGAGTACTCGAATACATCGCAGTAAGAAATCCCGGACCTGACAACAGGATAATAATCTAACGTATAGATGCTTTACATATATTACATATAGTGGTATTAGATGCGCATGTTAAATTGCAATTCTCTGAGTTGCTCGATAATAAAAAAACTTGTTAAACAAATGTTACTCTTTCTTGATTAAAACATTGTCCAAATGTATTCAAAAATTGTTTACATCAAATGTTGAAAGACATCTATTAGGCGAATGTTTTTGATAAATATGATGGACATGTCATTTTATTCTTTTTTGAGAGGAATTTGAGAAAATTTCACTGTGGCATGTTCATGCAATTTGTAGTTATATGAATACTTGAAAATGAACGTCGTTTATGAACGCGTTTTTGTCTATTTGTATCATGTTTATGCAATGCTTTATTTTTACAATGCTAATCTTTCAGGATTTGCACCAATTTAAATTAGCTGTATTAATAAATTTGTATAATACTGACGGAGATATGTTGCATGTTATAGTCTTCTACAAACCAGAAAAATATTGTAGAGCTCAAAAGACCTTGGACAAACATACGGGGTTTGAAAAAACAATCTATATTGGTTAGAATGTATGTATTCAACTGTCATACTCGAGTATTGACCTCGTGAGCGTCATGTGCCTTTAAGTTCTTTTGGTAGAAAGTAAGGTTTCTTTTTAAAAGTCTTCAGATGTATCAGATCTTCTAACAGATATAGGCAGATGTGTTTTACATTAAGATTGGTGTTGCATATCTCTTCGTTGATTGTATAGTTGTTGTTGGTTTTGGTTTTGGTTTCAGATGTTGACAAACAGCTGAAGCTCCCATCAGTTTACATTTAAATATATTTTACCGTCAACGAATACATATTAAACGATTCAAAGAATTGAGTTTGGTTTTTAACACCCGGACAAAGTTTTAAAAAATACGTACGATTCTGGAATTTTGATTTCAAATTAAATTTAATTGGGAAACGACTTACATTGTTGTCATCATCATGAACGGGAAACGGATAGTATCAATGTGTAGAGCGTTTGTCTAATATTATAAATAAAATGTATTTGATTGTCACAGTTGGTGATGTTTTCAAACAAAAGTTATGTGAATCAATTTAAATACATAAGAGTAATAGTATTTACTATGTTTGTGTCCATTTTTAGCGTGATAGCCCTTTAGTAGAGAGATGTCAACAGCCCTGAAAAGGTATAGTGCAGTGTAACCTACTGTAAAATAGTTTTGCGTGTTTGTTTATTTTTTATTTTTTTGTGTTATTATTATTTATAACATATTGTTCTCGACGGTTCAATATGAGATTATATACAACATTTGTTTGAAAAGTGGCTTTTAATTTCTAAAAGATTTGGTTGTCTCTATGGAAACCTGAAAACGATCGCCATATTGGATTAGAAAACAAACATGGACGACGGAGTTTAACAAACTTTATCTTTTTCATTTCCCCCAAATAATCGCGTTAAAGATCAAAAATGGCAACTCAAACACAAACCCTAAGAAAGGCTCCTGTACAATTGTCAAGAACACATGATTATCTTTACGGTAGGTGCTTAAAAATACTCTTTGCTTCTTGTTTTGCTTATTATTATTGATAATTATTTTACTTATTTCATTAAATTAATCTCATACAACCGAAATTCTTGTATTCATCATTGGTTGTTTTGTTGGTGACTTGTAATGTTGTTTTTGATCGTAAGTATATAAAAAGAAGGAATATTGCATGGTTTTGGTGCACTGATGTGTAGGTCTTCCTGAATAAAGCTTTCAATAGCATCATACATAGCCTGAAATCCAGTATTCTCGTGGTACTCAATGAATAAACATTTCTGCCTAAAATCTTCTGATAGATGATTGAATAGACAATCATATTTGACTTTTCTGCCATTCAGAATTACTTGTTTTAATGAAAAAACATAAATTTTAACTGTAGTCACAACAAAAACAACATCACTATCCGTCCAATATGATTTATATAATCAAATAGGGTATACCCACAGTAAACATTTTCATTGGTTTTAATGGACTTAATCTTATTAAACTCAGGCAAACATTTCATAAATTGTTTGATATCATGAAATCAAAACTTTCAAAAATTATATTTTGTAAACCATTAACATTGTGTGTTTATGCCCCCGAAGGAGGGCATATAGTGATCCCACTGTCTGTCGGTCTGTCTGTCCGTCACACTTTACGTTTAGGTTTCGAAAAATGCTCATAACTTCTATGTCGCTTCATATGTAACCTTCATATTTGGTATGCATGTGTATATGGACAAGGCCTTTCTATACGCACACAAATTTTGACCCCTTTGAACTTGAACTTAAGGTCCGAGTTTAGGTTTCGAAATATGCGTTTAGGTTCCAAAAAATAATCATAACTACTATCAAAGCGTTTTTCGGGGGCCATATGTCATCCTATGGAGACAGCTCTTGTTAAAATTACTGCTGCTTCAATTGTTTGAAGTTATGATATTTAAAAATTAGCAATAAATAGATCCTTTACTGTACAGACTATGACATTATGCTTTTGTAAACCATATTACGGTTTCATTTTGTAGATAATCTCCATGTATTGGCAAGTGAAAGGGATCATGCTAGGGCAACATTCAAGGCACACACAGGGACTGACAGAGTCGTAAGTACCTCTGTTTGCTTAGAAATGTATTTTTTGATAATTCATGTCCAGTTTTAAAAGTTTTATTTAAAGCTTTATTATGTTGATTGAAATGGTAGCATCTGGTTATTATTGCTCTATTGGTCATTGTCGGCTCGGGTACTACTTACATGTACCCAGGGTACTCAAAGTATACTTACATGTACCCTGGGTACAGTAAATATACTAAAACGTACCTGGGAATTTTGAAGCTAAATCGGTCGTTGTCGGCTTTTTTTTTTTAATTAATTATGTTCACATTTATGTAACTTTTCTGTTAAATGACCTCTATATTATCGAAACTCATACTCAAGAAGCATGTTGATGCAGTTTTATTAAAAGAAAAGTTTGTTTATTATAAACAATATCGTTTTTATGGTAATCTGTAGCGCGTTTTAAGACATAAAATTTTTGGCTGGAATACAACTCGGGAACAGTCTAATATCGACCGGGTACCTTTAAGTATTTTTACCTTACCCGGGGTACATGTAAGTATACTTAAGAGTACCTGGGGTACATGTAAGTAGTACCCGAGCCGACAATGACCAATTGAGCTTTATTATTTGTTGGTTAATTGTTATTACAAAAGCTTAAATTTAGAAACAATGCACTTATCAAGTTAGTATCATTGGTATGATTTTTATTATATGACCCTAAAGCCCTTGGTCATGAATATTTTGAAAAAAAATGTTACAAAGCCCACTTGCTGGCTGTGCTCATTAGTTCATTCAAAGTAATTTTCATACACAAAAGAAACTGTAAATCTTCCACTTTAAAGAAATATTTTCCCTTATTTCAGAAAAGGGTCCCTGTGTTCAACACGATGTTCAGTGAGCTACGCCATCACCCTCGCTTTCAAATGAGACTGGACGTGACAGACCCTGTTCCAAAGTTCATTTCCAGACAATGGAGAGGTTATGCTGATCAACACAGGGAACAACTGATACGATATACAACGTAAGATTTTTCAAATCATTTCTGTGAAAAGTAAAATAAACATCCCACAACTGATGAAGAAAAGTGTTAAATTTCAATGATACTTTTCTGCTTAAAAATGTATCAGATTTTTATGAATTTGCAGAATTGGCATCTGACTGTCTGTTTGTAAAATTTTGTATTGTGAACATTGGAATATTTATGTAGTCTTATTTGATTTTGTTTTTAAAAAGTATTAAAGTTCTGAAGTGTACAGTATTAATTTTAATATGATGTCACAACTCACATATAACTTTATGTGAACAGTAATTTCTGTTGCGTCGCCATTCTATATTGTGTGCAAATTGAGAGGTTCAAATGCCACTTAATAATTAGTATTCTACTTGTCTTTTTCCCCAGATTCAACTATGACCCCAGTGTGCAAGTTCCTTCCAAGGAATATTCCTCAGCACATGTCCGCGGTTCAGACAGATTTAAATTCTTCAGAAGGTGATAAAGTAGTTTTAGAATCGCAAGTGTGTAAGTTCGGGGCTTGCACTACGACAAGTAGTGAAATGAGTAACCATATTCGCAAGTTTGTCTGTATTTGTCATCATGTCACATCCATGTAAACCATAAATACCGGTAACAAACAGATATAAAAGTCAGAAAAGAACTAAGTGAAATAATGTTATACCTCTTTTTACCAATGTCTTTAAATATGATATGTTGATTACATTTGAAAACAAACTGACCAGAGACAGAGGTCTGAACTTTCAAGACTTCATCATCATCATTATCATGTACCAACTGATTGTTATAATATTATAGAAATAAACGGTTAGGAAATGTTTATAATCATTTTAATTATGTATTTGTACTATAAATAGTATAGATCTACATAATCCATTTTCATTAGGCATTGGTTAGGCAGGGTTTAGATTAAAGTTTATAATCACTTTTTTGGAAGTTATACCGAGGCTAGTTTAAAAACGTTAAAAACAACCTAACACCTGACAAATAAGGATTTTACTGAAAACTATAGTAACATTTTAAG
Organism: Dreissena polymorpha; assembly: GCF_020536995.1. Classification (NCBI taxonomy): domain Eukaryota; kingdom Metazoa; phylum Mollusca; class Bivalvia; order Myida; family Dreissenidae; genus Dreissena; species Dreissena polymorpha. The sequence goes on along the minus strand of NC_068369.1, from coordinate 23,139,107 downwards.
GCCATTAGACTTTTGTGATGTATTATCAGGTTCAACACACAATGAAATCTTCTTTGTAGGGCCCACTAATGATATTTGCAGGCACTCATTATGCAGGACGTTTTCAGTTGGGGTTTTTTCACTTGTCCAAGTGTGATTTGTACTGCTCTATCTAAAAGCTGGATTTGTTTAATAAACAATGAGTGAATGTAACCTATTATATTTGGTTTTATTGAATATCACAGTAGTCTGATGCACTTATTGTTAAATTAGCAAAATGTTACTATTTTGTAACCCTGTTTTATTTACAATGATTGTTAAATACATTTTTATTAGAGTTCTTGTCCAATTCTCAAGCAGCAAGAATATTCAGCTTAATTAAATTGGAACAAAAAAACTTGCCAGGGCAATAGGACGAGGGGAATCTAAGTGCTGTGGTGGAATTTAAGTTTCTTCTAGGCTTAGTTATGGACACAATTTTAAAAATTGTGTGTTGTTTCAGGCCGATCATTCCATTCCTGCAGCAAGTGCCTCCAGAAGTCCTGCTAGCCACAGCCAGGTGAGTGAAGAGCTTGACATGGGATATGGAGGTTTCATACCAGGCAATCATTTCGTATCGTAAGGTTTTTCACCTCTTTTAAGGAGGTCATTTTCCGCAATTTGTATGCAAATCATTATTTTGGGAAACCTTTCATGTGGGAGGACGAAACATATCTGTAAAAGTTTTTTTTTATTGTATAATGCTTATCTCATTGATATTTTTCAGTATTTCTCAGCTAAGAAACAAAAATAATATTTGTATGTTTGCAATATTTTATAAGCACCCTTTTCCCAAAATGTTGCAGACATGACCCCCTGGCTGGCCCAGACATGCAGGTTGAGAGAGCTCCCACCCCGCTGCACCGTACTGTGCAGATTCAGACTGACTTCAGAGACTCTGAGGCCCAGACGGACCCGTATACACCAGAGTATGTTGTCCGGCCTGGGTCTGCACCAGAACTGCTCACACTTGCCACTTTGTCTTATGGTAAGTCCTTTATTTAGAAAATTTCATAATCAATCTGTGTCTATTTTAGACAGCATGATTTAATTTAACATTAATTAAAAAATTTAATGTATTAAAAAATATGCTTATTGCAACCCGGGTTTGGAACAATTTTCTTATTTTTTCAAAGTGATGGGGGGAATTTCAGCTACTTTTGCATTTCTAGAATAGACTCAGATGAACAATTTTCTTGCATTCTTATGGTAAATGATGAATTTATATACAGCCCAGTCCATACCATATTTACTTTTAAGAAAACATGTTTTTTATTTTAATAGCAATTTTTGTCAATTGGAAAATACTTTTTGTTTCAAACTTTAATTGGAGTATTATTATTTGAAAACTTAAATTTATGGCTCAGAATGCATCAAATTATCACATTTGGTACAAACAAATCTGAATGATACATTGTCTTCTGCCATGCTTTTACTTTAGTTGATTTTTTTCTCCATTTGAACAAGCTCTCTCTTTAAATTTCTTAACTAGAGCATCAATATTGTAAAAATCATGGCACAAAAATGATAACAGGTATCTGAACTACGCCACAAATTTTTATCATAAAACCAAAATCTGTTTTATTCATGGACTTCAAAATAAACACATAAAAAATGTTATTGTTTCGCATTAGGGCGTGGTCTACCGGCAGGCTTGGCGGAGGTTGAGATGATAGAGAGAGCGCGTGCCAAGCGTGCCTGGGAGGCGACGTTACCTCCCCTGAACGATATGTCGCAGCTGGAGAAACGTAAACGTATGATGGACGAGATGGAGAGGAAGGAGTGGGCGCTGAGAGAACAGGAGATTGAGAAGTAAGCAGGCTGTGCATTTAAAATAACACAATGTGTAAAACATAGAAGGAAATAAACAGGGACTGGCTAGGCAATAGCCCTTTAAATTTGTTCAGGTGTGGGCAATTGGCACTGAGAGAACAGAAAATTGAGACTGTGCATTTGAATAATAAGTCCTTTACCCTCTACTACTTAGATATGCATTATGACCTGTTTGTAGTTTTTTAGAAAATAAAATTGATTTTGAGACCTTTGATAATAGATTCAAGTTTTAAAGGCTTCATTTCCATCCATACGATACTGATGAGCAGCAAACAGCATTAAACCTGACCAGCCTGCGAATAACTAATAGGCTGTTCTGGTTTAATGGAATGGGCGTTTTAATAAGCCTAAGGCTTGCGATGCAATTGAGCTAAAATAAAAAGGTTTAAACTTAAACCAAACTGTAGTTTTTTTAATACCAAAATAGTTGAGCAAATTGTTCTTCACTTTGCTGAATCCATTTTTGAATCTTTTTGGATGTACCAAAAGAGCACATTCTATTAAAGTGGATATTATTTGCCTATAGCAGGCACATCATTAAGGAATGCTGTTCACTTTCAACAAAGTTCTTACAGATAAAACAATATCGTTCATTTTCCTGTTCACCATCATAATGCCCTGTTTCTATATGAGAAGGTCCAAAACTTCAGAGCAGAGGTTTTGCTTCCCTGATATGTTTCCAGATTTCCAGCCCTGTTTGTTGCCCCTTATTTTTTCTAAGAAAACACATCCTCTCAGTACAAAAAGTAAGTTATTGAATGAACAAGGGCAAAAATATAAGATTGTAAGCCCAGTTAAGGACCAAATAACTCTTGTTCATACTACACTGGAAAACAATGGCAGTAACTGTTGTTTTTGTTGTTGTTGTTGGCATAGTCCTAAATTTGTTCAAAACTCTACTTCAGAAGTTTCTGTACAGTTATGATGAAACTTTAGGCAAAGCTTTAGTTAATATTGGATTATTTCTAATGTTGGCTTTTGTTCATGTACTTCAATAATTCAATTAACATATCCAGAATATCTTAAGTCCATATTAATGTCCTATGCGTATGGTATCAAGCATGATATCTACCAATAGATTTAACCAATTGTAAGAGTTTGCAGGTGTCGGGTTCTTGTGGCTATTAATACCTCAACTATTTTTCATTGCTAACGGTTATTCAAACATATTTTTTTGCCTCGATTACATTGAAATCCCAATATTTATTAAGCACACATGAGTCCGTTTCCTGGGTAGAACCAGTTCTTGTTGTTATTTCACAATGGTATATGTTAGTTCTAACATTGGGTTCATGTTCAGACTGCAGGAGGCAAGGTTGGAAGTGCTGAAGCAGCTTCTGAAGCAACGTGAGGAGAACCACCAGGAGCTAAACATCAAACGTCTAGATAAGCTCTGGTCCAAGAAGCAGAAAGAAAAGGAGGGACGAATCAAGAAGATCAGAAATGAACACATTAAAAGTGAGCCTTAATTTAATTTTTCCAATCTTTTAAATAAGGAAGATTGCAATTAGTTTAATAACAACTGATTCTGTTTTCTTGTCTACCCTGCATTCTGATGGGATTAATCAGCCATTGTGACGTGCTTTCAGTTGCACTCACTATGTATGCAAATTAAAATGTAAATATTCACGACTGTAATACTTTTTATATACACAAGATGTATCAAATGATAAAATTGTTTTATGTGCATCTTATTGATGTTTATTTCCATTCTTTAATAGCAAAATGTCATAGTTAGGCACGACTGATATGCTGTTTGACAAAATGAAATTCAAAATAAAACAATATTCATTTGCCATTTTATGAAGTCTACTGTGGCCTTAAGAGTGTTGAATAACAGTCAATACTCTTATGTGTTATTTTAAGAAATTGATAGCAATTTTCTTCCTTTTATTTTAAATTTTCCTGATGGGTTTTACAGGGATAAAATGCTGTAAAAGGCTATATAATTCTTTAATAAAATGCTTTAGGAGTAACAATTTTTAGCAGCATTCTTAAAACATTTAGGAAATTATCTCTTTGAACCTTACCTATGCCTTTACATTGAGAACTTTAGTATCTTATTTAAATGCACATTATTTAAATATTTTAATTTCATTATTATGTAACTTAAAAATTCCCTCAACAAATTTTTTACGTTTCCAGCAATCAGAAAGCTCACAGAAAAGAGGCGTAAAGTGGAAGGCAAACTCGAGAGGCGCGATGTGATAGCCGACTATGCCTCGTTTTCCTCACAGTCCTATGCCCCGCTGACGAGGGTCGGAATTTTCCTGGACCGTGGCTCCGAAAACTACGTGGTGAAGAGCCGTCACCTGAACACATACCAGGGCCTTCTGGAGCTTGAGGCTTCCCTCCCGGACTTTGTAACGCAGCCCAGAATCAAGGGTCCGAAGCCAAAAACTGTGACCAAGTCAGGCTTTGTGAAACGGAAGTACAGGCAGGAAATTGAGCTGATGGACATGCATGAGGTGAGAATAGTTTAATTTTCTTTGGTTACCAGGGGTGTAAAAATCCTACAACACCTTACCTGTCCATGCGTTAAAGATCTTTTTGCCTGTTAAAATTGCCTCATGATAATTTTGCATAGAGCATTTGCAGTTTTGGTTCTTTTTCAGGGGTGTAAAATCTTATAAAATCTTACCTGTCCATGTTTGAAAGATCTGTTTGCTTGTTAACTTTTCCTTTTTATAATTGTGCATGAAGGATTTGAGTTTTGATTGTTTTTAAACAGTGTATAGCACTTAAAAAATCAATTGGTAATTCACATGGCCTTATTTGATATTGTTGCTTGTCTTTTCCACATTGTTCTGAATCTACTGAAATCTGGCAGTTTTAGCTTGGCTGTGCCTGCTCAGGGATAAGTGTCCAATAAGGACATAATTGAAACCACCACTGATCGTGTTGTGTTCTTGAATGATTATTGTGATATGTTACACTGAATCATTCAAATTAGTAAACTTTGTCAAATGCCGGCAGCTTTAAATTGTATGTGAATAATATTTTTAAATGCACACTGTATGTTGTATTTTGTTTTAGTTCATTTCAACTCAGTTAATATTTTGTTTAATAGATAAAACATCTGGGAATTCCAAATAGGCATATTTAAGCCATTCTCATTTTAAGTCTCCTATTATAACATACTTATTTAAAATTATTTCTGTTAAAAGAAATTGTTACAAGAATTGGAAAATGCTGAGGTATGCTGCTTATTTATGGATCTGGTTTGATTGATTTCAGGGGATCTTATTTCTATGGCAAAATGATTTTGAATCTTGATAGAGTTTTAGTTATTATATTGTCAATTTTTTTAATGGAAATATGCAAAAATGTTTTATTATTATTATTTTTATTTTTATCCATATCTTCTATTCATAGATGTACACTTTAGTTGTCGTTTAAATTAACATTTGGTGAAAGTCTCTTTATCAAATTTTCTTCATCTGTGTTTTTCTTTTTTTCTTAAATATCAACATGGGTTAGGGGTTTAAAATGTATGATTCTGAAAGTGTATATTAATGTGAAAAAACAACTACTTTATAATGTATATAAATATGAGGAAAAAAAACTATATAAATAATCTTACTGAATTCATCCTTGGATTATGCATGAAGATGAAATTAAAGAATAATTATACTTAGACAATTAAAATATTTTTTTTCTGTAATCATGAGTGGCATAATTTTTCTTCCTTGTAGCTTATTTTCACCTTTATTATATAATTGTTGATTTACACAAGTAGTTAAACTATAGGAAGGGAGCATGTTATTATCGTCACTAAGAGTTTTTATGTCCCCCACCACTATCGTGGGGGACATATTGTTTTTGCCCTGTCTGTTGGTTTAAATTGTTTGTGTTTGCGTCAAACTTTAACATTTGCCATAACTTATGCAATATTGAAGATAGCAACTTGATGTTTGGCATGCATGTGTATCTCATGGAGCTGCACATTTTGAGTGGTGAAAGGTCAAGGTCATCCTTCAAGGTCAAAGGTCAAATATATAGCTTCAAAGCGGCGCAGAAGGGGACATAATGTTTCTTACAAACACATTTCTTGTTCTAAAATTGCACCTGAATATATGATTAAAGACCTGTTCTCATTCTGAGCTGAGTAACTGATGGACCAAAGCCCCCAAAAATGAGTATGCATTTTTTATGCCCCCCTTCAAAGAAGAGGGGGTATATTGCTTTGCTCATGTCGGTCGGTCTGTCGGTCGGTCTGTCGGTCCGTCCACCAGGTGGTTGTCAGACGATAACTCAAGAACGCTTAGGCCTAGGATCATGAAACTTCATAGGTACATTGATCATGACTCGCAGATGACCCCTATTGATTTTGAGGTCACTAGGTCAAAGGTCAAGGTCACTGTGACCCGAAATAGTAAAATGGTTTCCGGATGATAATTCAAGAACGCTTATGCCTAAGATCATGAAACTTGATAGGTAGATTGATCATGACAAGCAGATGACCCCTATTGATTTTCAGGTCACTAGGTCAAAGGTCAAGGTCACGGTGACCCAAAATAGTAAAATGGTTTCCGGATGATAATTCAAGAACGCTTATGCCTAGGATCATGAAACTTGATAGGTAGATTGATCATGACTAGCAGATGACCCCTATTGATTTTCAGGTCACTAGGTCAAAGGTCAAGGTCAAGGTGACCAGAAATAGTAAAATGGTTTCCGGATGATAACTCAAGAACGCTTATGCCTAGGATCATGAAACTTGATTGGTACATTGATCATGACTCGCAGATGACCCCTAATGATTTTGAGGTCACTAGATCAAAGGTCAAGGTCACGGTGACCCGAAATAGTAAAATGGTTTCCGGATGATATCTCAAGAACACTTATGCCTAGGATCATGAAACTTGATAGGTACATTGATCATGACTGGCAGATGACCCCTATTGATTTTCAGGTCACTAGGTCAAAGGTCAAGGTCACAGTGACCCGAAATAGTAAAATGGTTTCCTGATGATAACTCAAGAAAGCTTATGGCTAGGATCATGAAACTTCATAGGTACATTGATCATGACTCGCAGATGACCCCTATTGATTTTCAGGTTACTAGGTCAAAGGTCAAGGTCACAGTGACAAAAAACTTATTTACAAAATGGCTGTCACTACAACTTAGAGCCCATATGGGGGGCATGCATGTTTTACAAACAGCCCTTGTTAGACAATATGGACTAAAAACAACACAATTTTAGTTCTAAAGACTGCCAGTGACTTATTTATTGTATTTTGCAAATTTGAACAGCCATTTACACAAGTGTTTTATCTTATTATGTTGATATGTTTTTATAAATGTCACACAACATCAAATGTATGGTTTCCTGATAAGACAACAATGAACATTAGTCTGACCAATACATTATTTTTTCTTTTATCAACTTTTAAAGATTTTTCACCTGTGGCTTATGTTAAATGTTGTCCCTTGATGCTCTCTTTTCAATATTAATGTTTAGAGATTTAAATGCTTAATGCTTATTCAAAATAACCTAAAACTAGAGACGATTGCAGGTAGAATTTTCAACAATATGTTGATAGAACTTTTAAATATATTTCCTCCAAAAATATCAATACCCAATGCGTTCAAGGCTGTGTACATTTTTATGTCCCCCACTATAGTAGTGGGGGACATATTGTTTTTGCCCTGTCTGTTGGTCTGTTGGTCTGTCTGTCTGTCTGTTTGCGCCAACTTTAACATTTTGCAATAACTTTTGCTATATTGAAGATAGCAACTTCATATTTGGCATGCATGTGTATCTCATGAAGCTGCACATTTTGAGTGGTGAAAGGTCAAGGTCAAGGTCATCCTTCATGGTCAGAGGTCAAATATATGTGGCCAAAATCGCTCATTTTATGAATACTTTTGCAATATTGATGATAGCAACTTGATATTTGGCATGCATGTGTATCTCGTGGAGCTGCACATTTTGAGTGGTGAAAGGTCAAGGTCATCCTTCAAGGTCAGAGGTCAAATAAATGTGGCCCTAATCGCTTATTTTATAAATACTTTTGCAATATTGAAGATAGCAACTTGATATTTGGCATGCAAGTGCATGTCATGGAGCTGCACATTTTGAGTGGTGAAAGGTCACGTCAAGGTCATCCTTCAAGGTCAGAGATCAAATATATGTGGCCCAAATCGCTTATTTTATGAATACTTTTGCAATATTGAAGATAGCAACTTGATATTTGGCATGCATGTGTATCTCATGGAGCTGCACATTTTGAGTGGTGAAAGGTCAAGGTCAAGGTCATCCTTCACAATGTCAAGGTCATCCTACAATGTCAAACATCATATAGGGGGACATTGTGTTTCACAAACACATCTTGTTTCTCTCTTTTTCTTAAGAACAAATAATGCCCCACATATATTTGTTGGGATTTACCTTTTGTAATTGTTATGCACCAGAAAGGCTAAGTAAAAGTATTTTTGTTTCAGCTTTTATATTTCATTATATACTGTAATCCCACAAAGGCGTGGCCCAGAACACTGAGTCGCAATCAAAATGTCCTCAACATTTCAGACAATAAAAGAAGCCAAGCTGAAGGAGGAGGAAGAGCCCAAGCCGCTGCGGTTCCTTCAGAAGATTGAGAAGCCAATCCCTCGACCTCCGACCCCGAGGGTGGAGGTGCCCTCCGAAGAGGAGGAGGAGAGGGAGCTAGCTGTCATCTTCCTGCAGCAGGTCATCAGGGGCCGCGGTATTCAGAACATGGTGAGTAACGAGAATGGCTCTTTAGAGCTACATGTGTAACACAGAACCTCATTCTGGGAAAACTGGGTTTAATGCATGTGCCTCAACAAAAATTCCATAAAATGGGGCAAGTGTCGTCCCTGATTAGCCTGTGCGGATCACATAGGCTAATCTGAGACAAAACTTTACGCATATCAATTGAGCCAAGTTTTCCCAGAAGGCATACAGAACATCGTGGGCACAGGAATTTTTATGTCCCCCACTATAGTAGTGGGGGACATATTGTTTTTGCCCTGTCTGTCTGTTGGTCTGTTGGTCTGTTGGTCTGTCTGTTTGCGCCAACTTTAACATTTTGCAATAACTTTTGCTATATTGAAGATAGCAACTTCATATTTGGCATGCATGTGTATCTCATGAAGCTGCACATTTTGAGTGGTGAAAGGTCAAGGTCAAGGTCATCCTTCAAGGTCAGAGGTCAAATATATGTGGCCAAAATCGCTCATTTTATGAATACTTTTGCAATATTGAAGATAGCAACTTGATATTTGGCATGCATGTGTATCTCATGGAGCTGCACATTTTGAGTGGTGAAAGGTCAAGGTCAAGGTCATCCTTCAAGGTCAGAGGTCAATTATATGTGGCCAAAATCGCTCATTTTATGAATACTTTTGCAATATTGAAGATAGCAACTTGATATTTGGCATGCATGTGCATCTCATGGAGCTGCTCATTTTGAGTGGTGAAAGGTCAAGGTCATCCTTCAAGGTCAGAGGTCAAATATATGTGGCCCAAATCGCTTATTTTATGAATACTTTTGCAATATTGAAGATAGCAACTTGATATTTGGCATGCATGTGTATCTCATGGAGCTGCACATTTTGAGTGGTGAAAGGTCAAGGTCATCCTTCACAAGGTCAAGGTCATCCTACAATGTCAAACATCATATAGGGGGACATTGTGTTTCACAAACACATCTTGTTCCTTCTTAAAGGATCAAGGATGTTTTCCACAATTTTGAGAAGTTTGCGTCTTAAATTTATACAATTTTTTAAAGTTTGTCATTGAAATTTTAACAAATGATTTAAGTTTGCTTCTCATTTTTTCACAATAGTCAAAAGTTTGTGACTATTTTTTCATAATTTGGCAAAGTTTGCGACTCATTTTTTGACAATGTTGGAATGTTCGTGACTCTTTTTTTTACAAATTGAGTAGCCGCTTCACAAAGACAGGAAATAAAGCATGGGTGAATAACTAGAGGGGCTTTATAGATGCAATCAAAACTTAGATACTAAGCTTTATGGCTAGTTTACGGTGCCTAAAGATTTTGGGAAATCATGGACTATGGGTCTGACTAGAAAGATCATTGATTGTAAAAAATGAAGTGTCCTTTTATATGCATGTTGAAGTTGGTTCAGAATAGCCTCTACCTTGGCGGCTTAGACCATGACGGCCAAAATTACAACAATCATAATATAATTCAAGTTTACTTGTAAAATTGAATTGCATTTTATTATATGGGGGATGCCCCCCTCCCCCCCCCCCCCCCATTACAAAATGTATACCTCAAAATAAAATATGTTTACAATTTATTTACAAATGTGGCTTTATAACCTAATTTATGAATGCAAGACTATTATGACGTTAAGTTCGAAATCCAGATATCTTCAAATTATTACCCAAATTTCTATTTGCAATTCATGTTCGTGTTCTTGTTTGCAATATTAACAAACTCATTCTCACCCCCTGCCTTTGTTTTCCACGTGCAGATGTACGAAGGCAAGGAGAAACGTATGGAGCTGATCCGAGAGCTGCGCAGCACACACGCCCTCCAGGAGGCCGAGCAGTCCATGAAGAAGCAGGAGAAACAGGCAACCCTGACGCTGCAGAGGCAGCGGAGGCTTCATGAACACCAGGTGAGATGGGGTGTTGCATGAACACCATGTGAGATGTGGTGTTAATTGGTGGGGTATGAGTCTCATACCTAATCATGGACAACACTTTCCGCTTGTATTGGGTTTTTTAGTTTGAAAGAAGCCTCTTATGGGCTTAATGGATGTGTGCACAGGCAGTCCCCACACGCTACTCAGGGATGACACTTTCTGCTATTATGGTATTTTTCTTTCAAGGAAGTCTCTTCTTAGCACAAATCTAGTTTAGGCCTGAAGGGTCATCCCTGATTAGCCTATGCAGACAGCGCAGGCTAATATGGAATGGCGCTTTTAGCACATGGATCTAGCCCAGTTTTGCAAAAACAAAGCTCATATGACATCTTACCAGTGTCATCTCTAGAAAGTGAGCAATTTTCATTTGTGCAATAGAGTAATTTTTCATTCTAAAAAAGTATTCCTGCATAGTGAGTTTCATAATCAGGGCACCCAGTGGCTAAAAATAGTATGTTTTCCATTTTACCATCCATCAATAGAATTCATTGCACTTTATAATATTTTATGGGGTTTATAAACAAAACGTTGTTGCCACATGCACATTTCTTAATATGAATGTTTAGTAATTGACTAATTTGGAAAATGTCTGAGAAGGCCTGATGATTTCTTCAGCCAAATTTAAAGAAAATGTAGTCATTTGCTTATTTGGGATATGCATGAGAAGGCCCTGATAAGATTTTTTTCAGCCAAATGTGCTGAAATGTTCAGTCTTTGGCTTATTAGGCATATACCAGAGAAGGCCCTGATAAAGTTTTAATATGCCGATATTTGTGGACATTTCACATCTTAACATAAATCTCCTTGTATTTCACTCCAGGAAATTTAACTTCTTATCATAAATCTCCCTGCATTTCACACCACAACATGTCAATTCTTAGCCTAAATCTCTGTGCATTTCATTCCAGGAAAGTACACTTCTTATCATAAATCTCCTTGCATTACATTCCAGGAGTCCCTCGTGGATGAAGCGCTGGCCAAAGTGGAAGGCAAGAGCCTGGGCGACATGTTTGACTTCCTCAGCAAGGAGCTCATACGGCTGCAGGAGGAGCGTCGTATCCACGCGTTCTCCATGCTGGCGGAGCGACAGAGACGGATCAGGGAGGCGGAGGAGAGTGGGCGGAGACAGGTGGAGGAGAGGCGGAGACGAGAGGAGGATGAGATCTTCAAACAGGTACGCATCCAGAATTGACGTTATATGTGTGTTTACATATATTCTGTTATTTGGAAATCTGTGAAAACTGGGGTGTCTGGTAAATTTAATATATTCTGCTATTTAAAAATCTGTGAGAACTGATTTTTCTGCTTATTTACATATAAAACATGTGTTCATGTTAACTAAAGTGATCTGAAGTCTTTTGTCATTATTTGAATGTTCATTGATACATGTTTATAATAGTAAAACGTTGTTTATATCAAAACAGTCTTGACTTCAAATATAGAATTGTCAAAAAATAGTGATTCTTATTCATTACTTTAAGTGTGATTGAAAGGGCTGGCGCAGAAACGCCAACCAGCATTTATTAATTGTTATAAAATAAAACAATAATGGAAATAAACCATCAAAAATGGGCAAAATTGTCCCATAAAGTTGGATGAACAACAAAGTCCAAGTAATAAATGTACATTGAAATAACAACACAGTAAAATGACAGTAAAAAATACACTGAAAATCATAACAACGTTGAGGAAGGGGTGGGATGGTGGTAAAAAATGCGATTTGATAACAATTGAAACTGCTTTGCTCTGAAATCCTGGAAGTTATGAAACTTCCGGTTTAAATTAGAAGGTTACAAAGCAGTAAGTTTATATGTAATCAAAGGTTGCAACCCAGCCACAGTGTAAACAGCGAGTGAGAACGCTTTAAATATAAATCAATTTATACTCCTGCGTCTTATAAATTAGGATTTTACAAATTCTAGTGCTAACAAATCTAATTTTAAAAAAAGATGTATTCTCAAACTGTGGATCTTTGTCTTAAGAACATGTATTGACAATTGACCATTATTAAACCACACCTGTGTTGGGCTGGTACAAAGACAGCTCCTTAGGCATGTCTTAATTTGTTCTTCATACTTTTCACATAAAATGTGCCATCAGAAATCAAATAATTTCTTCTTACAGAAAGATAATATATTGGCAATTTTGGTTGGACAGGTTTGTGGACTTTAATGTTCGTTCAACTTTATGGGACATTTGCAAATTTTTGATGGTTTTAATTCCATTATTGCTTTCTTATTTAGCAATAAATAAATGCCGGTTGGCGCTTCTGCGCTAGCCCTTTTCAATCCACTCATTTGTTGTAGTGTTTTCATGTCCTACAAATGAACTAGGAAATTTGGAGAGCGAAAATATAAAAATATAATTTATAAGACGCAGGAGTTATAAATTGATTTTAAAGCGTACTCACTCGCTGTTAACACTGTGGCTGGTTTGCAGCCTTTGATTACAGATTTATTTACTGCTTTGTAACCTACTAATTTATACCGTAAATTGCATCATTCTCCAACATGATTCAGAACAAGGCAGTTTTCATTGTTTCTAAAGCGCAATTTTAACCACCATCCCACCCCTTCCTCCTGCGTCGTTATGATTCTCAATCTACTTTTTGTGTTTTATTTGTGTTGCATAATATACATGCCATGTTGATATAATGTCGGACTTTAATGTTCGTCCAACTTTATGAGACATTTGCAAATTTTTGATGGTTTTAATTCCATTATTGCTTTCTTATTTAGCAATAAATAAGTGCCGGTTGGCGCTTCTGCGCCAGCCCTTTTCAATCCACTCATTTGTTGTAGTGTTTTCATGTCCCACAAATGAACTAGGAAATTTTGAGAGCGAAAATATAAAATATATTGGCAATTTGTGCAGTATTTGCATGTTTAAAACATGTCCAATTTTTCGAGACAAAAACTCTCGAGCCTGTATGAGTTTAAAGACTTTGGGAATACAGGTATGGGTTTCTGTTTTCCAGGTGGTTAAAGTGCACCAGGACAGTGTGGATACATACCTGCATTCGATCATTCTCAACTCGGTGGATGATACGGCAGACGCCCAGGCACGCTTTGAGATCTCAGAGCTTGCGGAAAAGATCAACGACGTTGCTTACGAAATTGAGGATAAGTGAGTATTTTTATTTCATATTTATCTTCTTGTTTTACTCAAATTTGAGTACTGGTAAGTCATTACAGGTATATTAAAAAAATTATCTTCACATTTTTATGCTCCCCCAAAATTTATTTTGGGGGGAGCATATAGTCGCCGCCTCGTCTGTCCGTCAGTGTGTCCGTCCGTTCAAAAAAAAAATCCGGGCTATTTCTCAGCAACTAATGACCGGAATTCAATGAAACTTTATGGGAAGCTTCACTACCAAGAGGAGATGTGCATATTATCAGCGGGTTCTGGTCGGATGATTTTTCACAGTGTTATGGCCCTTTGAAATTTTTGAAATTTTCCATTAACTGTACATATAGTGCAATTCTTGTCCGGGCTATTTCTCAGCAACTAATGACTGGAATTCAATGAAACTTTATGGGAAGCTTCACTACCAAGAGGAGATGTGCATATCATCAGCGGGTTCTGGTCGGATGATTTTTCACAGAGTAATGGCCCTTTGAAATTTTCTATAAAAAAATCTTGTCCCCACAACTAATGTGCCCTCAAGACGCTTCCTTTTATCTGAATGCAATATTGTGACAAAATAAACTTTTGGGGAGCATCACCCGTCTCTGACGGTTTCTTGTTTTTCTAATTTATTACTAGTTGATTATTATAAGGCAACAATCTATCATGTTATACCTATATGTAATTCAGTAGTATTGAGTAATTTCAAGAGAAAATTTGAAAGATAAAAACATAGCTGCCACAGTTTTAATCAGTCTGACCTGCTTGTTAAATAAGCAAAATATGATTTTGTGTTTGCTTGATATTTTTAGGGTTATCTGTGTGGCTGTTAATTCATTTATTAAGTACCATTATTTAGGATCATCGTCGGTTACCCACGTTCGACCCATTCCCCTACTCTTCATTTATCGACAGTGGGACATAACAAACTTTTTTCACTGTTTTAGGGTGTGTCAAATCCAGTAATTTGATTGGATCCCTCACAGTTTCATGAGGATATGTTTTACCAATGATACAACTCGTACTATAGAGACTTCGGGTTTGTTGTCAAAATGGCCGCGTCCACAGAAATGGAATTTGGTCATTCATGCAAATACTTTAAAATTGAGACTTAAAGAGTAAAAATATCTCTAGTCTCTTACATGGGCGCGATGTCTTTTTAAGCACGCAGACAGGTGGAGGGAAAAGCTTGGTGTATCAAATATATCAATTTATGAAAAGAAATCAGTATTCTTTTTGTAAACTGCGATTTCATTGGTCTACTGAAAGGTTACAGTTAAGTTATAAACAGCGTGTATTGCTTATATTGTTACACGGCTAATGCTGAAGAGTAACGGAATGAATTAGTCATGGGTATCAGACGATGTATTTAGAATATAATTGACAATGTATTCTCAGAGAGCGCTCTGAGAAAACAGGGTTAAATACATGTTTGAAAGTCTCATCCCAGATTGGACTGTGCAGTCCACACAGGCTTATCAGGGACAACACTTTCAGCTTTTCTTAGCATCTATCCATTTTAGGCGGAAAGTGTTGTTCCATATTAGCCTGTGTGGACTGCACAGGCTAATCTGGGACATCATTTAACGCACATGGATTTAGCCCCCTTGCACGGAGGGAGGCTGATTTCTCTTTCTTTTAATACAAATTGTATCAACCCGATTCTGCATGGGTTTTTTTCAGACGAACTCAGCTGGAGTCAGAGGAGATTGTAGCCGACCTTGTACACTGCTTCCTTATTCCTGAGGTCAAGAAGCAAACCATCAGAGACAAAGGTTGGTACCTGAACAAGTTTTTTTTTTAAGACAAAAATTTGTTAAATACATGTTCTTGTATATTGCCTATGTACAAGAAGCTTGCATTTTGAAAAATGATAATTTGCCAGCATACTTACAAAACTATTACATTTATGATTTAGTAAATACTATGTGATAATAATATCACACAGACATGTGAAAAAGGCCTGATATATTTGATACATTTTTTATGTGTTTGTCCATTTAGTGCGTCAAGACCAGAGAAAGTTCTTAGTGGCTGCACACAAAGAGATACACAAGGACAGTGAGGCTGTGATTTCAATGTACCCACGTGCATCAAAAACAGCCAATGATGGCACCACACCGACCCCTGGCAAACAATCATGAGTAACCTAGGAAGAATGTTTGTATAAATGTGACATTACTATATTTGAGATGCCCTAGAAAATACCTACCTTTTGAATTTTCTTGACAGTAAAAACTTCATATTGTGAAGTATTTTTGTTTTCAAATGAATAAAAAAGGAAATTAACTTTCTTTTATTATTTTCTCATATAAAATCGTTTTATTCCATGTTCACATAGTTTAAAGAAAGAATCAATGTACTGAAAGTTTTTTTTATTATCTGTGAATCTTACATGTTATACAAGAACAGGATCAAAGCTTCACAGCATAATTTCATATGTAATGCCTATGAGTTGATTTTTTTTTTTTATTCTATTAACATTCAAGAAAATGCATTAATTTTGAAACTCTATTGTCTGAGTAGGTTCAAAGTTCAGTGTAAAGCCATTGTATGCATGTTTGTGAACATTATTTTGAGTGAGGTCATTACTAGCTGTTGTCAATTAAACATATTCACAAGAATGCATCAAGGTGTTCTTCTGTCCTTCAAGTGTTGTTTTATTGTAAATTGTCATGGCTGAAGAGTGAAATATTGCAAGTCATATATAATTTGCATAAAAATCCATCTTTACAATTTCAAATACAATAGGAAAGTAATAAGATCCACACCGAATATATATTTTGGGATTTGTAAAAAAAATTGCAGTTCATGTACATCATACATGGTAGTGCTTTAGCGATTCATTGTTTCTTCACAATCAACAGTAGGCACGGTTGCATAAATTGTATGATGTGTAGATATGGTAAAAATCTGTGATATTATTATATGCTGTGTTATAACTTTGTAAATACCTTGCAATTTTGTATCGTAAGACATTACATGTGTTGTGGTAATTTATTGAATTGACTAATATATAGTTCATTATAAACATTTAAGTAAGGAAAAAGTAAGGCAAACATGTCTTGGTATTTTACCAAACATTTTACTGAATAAAGATCAGTTAAAGTTAGTTTCAATGGACATTTTATCATACCATAATATTTTTGCAATGATGAACTATATTGATTAAATTGCTTGAAACAAAGATCGAAAAGTTTTAAATTTGAGTATATTGCAGATCAAAATATCTCCTTATACATGCCTGTTCTGATAATTATGTTCAGTATTTTTAGAAGTTTATTTATATAACATACTAGTAGCATTGTTATTAAGTCTGACATTGCATCTACACTTGTTTATTATTCTTGTACTTTCAAGATTTTTGAATTGATAAATAAACCTGAAAACCCAACTGTCTTGTATGTTGCTAGGTTTGTTAGACACAGAAGTCAACTCATTTGAACACTGGAATCCAAATTGTGCTTGTGTAATTACCGTACAATTTGGTGTAGACATCTGAGTATAAGAAGGATTGTTACCAAAAGTATCTGTATGCCTGTACCCAATCAGGCTTCCTTAAATGTGTAAGTACGTGTCATTTTAGATCAATTATTACAGTTCTGTGAAATATATATGCCTTTGATGTTAGTGCTGTTTTGAAAGGTTGGACAGTTTATTAGAGTGTCAATTCTTACATTTAACAATTACATTTAAAATGTTGACTCCAGGGGCCCGTCTTATCAAAGATCGTACGACATTCTCACCTTACGATGCAATTTTCGAAGCGCCATAAATACGTAACCGTCACATTTATAATTACTTTTGTTGAACATTTCCATTCATTTTCAAAGTAGCTGTCAAATATCCTTTATATTTGAAACATACAAATCATTTTCACTTACATTTTAAAATTACAAAATTCAATCGTAAGTTAACATTGTCGTACGATCTTTGATAAGACGGACCCCTGATTCCTGTCCTTAGTACAAGGTGCTTGACAGGAAGGTACTTAGTCCCAACTGATTTATCTAGCTGCTGGCTATGCAAGTGGTCCTATTAGAACTGGCCCAATGAGTGTATTAAACTCTGCTGCAAACCAATACTCTACCACTAGACCATGAACGAGTGTCTCAACAAACTCCACAACTACAAAGGTTTTTAAAATTAATTGTTCAATATTACGAATGAAAATACAAGCACATATGAGCTGGGCTCTGGAAAAAAACTCCCGTAGCATAATGCATGTCTGTAAAGTGTGCTCCCAGAATAAGATTAGCCGGTGCAGTTCCATTGGCTAATTAGGATTGACACTTTACAGTTAATTGAATATAACAGGAAGTCTCTTCTAAACAAAATCCTATAGAGGCGAAAAAAGTGTCGTCCCTGATGACTGCACAGGCTAATCTGAAATGCTCTGGGCACATGCATACAGCCCAGTTTTCCCAGAGCAAATCTTGTACTAATTACTTGTACAGCAGGGTTTTAGTAGTCCTATGAGGTTAATCATTTTGGATGTTGCCGGGTCAGTTTAAGACCATTTCTAATTGATAAACAGAACGCCAGGACTGCGTAAGCCATTTTTAGACCTCTAACGGTCCTAAAAGTAGTACAATCATATCACCAAGTAAGACCATTATGGAGCAAACTTAGCCAATCTTTGTTCATGGGAACGAACAGATTTATTAACACTAATTGTTGTGGGTCAGTTACAATATAAAACAAATGTTCAACAAATGGCGATGTCTGAAATATTGTATTAAAGATAATTAAAAAATATACGCATTTAATGGCCAACAATTTAGGCCTATCAATCCACAAAACTTCTTGTCAAGGAAATAAAACTAGATACAACTTCTGACCAAGTTTGGTGAAGATCGGATGAAAACTACGTGAATTAGAGAGCAGACAATATGGTGATGTTTAAAATGCACTAAGTGACCCAGTGACCTAGTTTTTGACCTGGCATGACCAATATTCAAACTTGACCTAGACATCATCTAGATACAACTTCTGGCCAAGTTTGGTGAAGATTGGATGAAAACTACTTGAATTAGAGAGCAGACACTTAATACGGACCGACCGACTGACAGACCAACAAGTTCACTCCTATATACCCCCCTAAACTTCGTTTGTGGGGGTATAATGAATCCACAAATTTTACAACTACTTAATGCACACACACCAGGAATAGACAAACATCCTATTTGAATCAACAGTACAGTGGAGAAACAATTTAATTGCAAACACCTACAAAGATCTTCGACTAGGGTTGGATTTGAATGCATGAACCCTAAACTTACAATTCAGCCCAATAGCAACTGATATAGAATGCCTGGCAAGAAGTAAAGAATTGTTAAGCCCATTACTAAATACCTATTTTGACGCATTTGTAAAGGTAAATTTAATTAAAGACCTTTCTTACTAAATTCAAGTTTTAAAGGTTTCATTTCTAACCCTTAGATACTTATGAGCAGCAAACAGCATAAAACCTTAACAGACTGCGAGTTACTCCCAGGCTGTTCTGGTTTTATGCTGTTTGCACATAGCCATTTTAACTTCGCTTCTGAGTGGGAAAGGGTTAAGGACATTGCAAAACAAGCCCAATTACAGTTGTATATATATATTTTTGTTTCAAATACCCTCCCAACCAATGCATAACAAAGTTGTATTATTGCATAGCAATAAAACAGATACCACAACACTAACACATATACCGTAAATATCAAAGTTTAACAGCTTTTCATTGTACATACAATTACTAGTATTAAAAACAAAAGCTTAACAGCTTTTCATTGTACCACGGACTCTAGATGAGATATACGCTCCGTGATTGTACATACAAGTACTAGTATTAAAAACAAAACATATATTATATGTCATAACTGGGTTAAAAGTTGTAATAAAATTATTGGCCTTGTGTTCTTTTTACATCAAATCAAATGTTCAACACTGAAGACAAACTTGCAGAAATTCCGTGTGACTTTCAATTAGAATCCAATATATTCATATACATGTATTCACTATGTAAAGCACAGCAATTTAAATACCGGTACATATCTGCTTAATCAAGTCCATCACATTTTGGTGATGTTAAATATATCCATTAAATATAAACATAAGGCACTCCATTAAACTTTCATTTAATAAAATTAAATGACAAATGCAATTGATATAAGCATTCTTTTCTAATAGTTAGACAACTTGATGGAATTATTCAATAACACTTGACATAACTTTCTATGATCTTAATTAAAGCAAAAATAGTAACGATACAAATGCTTCATTGATAAAAATTTAAAAATATTTATTTAACAAATTTAAAACGAGCTTTTGTCACAAGCAAAACTTCTACCTGATTAATGCGGTTGGAGTAAGAGCATTGTCTCAATAATTTTATCAATTCATCGATTAAGTAATGGCAGGATCACAATTTCATTTTTCAATTATTTGTTTAACCATAGAAACCACAAATATGGATTTTAAACCCAGTTTCCTTCACTTGCCTCAGTACTTTTTTAATAAGCACAGAATCCAGATTTTGAATACCATAGCAATCAGAAATTTGTATTTTAAACCCAGTTTCAACATCCTGCCTCAGTGCTTTTTTAGGTAGCACATGATCCAGATAACAGTTTTCAATTACATGTATTTCTAAAATCATTGCAAACAAATGTTTGTCAGACAAAAAAAAAATGTGCATATTCCCCATTTGACACTGTAACTTCAAATATAGTTTCGTGAATATATCTCTTGTTTTTTAGAGTAACTGCAAATAAAAAAATTTCAGACAGACATACAGAAGGCCAAATAGTCATAGAAACTGATATAAAATGCATATTACTATAAATCCACATATGGCCCCTAATCCACAATACTAGTACCAAATTTGATCAACCCGGCTTTATTACTTTTAATTAAAAGCGTGATAAAGATTTTTTGCGATGAACAGACACAGACAGAGGCTGAACTGATAATTACCTCCCATAAAACCGGTAGGGCACTAAAAGTAGTTACAAATATTTCAACACTAACCTGCAACAAAGACAACTAACCTTTCAAAATTACAAAACATACAGCTTCAAACAATAGTAGGATAAGATAAAAGGTAATGTTACGCATAAGAACAGACTTTGTCTGAAAAAGTTTAAAATATTATTGCACAAGATTTTTACAAATTCTCTTTTTAGAGTTCCACACACTTATTGTAAATTTGACACAAAACAAATATATATACCTGCATAGAATATACAATAGCATATAAAAAATCAAAAAGGCATATTACACTTAAGACCATCTCCAATACTAGTATGACAACATCATAACTAATTAAGAAGGGCATTGGATATTTGCAAAATCATAGCAAAACACAAGCCATGTACTTACATCAAAATCCAGATACTCATTAATCTTAGTACACATTGAAGTGAAAGAGACAAACTTGCATAAGCCTCAATAGCTTTTGTCGCATTAGTTACATTTACAATCTGGATTAACATAATAAATAACAAGAAACCGTCGGAGACGGGTGATGCTCCCCAAAGTTTTTTTTGTCACAATA
The DNA here is from genome assembly GCF_020536995.1 of Dreissena polymorpha. NCBI lineage: Eukaryota > Metazoa > Mollusca > Bivalvia > Myida > Dreissenidae > Dreissena > Dreissena polymorpha. The sequence goes on along the minus strand of NC_068369.1, from coordinate 23,117,949 downwards.
TTGCTCTATATATTCAGATAAAAGGAAACGTCTTGAGGGGCATAACTTTGGACAAAATAATACGATGGATGGTTTAGCAACTTAACAATTTCAAAGGGCCATAACTCTCTCAATAAATCATCTAACCAGAACCCACAAATAACATGCGCATCTCCTCAAGGTAGTTAAGCTTCCCATAAAGCTTCATTTAATTCCAGTCAGTAGTTGGGGGGACAAGAATTGCACTATATGTACAGTTAATGGAAAATTTCAAAGGGCCATAACTCTGTGAAAAATCATCCGACCAGAACCGGCTGATTTTATGCACATCTCCTCTTGGTAGTGAAGCTTCCCATAAAGTTTAATTGAATTCCGGTCATTAATTGCTGAGAAATAGCCCGAACAAAAATTGTGCACGGATGGACAGACAGACAGACACACACACGGACAGACAAATAGGCGACTATATGCTCCCCCCAAAAAAATTTGGGGAGAGCATAAAAATGATAGAACTACCATGTTCTCATACAAAAGTTTTTCCCAATCACAGCACAAATATAGCACATTAATGTTTTGTTTATAACTCTTCAGCATGGTAACATTAAATCGTAATAAATTTACCCTTTAAGCAAAAAAGTTTGTGTAAAGATAAAGTTTAGCATGTAAAGAGCAAAATAACAAGTATAATGTTCCAATTGATCACATCAATATCTTTATATTGATGTGTTACAATGTCTCTAACTCTACATGAAGTACAATCATCAAAGACATTTTGTTCTATATTTTCCTTAATTTTGAACTGAGAATTTTAAATAGACTGATTTACGCTTTACCACTTACATATTTGGACACATTTGTAGTGCCTTAGAAAGTTAAATTTAAATAATGACTTCTTACTAGATTCAAATTTTAAAGGCTTCATTTCCAACTCTTAGATACTGATGAGTGGCAAACAGCATAAAACTGAACAGACTGCGTGTTACTCGCAGGCTGTTCTGGTTTTATGCTGTTTGCACATAGCCATTTTAACTTTGCTTCTGAGTGGGAAAGGGTTAATTTATTGCTTTTAAATCATAGCCACAAAACACTGAATTTCAGTAAGAAACTAAGCACACATCATATTTGAGCCACACTCAATGAAAACACAGATGTTTATTAAATATTCATCCTGTAAATTAGTTTAAAACATTTTTTTGGATTAAAAAACAAATCCTGCAATAATGTAAGAATAATTTGACTGGGATCATCGTTTGTACCATACTCATTTAATGGACAAAAATATCCATTTAAATGAATAAATATAAATGAACATGATGAAATGTCAACATATAGTTTGAATGCATGTAAATACAGACTGTCATGATTTGTCATTCTCATTTGAATCATTGTCTGTACTATGACTGTTGTTGTTTGTGTCACTAGAGTCTTTTGTTTCGTCAGACGTGAGATACGACGGTTTGATATCGCCCAGAATGCCTGAGAAGTTAATTCCTTGGAAACTAACAATCTGACCATCAGCTGTGATCACTGAAAACAAAAAATAACGAAATTAATCTTACACGCAATACACTGGAACTTATAGAAATTGAATATGTCTATATTTGGACCAAGACTACAAAAAATTAAAAACAAATTAGGATGACAATGACCTTTAAGTTGACAAAAATAATTGTTTGTATGTTTTTAGTGAAGAAACCATTTTTTAAATTCACTTAGAATTGGTTCAAAACGTACTTAAATAGAATGATGCCATAAGATGTGCAACACAATACAAGATGAAAAAGTGCAAGCCTGAAGAGACAGATACCACTTGAAGCAGCAACTTGTTATGTGTAATAACTTATTTTGATAATGTTATAGAAATTCTCAGTCAACAAACGGGAATGATCTATGCAATGTTTAATTTACACAACTTCATATCATAAGGAATAATTCTTGAACGTTTGAATGTAGTTCATTGAAAAGTGTGCTTTGGCAGACAAGTGTATTGCTAAGGAAAGAAAACAAAACATAATAATGTCAATTGTCAATCCATTATACACCACTCAACTTCAATGCATGGGCTATAAAAAAAATGGCCTTAAACAAAAGCAACATACATGGCCCTGTGGGCACAACAAGTGTGGATGAGTAGCTGCCAGGGGATGCTGTCACGGTCTTCTGACCGGAGGTCAAGCTCGAAGCTGAAGACGTCGTTCCAAAAGGCCAGAACCTTTGGGGAGGTTTGGTCTGGGGTTTTGGCTTCTTTGTTTTCGACTGGTCTGGGTTGCCAGCCTCTAACATGGGTTGTAGAATTCGCCGTCGAGCATTGATAAACCTGCATAGTAAAACACTTAACAGAGCAGTTTCTTTTAAGGCAACATCCAATGAATAAACAGATGCTAAATAACAGGTTTATACAAGAAACTGTCGGAGACGGGTGATGCTCCCCAAATGTTTTTTGTCACAATATTGCACTATATATTCAGATAAAAGGAAACGTCTTGAGGGCACAGTAGTTGGGGGGACAATAATTTTTTTATAGAAAATTTCAAAGGGCCATAACTCTGTGAAAAATCATCCGACCAGAACCCACTGATAATATGCACATCTCCTCTTGGTAGTGAAGTTTCCCATAAAGTTTCATTGAAATACGGTCATTAGTTGCTGAGAAATAGCCCAGACAAGAATTGCACTATATGTACAGTTAATGGAAAATTTCAAAGGGCCATAAATCTGTGAAAAATAATCCGACCAGAACCGGCTTATAATATGCACATCTCGTCTTAGTAGTGAAGCTTCCCATAAAGTTTCATTGAATTCCGGTCTTTAATTGCTGAGAAATAGCCCGAACAAAAATTGTGCACGGACGGACGGACACACGGACGGACAGACGAAGCAGCCACTATATGCTCCCCCCAAAATTTTTGGGGGGAGCATAATAATTAATCAAATAAGTTTAAACAATTTTCCAATAAACGCAATCTGAAATTACATGTTTAGCTTTAAGTTTTTTTATATAAATAAGCATGCATATTTTTTGTTAGTGATTTTTTAAAGAACCCATTAAAATTTTTGTGATGTTCAATGATTGGAAATTAAACCTTTAATATAAGCTGGGAAGAAGCTGAACATTTTTGACACAAAAACCTGGATCCATCTATAATTGGTTTGCAGTGTCATTCATTGAAGAACAAAAGGTAGTTAATGTAGTCATTTTAATTTATCAGTCAGTAAATAACTCATTTTGGTGGGGGGGGGGGGGGGGAGATGGGCATGAATCACTGACCACATGACTTTCCCCATAAGAAGCAAAGTGAAAATGGCTTTTGCAACCAGCATAAAACCAGAACAGCCTGCGAGTAACTCACAGTCTGTTCAGGTTTTATGCTGTTTGCTGCACATCAGTAACTCAGGGTTGGAAATTAAGCGTTTTAAACTTGAATTTAGTAAGAAAGGTATAAAATTAAATGCAACTTTCCTTAGGGAGTACACATGCGTCAAAATAAGTATCTAAGTGGTAAAGGGTAAAAATGTTCACATTGTTACGTACCAGTTGTTCACTTGGAGAAGAGTAAGGTTGGTCTGTTGAGCGATCACTTTCTTCTCATCTTCTGTGGGGTAAGGGTGCTGGAAGAAACACTCAAATGAATTAGCAATCTTCTGTGAGGTAAGGGTGCTGGAAGAAACACTCAAATAAATTAGCAATCTTCTGTGGGGTAAGGGTGCTGGAAGAAACACTCAAATGAATTAGCAATCTTCTGTGGGGTAAGGGTGCTGGAAGAAACACTCAAATGAATTAGCAATCTTCTGTGGGGTAAGGGTGCTGGAAGAAACACTCAAATGAATTAGCAATCTTCTGTGGGGTAAGGGTGCTGGAAGAAACACTCAAATGAATAAGCAATCTTCTGTGGGGTAAGGGTGCTGGAAGAAACACTCAAACAAATTAGCAATCTTCTGTGGGGTAAGGGTGCTGGAAGAAACACTCAAATGAATTAACAATAATTTTAGACTAGTCCTGGGAAAACTGGGCTTAATGCATGTGCGTTGAGTGTCATACCAGACACTTTGCAAAGTGCACAGGTTTATGGTAAAACACTTTTTGCACATGCATTAAGCCCAGTTTTACAAGACCAAGGCTAATTATAACAATCATCATAAATCTATGGGATTTATAAGCATGCTGTTTGGTAACAGTCTCTCAGTCAATGTTGCCAATACCAGCACACACTTTTGTACAAGACATGTCTGACATGTCTGACAAAAAAGACCAAATTTTCTGAATAGCACTCACTGTCAAACAAATCTTGTCTTAAGATGAAATGATAATAAGTAAATTACTGTTTAATATCAATCTGTACATCCCATCAGAACAGCTGTACCATACGTAAACCATGAAAAATGATGTAATTAGTAATTATACTTGCTACTGACAAAATTAATCATCATTATACTCTGAAACTTCCCTTCTATAGGCATAAACAATAAAGGCAGTTTCTGTGGCAGGACTGTTGTCAGTGACTAGCCACTTTTTGGCAGCCAACATAATGACAATAGTGAAGAAGGTTTTGTGTTCAGAAATGATATTAAAATTTAAAACTTCCTATGAATTGATCCAGGCATATGAACTATGATAATGTTTACTTACTTACCTGTAATCCTTTCCCACTCAGAAGCAAAATGAAAATGGCTATGTGCAAACAGCATAAAACCAGAACAGCCTGCGTGTAACTCACAGTCTGTTCAGGTTTTATGCTGTTTGCTGCTCATCAGTATGTAATGGTTGCGAATGAAGCCTTTAAAACTTGAATCTAGTAAGAAAGGTCTTTAATTAAATTAAACTTTCTAAGGGACAACAAATGCGTCAAAATATATAAGTGGTAAAGGATTAAAAGTGTTAAGGGGTTCAAAATAAGTCATGCCATCAAATCATCAAATTTTAAGATAAATTCTCCAAAAACAAATAATGTAAGAGGCCTTGACCCTGCCTTTGTGGGGACAGTGGTCTAGTGGTAGGATGCTGGTCTAGGGATCAGAAGGTCCCTGGTTCAAATCCCGCTCGAGGCATTGGATTTTTCTGAGCAAAAAATTAATCCCACGCTTGCTACTCTCCACCCAGGTGTATAAATGGGTACCTGTGAGGGAAATAAGTCAATGTGCTGTGCTGCCTTGTGCGCCATATGTAAACGGACGACTTAAATCCCAGTGAATGTCGAAGTTGGCTGAAGATGCATATCGAAGCAGACTATAAACCGCACAATTAACCTTTAACCTCTCTGGTAATTGCATCTTATCTCTAATCTGACTGAACAATAGACAGTGAAATGTTTCAATTGCAGTATTGTACAAGATTTCAGTTTAAATGTTGCCAAACAATGTCAACACACAAAATAACATAAAGGAGTAAAATACATCTCATAAGTAACAGGAGAGGGATAAATTATTTAACTTTATTTTCATTTTATACGTAAAAAGTACTCGCTCACTGCTATATCAGCTTTGTTAACCCTTTACCACTTTGATACTTATTTTGACGCATTTGTAGTCGCTTAGAAAGTTAAATTTTATTAAAGACCTTTCTTACTAGTTTCAAGTTTTAAAGGCTTCACTTCCATCCCTTAGATACTGATGAGCAGCAAACAGCATTAAACCTGAACAGACTACCAGTTACTCGCAGGCTTTTCAGGTTTTATGCTGTTTGCATATAGCCATTTTTACTTTGCTTCTTATAGGATAAAGGGTTAAAGGGCAAATAAAGGAATATGTGAACCACTGGGTATAACGTGTCTTGTACATCTTCACTGTATGGTGATAACATATTTGACATTTTAATTAAATCGCTTAGAAAATATGTGAGTAATTAACTCAACACACTTTAAAATGCTTATGGCCTGCCCCATAGCTACTGATCAATTGACTTACACAAACTTAAATTGCAGATATATAAAAAAAGCCTTGCTGGCAAACAACCCTGTATATTGATGCGTTTTACCCACCACGATGTGCTGGAAGAGCCAGGTCTTCATGATCTGAGTTGCCGCCTTGGGTAGAACCCCTCGCTTGCTCTTCTTGTTCTTGCCGTTGTCTTCATCATCCGAATCCAGGCCGCTCAGATTGGTCAAAGCACCTTGAGGTGAAAAATGTCACATGGATATTAACAAATATTGATTGCAAACAACAGCTGCAGGATAAGGTTAGCATCTGTTTCCAGGCTGCTCAGATTGGTCAAAGCTCCTTAAAGAGAAGCATTTTACATGGATATTAACAAATATTAGTCACACCTTTTAGCCCGATGCATGTAAAATTAGCAAACATTATGTGCTTAATGGTTTCTGATCTACTTCTATCCTCAGTCTGTGTTTGTGTGTCACTAGTTTAACGATACCATACAAGTACTTTCTGTGCAATAATTTCCCAGCAATTAAAGTCGAGTTGAGTACACAATCATTTTTTTTAATTTAATATATTAATGCATTAATGTCAATTTTTTGTTCATATTTGCAAGATATTATAACTAGCAAATTATGATAAAAATCACAATACATTTGACCATGTCTTTTGAAAATCGCTAACCGCCAGTTTTGTTTAGCCTCAAATAAAATCTACTTTCCTATGCATTGAGCGGATTAATAATGACAAAGACTACTAACAAACAGTAGACTTCAAACAAACAATAGACTATCAACAATGCATGCTTACTAGTAGTATGATGAGCAGACGAAGACACAAGACTGGTCGGCACGGTAACCCCGATTTGTGACAGGGGCGTGCTGCCATGTATCAGCTGACCCCCAGGACTGAGAGATGTGAAAGTGGGCTGGATCTGAAATGGATAAACCTAAACACACTCTACACCTTTAAAGGCTTGTAAAGCATTTCCAGATACATAAATGGATAAACCTAAACACACTCTACACAAGTAATGGCTTGTAATACATTTCCAGTTACATAATTGAATAAACCTCAATAAATTCTACACCTTTAATGGCTTGTAAAACATTTCCAGTTACACCATGTACATAAATGAATTAACCTCTACACACTATACACCTTAAATGGCGTTTGAAGCATTTCCAGTTACATAAATGGATAAACCTAACACCACATTTAATGGCTTGAAGCATTTCCTGTTACATAATGGGATAAACCTAAACACACGCTACACCTTTAATGGCTTCTAAAGCATTTCCAGTTTATACATAACTGGATAAACCATTTGAAAGTTAATGTCCAGCCTTTTTACTATATGTCTCTGCTTGGGGGCTTAAAAGAGATATAGGTACTTGTATAGCCATTATGCCCACTGAATGTTCAAATAAATAGTGTCACTGTGTGATATATTATCAATTATTTAGATGATTTAATTAAAACAGTTGTATATAGGAAGGGGAAAAAGAAAAGCATGTTTGGATCACCGTACATCCAAACATCCTGATATAACAGAGGACAGCTATCTTGCATTAAGGAAAGTTTTCAAGGAGCTCTCATACAAGCACAAACATCCACATGAACTCTAAATTATTATTTTTGTCTATAACATATTATTGTCAACTCATTCATCTATACCCCTTATAATGTCATGATATGATACTAACAGAAAGTTTGTAAGGTATGAACGTATCCCGCCCACAACCATATCATACATATTGAAAGACAGAATAAAAGTTTTAGAGAAAACAAGAGATGTGTTTGTCAGAAACACAATGCCCCCTATTGTGCCGCTTTGAAATAAAATTTCACTATATTATTTGGCAGGTTCAGAAATTAACTCCCTTTAATAGCTTATTACTTCCCTTGGATTGTATTTGTTTGACATTTGACCTTGAAGGATGACCTTGACCCATCACCACTCAAAATGTGCAGCTCCATGTGATACACATGCAAGCCACATATCAAGTTGCTATCTTCAATATTGCAAAAGTTATGGCCAATGTTTAAGTTTTCGGACGGACTAATGGACTGACAGACAGTTCAAATGCTATTTGCCACCCTACCGTGGACATAAAAAAAAACAAGCACCCACCTGAACTGGCTGGGCTACAAGGCCCTGTGGGGTGTTCACCATCTGGTAAATGGTGCCACCCGAGAGTATTTGGCCCGGACCCAGCGTGGGCATCGCAGCCATTGTGGTCTGGAAGGGTTGCTGCAGAATGACACTGCCCCCTGCCGTTGATGACGTCAGCGTCTGGACTGGTTGCATATTTTCCTCCTTTGGGGGCTCGTCAAACATTGACTGGTCGTAATCCGACTCTGTTCTCAACAGGTTTTCACTCTGCAGTTTGCCCTTCAGGCAGCTTGTGTACCTTTGACAGAAGTCTTTGCACAGTTCATTCACTTTCTCTAGTTCCAGTAGGTGAATTCTGAGCACCTGGATAGCTTTTATCATCTGAAAATAAAATATTGGCTTTTGACAAAATAATTCTTTGCACATGCAAGCTAAAGGCCCTGAACTTCATGTATTATTCTCTGACCCTTTATGATGAACTTGCTTACAGTGTGTAATTGCGCTACTCTATGTTGTTGTTGTTTTTATTTAAAGCAGTCAAATTAGAATAAAATTAAACAAGAGCTGTCAGAGGGCAGCGCGCTCAACTATTCGAGTGCTTGACAGTATAACGTAAGCCATCATGGGGAAATTGTTCATATTCAATAATTTATTAGACGATCTTTCAAAAATAAAAAACAGGAAAAAAAAATTGGGGGGGGGGGGGGTAGGGTAGGGTAGGGGGGGGGGGGGGGGGGAGGGGGGTATAATGTGGGGGGGGGTAGTTTATTAGATGTTTAAAAAAAGATTGGGGGGTGGGGGGTAAGGGGGGGTTGGGGGAGTGGGGGGTGAGAGGGGGGTATAATGTGGGGTGTGGTAATTTATTGGATGATGTTTAAAAAAAAAAAATTTGTTGGGGGGTGGGGGGGTAGGGGTGGTGGGGGTGAGAGGGGGGTATAATGTGGGGTGTGGTAATTTATTAGATGATGTTTAAAAAAAAATTGGGGAGTTGAGGGGGGCAGGGGGTGGGGGGGGTAGGGGGGCTGAGAGGGGGGTATAATGTGGGATGGGGTCATTTATCAGATGTTTAAAAAAAAAAATTGGGGGGTGAGGTTGGGGGGGGGGGGGCGGGGGGAAGGGATTCTCGTAGGGGCGTGGGGAATTGTTTGGGTGGAATCCATTGTAGTATTCAGGTAAGTGTTGTTTTGTCAAAGTAATAATAAAATGCGATCATAAATAAAGAAGTTATGGCAATTTAAGCAAAACGTTCAATTATCTAAGTGTAAAAGGGGCCATAATTATGTCAAATGCTCGATACAGTGGTCTGCTCTTGTTTATAGGTTGGGGTCATGTTGGTAAACAAGTATGCAAAATATAAAAGCAATATGTCAAAGGATACAGGAAATATTTGGGGTAGTAAGCAAACTTTAACATAGATTTATCAATAATATGCATATTCTAAGTATAAAAGGGGCAATAATTATGACAAAATGCTTGATAGAGTTGTCTGCTCTTGTTTATAGGTTGGGGTGATGTTGGTAAACAAGTAAGCTATTACAAAAGATGCTATTAAAGGTCTATTTTGCCAAAAATATGCTAACTAATCCTTTTGTCCTCCGCTTGTTTTCTTTTACACCTTATCTAGGATTGATTTCCTCCATAATTAGCGAGAACAAAAAAAAAGGGACGCATTTATCAAATCGTAGGCAGTTACCACAATCAGATTCTTTTGCCGCAAAATGGACGCAAAAAATACACTATGACATCAGAGGTAAGAGACAAGGGCGCATATTGAATTGCGCTATAGCTAGGTGACTGTAATGCTCAGGTGACAGGTGATATATACAAGAGCTGTCAGAGGACAGCGCGATCGACTATTCGAGTGCTTGACATTATAACGTAAGCCATCATGGGGAAATTGTTCGTATTCAATAATTTATTAGATGATCTTTCAAAAATAAAAAAAGGAAAAAAAAAATTTGGGGGAGGTGGGGGTTGAGAGGGGGTGTGGTCATAAATTAGACGATCTTTCAAAAAGAAAAAAAGGAGAACAAAAATATATTTTGGGGGGAGGTAGAGGGGGGGTGAGAGGGAGGTATAATGTGGGGTGCGGTAATTTATTAGATGATAAAAAAAAAATTGGGGGGGTAGGGGGGGATGAGAGGGGGTATAATGTGGGGTGGGGTAATTTATTAGATGTTTAAAAAAAAAAATTGGGGGGGTTTGGGGGGGGAGGGATTCTGGGTAGGGGCGTGGGGTATTGTTTGGGTGGAATCCATTGTGGTATTCAGGTAAGTGTTGTTTTGTCAAAGTAATAATAATATGAGATCATAAATAAAGAAGTTATGGCAATTTAAGCAAAATGTTCAATTATCTAAGTGTAAAAGGGGCCATAATTATGTCAAAATGCTTGATACAGTGGTCTGCTCTTGTTTATAGGTTGGGGTCATGTTGGTAAACAAGTAAAGTGAGGTCGTCAGTTCCGAAAAGTCGCCAGTTCAGAAACAAATCGAAATTAATTTAACATTTACAAAAAAAAATTAACACTTTTAACTAAACAAATTATTCAGTCATGAACAATAACATTTGATGTTTTTTTTCCTCAAAAACCGGAAGTAAACAAAAAACTCTGAACAGTCACCATCAATGAAACGCTCACAGACGTTTTTTCGAATGGCGCGAATACTCTGTCTGCGGGCATGGTGATGCGTGAGAAAGAAACGATTATTTACCTAATCCATTGTCAAAGGTAAGTGATCGTGGTATCGATGTGAAGGATATTAATCACAGAATCAGAAAACAACTACATGTGTACATTTACAGTTGAACTGTTGATTAAAACAGGTGAAACAGACAGTCTGGTACAGATGTCAGTTTCGAAACACCCGTTTCGCGTAACGGGGGTTGTCTCAAATGTATTTATTAACTTTCACACAGCTATTTAAACGGGTCAGTGTAACTGACATTTGAATCATTTGCGTAAATTAAAGTACACGGACAGTTTAAAATGCATAAAAAGATTATTTTTTTTATTTTCATTGAAATTAAATGATAGTTAAATTGTATAATATCGTGTCAACGAAAAAGTTAGACATCGATCACATATCAAATATGTTTGCAGTTAATCTTCATGGAATAAAACAACTCAAAATGGGAATATCTTGTGTGCACCCTTCATGAATATGCATATCTGTATTATTTTTGTAAAACAATAAGAAATTGTATTACTTCATACTACTTGAAAATTGAAAATAACTAAAGTTTATCTAAAAACTGACAAATTGCTAAATCATATATATGTGATTGGAGGCGGGCTTTAGTGCATAGCGGGACCTCTCATCCAAACGTCACGTCATTGGCGTCCACAGTCTTCTCATATTCCACAGTCCCAGGTACATTTACTAGAATTACTAGTTTTTATGCCCCCGGATCGAATGATCGGGGTATATTGTTTTTGACCTGTCTGTCTGTCTGTCATTCCGTCTGTCATTCTGTCCCAAAACTTTAACCTTGGTAATAACTTTTGCAATATTGATGATAGCAACTTGATATTTGGCATGCATGTGTATCTCATGGAGCTGCACATTTTGAGTGGTGAAAGGTCAAGGTCATCCTTCAAGGTCAAAGGTCAATTTATGGCTTCAAAGCGGCTCAATAGGGGGCATTGTGTTTCTGACAAACACATCTCTTTAAACTTTCTAACTTTAATATATGCTCTTTAACAATAGTAGACACACTGCAAAATTCATCATAGATTTATAGACGGTTTTGTGTTGGGATTGTAGTTATATTCCAATATTATGTAAGTTTATCTTTGAAACCTATACAAAAAACTATACCATATAAATGTGTTAATATTACAAAAACGTGCGGGGACAGGCGATTGGAGACAGGACCTCTTGCCTAGTCATCACGTTCCTGTGGTCCACGCGGCTGCTGTTGATTTCTGGTAGAAGTGGACTTCCTCTTCCTGTTCTTGTTTAACACTGTCCCAGGTACATAAATTATACTTACTAACTTTGTATTACTTTGTATTTATGCAAAGAAACACTCACATCCTTAACTTTGGCATTTTTTCATTTACCGGCAATATATACCCACATTTTTGTGGTATTGCAAATAGAAAAAAGATTAATAGTCAAACTTTTGCATGCATAAAATATCTATTCTTGTAGATGTGTTTAAATTTTGAATACTGAGTAGATAAACTCGTTGTTCAACAACATTATATTGAGTCAGTTTATGTATTTATTCCCACCGAAAAAAATTGGAGGTCTCAACACTCAAATGGAATGATTATACTTAAATATGATATATTACTTTAACAGACTGCAAGCCTATGCAGATACTATTCATGTCTAAATATGTACTTTTTAAAGAAAAAACAGTGTCTCTGATTTGCATTTATGTGTGTCTCCATCCATTTTGCTGCATATTAGTACCCTTTGTTTAACTAAATGGGTGAAAATTGTAATTACTTGTGTAACCCATTTAGACCATTGCACAATCTGTATGGGGTTGTGCTGGATCAATGGTAAATGATTTACAATCAGCATGAATTGATATGTTAGTCATATTGGCTTGGCAGATTCATTGGCATGCATCAATGTTGAGAAAAAAGAAACCTCTGTTTTTATTTCAGGATATGGGTCCAAGAAAGAGACCTTCACATGTGAGCAGTCCTGCCCAATCAGAGGCAAAGAAAATTTCCAAGAAATATCGTGGGAACCGAATGCGTCCCGGGAAAAAACAACGAGTGAGGAGGGCTCTCTACAGTCTGACTGTAAGTAAAGATGTGTTGTTGCGGAAAGCTGCAATGGATAATGATCTGTCTTATTCAATGCTATACAGACGATGGAACGGAGAAGTTGGCGTTTTTAAATTAAGTGGATCTAGCTCAATTTTCAATGAAGCTGAAGAAGCGAAAATGGCGAGATGGCTAAGTGAAATGGCACAGAGAGGGATGGGCCTTCGAATGGTTGAATTTCTGGACTTTGTACAAGATGTTGTTAAGAAAGAAAAGCGAAAACCTCCCTTCAAAGATGGAAGACCCGGCAAAACCTGGTATTACTCATTTATGCGCAGAAATGCCCACATTATTAGTTTACGCATTGAGACACCGTTAGAACTAAAAAGATTTAAACTAACGGAGGAAAAAACAGATTTGTGGTACAACAGTTTTAGAGACTTTCTCATAGATAAGAACTTGGTTGATAAACCAAGTAGAATATGGAACGCTGATGAAACAGGATTCAACATGGGAAGCAACAAGTCAAAAGTAATTGGACTTGCTAAAAGAGACCTGTCTGTACCACACATAACCAGTGGGAAGCAGCGCTTGACTGTGATGTTCTGTGGAAGTGCAACAGGTCGAATGATGCCACCCTTTTTGGTTTACCCGGAGCCAAAACCAAGAGGATACAATCCATTAAATGGATCAATAGAAGGGAGTGACGTTGCATTCACAAACAAGGATGGATGGATGCAGATACCTTTTCAAAATTCATTGACAACTTTGATAAGTTTGCAGGAACTTACCATCCAGTGGTGTTAATAATGGACAGTGTCAGCAGCCATGTGGATCACTCAGTTTTCATGAAAGCAATAGCTAGGGGCATTGAATTGTACCGTTTGGTTCCTAATGCAACACACCTGATGCAACCCCTGGATAAGGGAGTATTTGGACCATTAAAGTCAAGATGGCACATGGTATCCAGGAAGTACATGAGAGAAAATCCCGGGAAATGTATTGGCAAGTTTCAGCAGAACTGAGAAAAGCAAAAGGAGCTCTAGAAGTCTTTGAAGAAACACTATCAACACCGTCTCGTGACCGTTACAGAAAAAAATACAAGAAGGTTATAATATTGAAGGGCAGTCTCCATGTTTACCAAAAAATTTATCACAAAGCAAACCCAACAATGGAAACATCAACATCTACCTTAGAGTACAGAGTTCCATCTTAACTGGATTGGATATATTGGCACATGCAGTTGTAACTGTGACTACTGCTAGTGTAGCAACAAGTCAACCATCACCAATCAACGAAGAAAAAGCGACTGAAAATGCAACTGAAAATACGGTTTATCACCAGTTTTGACCGAGTCCCTGAGTTTTTCAAAGGATACTGAGGATGCAAAGCCAATGAAACAGACACTGTTATACAGTTTACCAGACAATCTAACATCACCTGAATGTATAAGAAAAATGTCTTTAAAACAGCTTGAAAAAGTCAGAAGCTATGCCCAAAAAGTACACAGAGCTAAACTTTTTTTTCTCAAGAAAAAGAATACAAGCACAAAATCAGAAAACGAGAGGAAACAACTAGAGCCAAATTCAAAAAGAAGGAAAAGGTCTATAATCAAAAAGCTAAAAACTTCACACCAGAAGGACAAAGTTCCTATGGACAAAAAAGGCAATGACAGTCCCAAAGCATTTTGTAAAGCATGCCATATGACTTGGGAAGAAGACCATGAACTGGATCTGGAAAGTGTGTGGGTTCAGTGCGACAAGTGTGATGGCTGGTTTCATTCTGAGTGTTTATCATACTCATTGGAAGAAGACGAGCCTTTCTTTTGTCCTGAATGCCTGTAGATACACATTTATTTCATCAGGTCTGAATATTATGGTTGATGAATATTTGTATTTTATCCTATTACCAGATGAAAATCAATAGTATAACAACGATCGTATAAACATTAGCTTTATACTATCACTATTTTTAGATCAGATTTGGGTTTTTCCGAAAATTGGAGAATCTGTTTTTGTCAACAACAGAAAATTAAAATCGTCAAAAAATGCGATATTTTACAATTATTAATCGAAAATAGGGAGGAAATAATAGGATAAATAGAATATTATGTGAGTTTGGGATAAAGATCAAGTTTATCGTGCTCGGCACGAACCATGATAGCGCTCGGCAAGCCTCGCGATACATCGGTTCTAAGCCTCGCATGATAAACTTGATCTTTATCCCAAACTCACATAATATTCTATATATACATGCCACATGAAAGTAATTTATTAGATGACATTTGAAGCCATCTCAATAACTTTTAATACTTACTTGGTGTCTTTCGTAAGAATTCTCCCGCAGTGGGGATCAAACACGTGTCATAAGAACATAGTGACAAAAATAAATTACTTGTAACTATTACATGCATTTTTTATGCCCCCAAAGGTGGGCATATAGTGATCGCATTTCTGTCTGTCTGTCCGTCACACTTGTGTTTAGGTTTCGAAAAAAGCTCATAACTGTTATGTAGCTTCAAATGTAACCTTTAAATTTGGTATGCATGTGTATATGGACAAGGCTTTTCCATACGCACACACATTTAAACCCCTTTGCCCTTGACCTTGAACTTAAGGTCCACCTTTAGGTTTCAAAATCTGCATTTAGGTTTCAAAAGCGTTTTTTTAATGCATATGTCTTACTATGGAGACAGCTTTTGTTCATTTGTATGTATGTCATCTTTGTTTAATCAGCAGATAGAATTCTTTCATCTTCAGCCCGACATGGAAACGCCTTCAACATCGGGTAACATCAGTGGAACCAACATCCATGAGAACAGGACTACAGACTGTTACCCTATCCCCAACATTACAACTTTTGACTCAAACAAAATGACACTGAAGAACTCTGTGATAAAAGGTAACCATGTGTTTAAGATTAGACCATTTATCACTAGTCCACCAACATAGTTGATTGTTGACAGAGAATATAGTAATAAAAAGGATCCAGATGCATGTTTGGTATGGTTGCCAACGTTTGAAACATTTCCTAAAAGTGTCCATGATACAGTTACAGATGAAAAGCGCCAGCTGAAATTATCAGATGTAGCAGGCCTCCCAATAGGACATGTTCCTAAAATCTTGTCAAATTTCTTTTCTTCAATTATGAACGAGGGTGGAACCATAACAGCAGAGGTAATGCGGGAATCAGTGCCAAGTTTTCCACCATGGCCAGCCCCAAATGAAGAAGGGGGTGGTGTTGTGTTACCTTGAAATTATGTGATAAATCACTCTGATATCAAGGCTAGCTTTAGCAAGCTGTGTTTGCTTCTGGAAAAATCACCCGAAGGTTCTGCTATGGATCTGTCAATTGAAACCACACCAAAAGCATAAATTAAAAGCATGGGTGATTTTTGCTTGCCTACTATTGTTTATAAAATACAGTTTGTTTCGTGGTCATAATATTAGGTCATATGCCCAACTGTGTAACTGTAATCAAAATTTTATCTGAATTACTAGCATGAGCCTCTTTTTACTTTGACTTCAAAAAAAATAAAAATAAATTATTTTGGTGCTCACTTGAAACTTAACCAATATATTTAGGGTTATCATGTAAGATTCTATGCAAATTCCAATAACTCTGACCAGTATTTTCGCCAAATGATGTCCCCTTTTGAAGTTGGAAAATTCTTTATTGACATGAAACCAAATAGTCCATGGACAGTTTTTGTTTCACAACATGAATTTTATTTATTTATTGTTCATTGCCAATGGTACCAGAAAGTGCCATTTCTTTCAGGTCTGTACAGACAACTCATTTAATGGCCATTTTATGAGAAAACCGGGTATGGTGCATCTGCATAAATTGCATTATGTTATCTAGATCAGCCTGTGCAGACAACAAAGGCTTAATCCATTACCCTTTCTTTGTATCTTCTTTTTTTAGAATCTATTTTTTGAACTGAAACATTCATCACATAACAGCCTGTGTGGACAGCAATTGCACAAGCTAATCTGAGATAACAATATATGCACTGCACTGGGATTTCTCTTGAAAGGGCCCGTTTGTTTTTGTTTTCTTTATTGTGTATTTTTGTTTTCTTTATTGTTATTGTTATTACACGTTCTGTGATTTATACATACCAATCAGGTTATGTTGCTGATTTTTAAAGAATGATAAATAAAAAAAATTGACAATTAAAGTTTGTTTTGAGACAACCCCTGTAATGAATATGCACTTGCTGTCACGTGATTCGCTATTGGAAAATATTAACCAGAAATAGAGAAATTGTACGATCCAGGAAAACCATAAACACACATTTATATTTAGAAACTTCATGTAAATCAAGGTGAGCACATGATCGAGGTTGAAATTATCTGACAAAATCCCTTAATTCAAAATCTTTGTCGGATGTTGTTTTAAAGTATACATTGATAATTTCGTTAGTGATTCGGAACTGACAACCTCACAGTATGCAAAATATAAAAGCAATATGTCAAAGGATTATAGGTAATATTTGGGGTAGTACGCAAACTTAAACATAGATCATTCATCAATAATATGCATATTCTAAGTATAAAATGTATAACAAAATGCTTGATAGAGTTGTCTGCTCTTGTTTATAGGTTGGGGTGATGTTGGTAAACAAGTATGCAAAATATCAAAGCAATGTGTCAAGGGACAATGAAAATAAATTGGGTAGTACGCAAACTTTAACATTTGCTGCATATTCTAAGTGGAAAAGGGGCCATAATTATGACAAAATGCTTGATAGAGTTGTCTGCTCTTGTTTATAGGTTGGGGTCATGTTGGTTAACAAGGATGCAAAATATGAAAGCAATATGTCAAGGGACAAAGAAAATATTTGGGGTAGTACACAAAATTTAGCATTTGCACGCTAACGCTGACACAGACGCCGGGGTGAGTAGGATAGCTCCACTATATATATTTTATATATAATAGTCGAGCTTAAAATGATTTTCATCTGAGGGAATCTAGACTGACTGATGTATGCTGGTGATAGCTGTTCTCAGGTGAGCACTTAATCAGGTTTGACTGTAATGTAAAACACCTCTAGACTGGGCCCAAAATGTGAATGTCAGAAAGGTGTTCCGCAGTCCACACTACTACTAAATACTAAAGTTTTAACACATTACCAAGTTATCCACGTCTGCATTTCCCGACAACAGGCCGGTGTTGTCTTTCTGTTTGTGCATGAGGAACACCTGCACGTCCTCGTTGATCGAGTCAGGGGACGCAACCTCTGACACATTAGACGCCTGCTCGCACTTCTCAAAGAGAAGGGCCATGAGTGGGAACAGGGGATGGCTGGAAAGTCAGAACATTGCTGCATTGTTGTTTATGTGGCATAGTAATATTTTGACAAGTTCATACACAATTATATCTAGAACTTGTCACAATAGTGATGAATACCATTGACACCACATGTAGTGAAATGTAAAATATTGTAACCATGAATAACTGAAGTTATTGAAAATCTGAATCACTCTTAATCATCATTCAGTACTCCAAAGGTTGATTGTTACTGACATAGCCAACACTTTGCTGTCAATCATTCATAAATATAGTGAATAAGCAACTTTAAAGATTAAACAAACAATTTAGTACAAGTAAAACATGGCTATAGATAACAAGCATACTTGCGTTATTACGCAATTCAAATAACCAAAAACGTAATTAAATTCAAAATAAAGCATACAAAAACGCAAATACAAATTAATTCCCATAAAAAACCTTGCGTCACGTAACGCAATTCTTACGAACATCAGGCGTATGTTTTAGACTGGTTGTTTTCCGTACAAAAATGTACTGCATAGTTTATATGCCGTCCTATGAAGAAAAGAAGGCAGTCTTTCCAGCGATTATCAATCTTTGGGGTAGTATTGTAATTATTCATAGACTGGTCCGATTTCTACTTTCATCTTCAAGGTATTCAACTCAAAATGACCCGAAAACGAGGTACATCGCTTTGAACAGCCATAACTTCATCAATTGTGCAGCGATTTTCACGAACTCAGTCTTATTCAATGCAAAAATGAATAACTTTGATAAAAAATTCAGTAATTGTTTGTTATGTAAAGGTAACTTTTTTAATTCCATTTGTATAAATAATACAGTAACCTTAGTAGATTTTTATTATGTTATATATGTCATTCCCTAAATTACCCAATTGAGTTAAAAAAACGGGGGTGAAAACCCCGATAAAGCTCAAAAGTAGGGGGTGATATTTTTTGCTAAAACTATTGAATTTACAAAAACCCTTTTGTTGTCAAAAACAGGGGGTGAATTACCCAATATACCCTAAAAGTTATCTATAGCCCTGCAAGTAATATCATAACAAGAGGGCCATGATGGCCCTGAATCGCTCACCTGACTAACCAAATACAATCCCAACCCAGTTTCATCAAGATAAACATTCTGACAAAATTTCATAAAGATTGGATGAAAACTGTGACCTCTATTGTATACATGAGATTTTTCTAATGTTTGACCTATTGACCTAGTTTTTGACCCCAGGTTACCCAAATACAATCCCAACCCAGATTTCATCAAGACATTCTGACCAAATTTTAATGAAGATTGGATAAAAACTACGACCTCTATTGTCTACACAAGGTTTTTCTATTATTTGACCTAGCTTTTGACCCAAGATGACCCAAATACAATCCCAACCCAGATTTCAGCAAGATAAACATTCTGACCAAATTTCATAAAGATTGGATGAAAACTGTGACCTCTATTGTCTATACAAGGTTTTTCTATTATTTCACCTAGTGACCTAGTTTTTGACCTAGTGACCTAGTTTTTGACCCCAGATGACCCAAATACAATCCCAACCCAGAATTCATCAAGATAAACATTCTGACCAAATTTCATAAAGATTGGATGAAAACTGTGACCTCTACTGTCTACACAAACACATTGTTGACGGTTTTTCTATTATTTGACCTAGTGACCTAGTTTTTGACCTCAGATGACCCAAATACAATCCCAACCCAGATTTCATCAAGATAAACATTCTGACCAAATTTCTTAAAGATTGGATGAAAACTGCAACCTCTATTGTCTACACAAGGTTTTTCTATTATTTGACCTAGTTTTTGACCTAGTGATCTAGTTTTTGACCCCAGATGACCCAAATACATTCCCAACCCAAATTTCATCAAGATAAACATTCTGACCAAATTTCATAAAGATTGGATAAAAACTGAACCTCTATTGTCTACACAAGGTTTTTCTATTATTTGACCTAGTTTTTGACCTAGTGACCTAGTTTTTGACCCCAGATGACCTAAATACAATCCCAACCCAGATTTCATCAAGATAAAATTCTGACCAAATTTCATAAACATTGGATGAAAACTGTGACCTCTACTGTCTACACAAACAAATTGTTGATTTTTCAATTATTTGACCTAGTGACCTAGTTTTTGACCCCAGATGACCCAAATACAATCCCAACCCAGATTTCATCAAGATAAACATTCTGACAAAATTTCATAAAGATTGGATGAAAACTGCGACTTCTATTGTCTACACAAGGTTTTTCTATTATTTGACCTATTATGTGACATAGTGACTGATGCAGTGAAACCACTGTATTACACACATTTCTATGTCAGAAAAGATCTGATGGCTTCTAGGAAAGACTGGATGGCAACCGAGAATAGAACGGTGACGCTGGAAAGACAGATGACCACCAGGAATAGACTGGGACGGGACATAATGGGTTGGCACCCCAGAATGTAGCCTTCGTGAGAGGGCAACCCACATACAACAGCAACAGACTCACTAATAGAAGAATACCCCCAGAGTCTTATGAGAGTAGGGGAGGATGAAAGACTCAACCGGACGGATAAACCAATGACGACACGGCTAGTACAAACGACACTGACTGGAACACCGGCAGAAGTTAGATGTAAGTGCGGGAAAATCTGTAAGAACCTCAGGGGTCTACGGATTCACCAGGTAAGATCGGCATGTGGTCAAAAGGCATCCCAGAAGCAGCGCACAAGTTTAATCCTTGGTGAGACGCAGGAGGACACTAGTCAGGAGGCTACCCACAGAACTAGAGACCTCTCTGCAGATGAGATGCCATCTGACAGCACACAGATTTCTGATGAATCCCAGATTGATCCTCTCCTTGAGTTACTTCAAACCCAAGATGACCCTGAACCAGTAAAAGAAGTACCGCATAAGACCCCACCAGCAACACCTGAGGAGGAAAAGAGACCAAGAATAGAGTGGCCAAAGACTTCGAATAAAAAGGCATGGACAGACTTTGATCACGAGCTAGATCTTATCCTGGAAGCAACTCTACAAGGGGCAGCTGAGAGAAAACTAGTGGCCATGACAAGCCTAATTTACACGGTTGGCAAAGAACGATATGGAGTCTATGTACCAAAACATTCCAAACCGTCAAGTCAACCCAACAGGAGAGAGAGGCAGATACAGGCCATTAGACAAGAGCTTAAGAAACTGAGAAAGGCATATAGAAACGCCAAAGAGGAGGAGAAACTTGGATTGCAAGAGCTACGAGACTTGCAGAGAAAGCAACTGAGGGAACTCAGAAAAGCAGAGAAAGCAAGAAAGAACAGACGAAAGAGAGCACAACAAAGGACTTCATTTATAGCCAACCCATACAAGTTCTCCAAAAAGTTGCTAGACAAGGAGAAATCAGGCATCCTCAACAGCTCAATGGAGGAGATACAGACCCACCTGAGGGATACACACTCTGACACCAGAAGAGATGACCCTTTGGGCCCATGTGCACACATCATGCCTGAACCAGCTCCAACTATAGCACTTGACAGTAAAGAACCCACCCTGGCTGAGGTGAAAGATGTAGTGAAGAAAGCTAGAGCTGGCTCTGCCCCAGGACCTAATGGAATACCATATAAGGTCTACAAGATGTGCCCAAGACTGCTTCGTCGCCTTTGGCGCCTAATTAAGGTGGTATGGAGAAAAGGACAGGTACCCGAGTGCTGGCAGAAAGCAGAAGGCCTATTTGTCCCTATGGAAACAAACTCGCACAACATTAGCCAGTTCAGGACAATATCACTTTTAAATGTGGAAGGCAAGATCTTCTTTGCTGTTCTCGCTAGAAGACTGACCACATACCTTACTGCTAACAAATATGTGGATACTTCAATCCAAAAAGGAGGTGTGCCTGGATTTTCTGGTTGTGTAGAGCACACAAGCGCTTTAAGCCAGCTGATACGTGAAGCGAAAGTGAACCAACAGGATTTGACAGTAGTATGGCTAGACCTAGCCAATGCATACGGCTCCATACCACACCAGCTAATACGAAGAGCGCTGGATCACTATCACATACCAGCACATGTACAGAGGATTGTCCCATGGTACCTAGACAACATTCAGCTGCGCTTCTCAGTGAGAGAGAAGATAACAGAGTGGCAGAGGCTTGAGAAGGGAATCATTACTGGCTGCACCGTTTCCGTTGTCCTATTTGTCATGGGCATGAACCTCATCCTGAATGCTGCCAAGAAGGAAACCCGTGGACCAAAAACTGCGTCAGGGATGTACCTACCAAGCAACAGGAGCTTCATGGATGACTTGACTATAACAACCCAGACACATGTGCAGGCTAGATGGGTCCTCTCAGCTCTTGAGAGTACAACATCTTGGGCAAGAATGAAATTCAAGCCAAAGAAATCCAGAAGCCTTATCATCAAGAAAGGACAGTCAACCAAGAAGTTCAACCTCCAGGTACAGGGAGAAGACATACCATCTATCATGGATAGTCCAATCAAGTGCCTGGGCAAGTGGTATGATGCCAGCCTCAACGATACAAATAATGTAAAGCGCATCAAAGTCCAGCTAAATGAAGGGTTGAAACAAATAGACAGGTCTTGGCTACCAGGAAAATTCAAGGCATGGTTGTTTCAACACGGACTACTACCTCGCCTGATGTGGCCCCTTGTGTTGTATGAGTTAGCAACATCAACAGTGGAGGGCCTAGAAAGAACCATAAGCAGGCATCTTCGAAGATGGTTAGGGGTACCACCAAGCTTTACAAACATAGGTCTTTATGGAAGATCCAACCAGTTACAACTCCCGCTCTCATCATTAGTGGAGGAGTTCAAGGCATCAAAGGCACGGCTGGTGGTAACTCTGAAAGAATCCCGAGATGATAAGATCAGGAAAGCTGGCATAGAGACAAGAACAGGGAGAAAGTGGTCAGCCAGCCAGGCAGTGACCCAGGCAGAAAGTAGACTTAGGCAGAAAGACATTGTTGGAACAACCACTAGCGGGCGCCAAGGTCTTGGAATCTCAACATGTCCTAGATGGAGCCAAGCAGCCAGTGGGGAAAAAAGGAAAATGGTAGTAGATAAAGTGCGGAAGATGGAAGAAGAAGAGAGAAGATCTAGAGCAGTAGCCATGGGCTCACAGGGAGCATGGACAAAATGGGACACCACACCAAGGAAGATGACATGGGGCCAGATCTGGAAATATGAACCTTTGCGAATCAGCTTCTTACTGCGGTCGGTATATGATCTGTTACCCTCACCAGCTAACCTACACAGATGGGGAATGCAAGACAGCCCATCATGTCAACTGTGTAACAGAACTGGAAGCATGGAGCACATACTATCGGCATGCAGCACAGCACTCACGTAAGGCAGATATAGATGGCGCCATGACCAAGTGCTTCGAGATATGGCAGACATTCTTGAAAGACAGCGAATGAAGAAGAGAAAACAGCCACAGCCAAAAACCATCCACTTTGTCAAGGAAGGCCAGTCAGCACCTAAAGGCAAAAGAACAACATCTTCAGTACTTGACGAAGCTGACAATTGGAACATGGCTGTTGACCTACAGAAAAAGCTTGTCTTTCCGGAGGTAGTACAAACCAATCTCAGACCCGACATTGTCATCTGGTCCAACACTGCAAAGCACCTGGTGATGATTGAATTGACAATCCCATGGAAAACAAGGTGTGAAGAAGCCTACGAGAGGAAGAAAACCAAGTACTCTGATCTCATGGACCAATGCAGACAACAAGGATGGAGAACCTGGCTGTTCCCTGTTGAAATAAGAGCAAGGGGTTTCCCAGCCAATTCACTATGGAAGATGTTGGGCGCCATGGGACTCAAGGGCCATGAGAGAAGGACTGCTGTGGGCAGACTAGAACAATCAGCTGAAAGGGCATCCAGTTGGCTATGGTCTCGAAGAGATGAGAGGAGCTGGAAGCCAGTCACCAACACGTAGTGGACTGATCACCACTGCGGACCCACCACCCGGAGAGTGTACCAGGATTAAAGGGTCGAAACACTTGTTGATGGGTGGATCCTGGCTGATGATGTTGGTGACTGATGCAGTGAAACCACTGTATTACACACATTTACCTAGTGACCTAGTTTTTGACCCCAGATGACCCAAATACAATCCGAACCCAGATTTCATCAAGATAAACATTCTGACCAAATTTCATAAAGATTGGATGAAAACTTTGACCTCTACTGTCTACACAAACAAATTGTTGACGGACGCACGCACACACGCACACAACGGACGCCGGACAACACACGGTCACATAAGCTCACCATATCACTTCGTGACAGGTGAGCTATTCACAATACAAAAGCTTCAGTATACTGAAATCCACATATGGCAGCATACCATTACAGCCATGTTAGGCTCATTTATTTCTATTTGTCCAATAATTGACAAATTTCAAGCAGTTTCAGATTAACACAGTGACAAACGGCACACATGTTTAAATAATTTTACTTGTAAATGGCATTTTTATCCCTGTCCAAGTTTGGATCTGAAAGTAATGGCTGGATGGACTGCACTGTAGATGGTGTAAACATGGGTTGTACCAACTGGACTGACTCACTGAAACCAATCATTAGCAACTCACTACCAGTAGGTATCGTATGGTACATATAACAACTGAAGATCCACAAATTTAATATCAGCATTTCTTTCAATCAGTTTACTAAGTTATGCTAATGTTATGGTAAACATAGCGTGTTTAAGTGATTATTCATTTTGGTACAATGACAATCAATACACAAAAGAAAGCGCTTTAGTGGGCCCAGTTTTGACCACATTAAGCTGTATGTATTATTCCCTAAGCAATATTTTAAAATTCACCTGTCAATTAAAGGTTCATCTGTACAGAAAATAAATTCATTTGGGCAAAAATTGACAAAGTTAGGGGCAGTGTTGTATTATGTTCCACGCTTTTTTCATCAAGCATTTGTAACAAGTATTTGATGAATGTTTCATTACAAATATAATATAAGTCCCAGCGCTTTTCCTCAATAGACGAATACAAATTAAAATTGTCACAGTCAGACTGTTGCATCTGTTGCTTAGCTGTGTTTTTATCACCATTTTGGGAATGGGGCCCAAGTCCCTTTGGATTGGGAAATATCTCGTCCTTTTGACTAAAATTGTGAAATTAATGTTGTTCATTTACTGCTTACAATTACTTTAAAATTGACAATAAAAGTGTTTTCAATATGATATTTATAAGGTCAAACTTAAAGAGCTGGATTTGGAGATGAATGACACGTTTAAACTTATTTTTTTTTAATCTTCTACGGAAACCTTCAACTGGCAATTTTTTGGTCCCATTTGGGAAAAATATATCCTTTCTTCCATTGGGAATGGGTCCCCTACTGGACCAATATTACAAAATTTGAACAAAAACAAGAGCTGTCACCATAGGATGACTTATGCCCCCTACATGTATAAACGCTTGATAGAAGTTATGAACTTATCTCGAAACCAAAACGCAGATTTCGAAACATAAACGCGGACGCTAAGTTCAAGGTCAAGGTCACAGGGGTCAAAATTTGTGTGCGTATGGAAAGGCATTGTCCATATTCACATGCATGCCAAATATGAAATTGCTATCTGAAGCGACATAGAAGTTATGAGCATTTTTCGAAACCTAAACGCAAAGTGTGACGGACAGACGGATGGACAGTCCGATCACTATATGCCCTCCTTCAAGGGCATAAAAACAATGCTCAGAAGACCAAAGTGATCATAAATACCTTAAGCGCACAACCGACCCATCTTGTGCTACAGACTGAAGTGTTACAGTAGGGGTCACTAAGTTAATTATCTGACCATCAGTCACAAAGGACTGTGGTATCACGTGTGTTACTGATGACATCTAGAAGGTGCATCCCATACGACTTCTTCACCTCAGTGAAGTCGCATAGTGTTTTTGTCTTCTTTGAGGAACTGAAACAAATAGGCATATTATTTTACCACTATTTTGAAGCATTTGTAGTCCCTTGGATTTCCCTGCATTTCACACCCTTAGATACTGATGAGCAGCAAACAGCATCAAACCTTAACAGACTGCGAGTTACTCACAGGCTGTTCTGGTTTTATGCTGTTTGCACATAGCCATTTTCACTTCGCTTCTAAGTGGGAATGGGTTAAAGTATTAATTATATTTTATACGTACAAAAGTGAGTTTACACCTGTAAGGCAAAACAAGAGCTGTGTTTGTGAAACACAATGCCCCCTACTGCGGCGCTTTGATGCCATATATTCGACCTTTGATCTTGAAGGATGACCTTGACTTTTCACCACTCAAAATGTGCAGCTCCATGAGATTCACATGCATGCCAAATATCAAGTTGCTATCTTCAATATTGCAAAAGTTATGACCAAGGTTAAAGCTTGTGACACATACAATGACAGACATACATACATATACAATGACAGACAGACAGATAGGCCAAAAACAATATACCCCCGATCATTCAATCTGGGAACATACAAAGAATCAAAGAGTGACATACCAGTACATTGATTTATCTACACATAATCAAAAATTATGCTATTCAGTGTAGTGTACACAAATTTAAACTCTTAAACAATATTAAAGTAATAATAACTTCATAATCATTTAACTCAATAATTATTGTTCACAATTATTGAACGAAATCATTATTTAATCTGACTTTACTTTATTTTTTTTGTTTCTATGCACATTACATCTAATGAACTATGATCAGATTGCTTCATAATTCATGGTTACATTCAGTGACATAATTATGCAGCTGACAACACAGAAATAAAAACACGTCTGGCATGACAAAAGCAAGTCTATACATAAAAGATAACAAGGCTATTTTGACATAATTTTTAATTAAAATGTTTCACCACATTTTTAAAGCTATTTAATTCTACTTACCGTAACAAAAAAGAAATAATATACATTTGTATTTTTCAAATGTGTGATGTCACACATGGCCTGAACCCCTGACCCCCATGTCACAAACTGTCACACTTGACTTTCTTACACCCCCTCCTCTCCAGTGGATCGTGACATAGTCACATACTTTATTGACGGTCCTAAATATATTATAACAACAAATCAAATACACCAATTTCTGAATCTGAAGACTTCACAATGCAAATTTTTCCAAATTTCAGGTTTTTTCACGCTAAAATTTCCAGTACTTTTCCTATTTCTGAAAAAAAAATTGTGTTGTAAGGGCTCGATTACTGATAATAGGGGTCATTAGGGGGCAATAAAGATTTAAGTGATGTTGACTTCTAGCAAAATCCAACTTGCATACTTGTTTTAAAGGAAATTTGTAGAACCACATCTCAAATCAGGAAAGGGGAACAAACAGTACAAGAAAAGGACTATCCGACAGAAATGGGGACGTACAGCAGCATGCATGTGCATCTTATTTACCTGAAAGAGTATGGCATTGGGTTTGCACATAATTGCACCAGTTTCACCTTTTTGCATTTATATGCATTGCAAATAAATAAGTTTGCTATCTGAGGTGTATATTTGACAGGAATACGATATGGTCACGTGGGAAAAGGGGGGGCTCATGTGTAGATTTTAAATATACTCGCATTTAAGTTAATTTTCAGTTTATCCCTAGTTCATGTCAGAAGGGACCCTTATATGATTTCTTTCCATGGTTGGAGATGGATGTTGCATTATTTACAAATGCATAGACTGGGGCCCCAATTTTGAGTGAGAATGAGGATTTCACACTATTTTGAAATTAGAGAATAACATGTTCTAATTATTATTTATCAATGTTTGTTTTATTGTCAAACGGCTGGCAATTACAACTAATGATTAATTCAAACTTTTTTTTCATACTTCAGTCAAGTTCAGAAACTGTTTCGTCTAAAATCTAATTGGAACACAAAATTAACTGCCCTCTAGCTGTTTACACACGATAATGCAACAGTGAGTCTGCTGTCAGTGTATTGAACCATTTAATTTTAATCATTGAATTTTTTTTAACTATATCTGGAGTGAAGTACGAATGTATGGCAATTTATTTATAACCCCGTCCAGTCTACTTTCACTTTCTATATTGACAGGTCAAACTTGACTTTGGCACGCGCCACTTGGCGGTTCATTAAATTCGTAAAAAATAGGTCAACATATCTGGAAATACAAAAAGCACGAGCGAAAACAATTAACGGTTCAACGAGCCATTCTCCGACCTTTTTGTAACATGTTGACAAGTGTTCATTTAAATGAATGGCATTACAAAATGAAAAGCATTTACTACTCTCGGAAAAAAAGCTCCAATTGCAATTGGTAGCTTACCTCCATTCGCGACAGTGTCACTCTTCGTCAAAATGGCGGGCGTCTGCTCATCGATACTGCCCACATTCCTCATGATCTATGACGTCAAAGGAGCGCTACAGGGAAAAGAAACTACGAACAAATCACTTTTGTTTACAAGTGTTAGTTAAATAATTCAAATAGCTGAATTATAAGTTCTTTATTTTTTTTCAATTAGTTTTCAGTTTTAAACGAGTAAGATAACAAAAATAATGTTTAATTGACAGCTGTCAAACCAATAGGTACCCTTTAGGAACCTCCCAGTGGAAACTGACATGTACATTCGACCTAGCAATCAAGTAACCGACAACAAAGCGGCTGTACGTCAAAAGCTGCAATGAGCTACTTATTGATTACTGCCCACGCCCTAAAGTGCAAGTGACATTTGAGTAGATAGTATGATGGTATAGTAGTGGTGGTCACTGTTGGAGTCAGACGACCATCACCACGTGGTGTAATATATGATACGGCGTTAAAACATTAAATACAAACGTAGCAATTGTAATCTATTGGCACAGCGACTGCGGAAGCGCGTAACTTCAATGAGTGCCACGTGTTATTCAACTTATTTCAAAAATCGATCAATACAAATGTGTTGATAAATCTTTGCTTATGACAGAGACATAGAGTTAATCAAAATCTCTGCCAATGATAGTACAATTGGTATTTAATGCGTATAATTATTATGGAGCATTGTTTTGTGCGAATGTTCTTTGTAATGGCTTTTCTATTAATAGACTGTCTTTAAAAGTTATTTTGGATAACAATTATCATTTCTTTGAATGTTTCATATTGTGAATGTTTGCAAAACGCATTGAATTCTCAAAGATATTTAATTTTTCAGTGTACATGTATATCAGCCAACGAGGGTATAAAGCCTGGGTTAATGATGCTATGTGTACGGACGTGATTTTACAATCCCATGTGCATGAACATATACTTTTTCTCTTTTGATTACTGTTCTTTTTCTCTAATTCAATAAGCTTAGGCATGTTTGTAAGTACGGCAATAATTTCATGATGATTCCGGATCGAAAGTGGGTATGAGCACATAGTCGTAAGAGCACTTGAATACGTGAGTTCGCCCATGAACACATTGTAAGGTTAACTAAATCTCCGCGATATGACCTAATATGTGTTTAAAACAGCAAACAAAATCCAACAAACGAATGAATTGTCAAACATAGTATGTGCACTGATGTGGCTCTGTAGTTTATGTTTGAAAAGTTTATTAAATATGTAAAAAGAGAAAGCACGCAGAAGAGCGAGTATCATAAATATGATACTTTTTTTTGTTTCAGAGTTTATTTACAGGTCCTACCGGCCTCTTCATGAGGTTATTGTAGCCCGACCTGCCCCTGTGACCTATCAGGGGATAAAGGCATTGTGTCACACCGGTCTTTACTGACAATAACGTAGTGACGTCACCATCTATGTATAGAATGGGGATAAAGGTTAATTTTGAGCCAGAGTAAGTCAAATTTACCCCGTCTGGCCGGTGTACGCCAAATGATTTTTATTTTTAAGAGAGTTCCGTGCACGTTGACCAATGAGACCTTAATGTGCTCTCTACCGTATGGTGATGATGAGGTGCGGATCCCGCGGAGTGTCCCGCACACTACTTATGTACAAGACACTCAACGCGACCCACATCCCATCACCACCCGGTAAGTAAGATCCGGAATACACACACATAACACTCTCACACCTCCCGCTCATATCGAGTGATGTGTATGAGAGTGCCATGCTCGTGTGTTCCGGGTCCCTTGATGGTGATCTGTATATGGTTGTGTATAGTATGTGGTATGTGATTGTTGTGCATTTGTCTGGAGCGGAACAGCAGGTGTCTGTCGGTTATTCACGGTCGTCGGTCAGTCGTGAAGGGCTGTTTATCGTTGCAGTTCCCAGATCGCAGAACCCGCCGCCCCCGCACGAGCGCACCCACGCCGAGCGAGCCCGAGCCCCCCCCCCCCCGCGCCCGCATACGGCCCGGCCCGAGCCCCCAACCGCTGAAGCCCCTCGAGACAACCACCCTCATCCACCCTCTCGCCGCGCCCGACAACAGATCAGCCAAGAACCAACCATGGAGACCCCCAAAGCCCCACCCGAAGTCACCATCGTTCTTTCCCACCCGCCTGCCAAACATCCAGACCATGTATCAAGCTGGGCTGTATTTATTTTGTAGTTATGTTATATTTGCTATTATAATTGGATAGGTGGATAGGTAAAGTAAATAAATGATCTAAGAATGCCGTTGTTATATCATATGATTTATTTATGTTTGATATTATGTTGTAAAACTCATAGTATTATAGTTTATGGCCTGTATTTTAGCTTTCATTTACCCAAGTGTGGTTGTTGTGCTCTCCGCCCCAGGAGAGGTGTTAGTGGGGGTTCGAGCAGGATACAGGAAACGCCCCGATTCCAGAGGCGCCCCTGGTTCTTTTAAGTGCCCAGTGTATAGCACCGATACACTGCACCCCCGTTTAACGTCCCTCGCGGAGGACATATTAGTACATAGTGTTAGTATTGTTACTTATATATAGTTCTGCTGTCTTGTGTCATACCTTGCGGTGACGTTGGCTCTCTCTATTGCTATTTGGTATATAGTTTGAATGGTATTGCGAAGGGCAGGCTAGTTTTTGAAAGATCATGTATTTGATGATAGAAGAGAGGGACTACGTTTGTTTGATTGGGCCGAGATGACTATTTCGTTGGGGGGGGGGGGGGGGGGGGTAGACAATTTCTTTGTAAATTCTTTCTTTTTGTTGTGTTAAGTATCTTGTGAGACTGTGGTGTTGTAAGGGCCAGACTAGTTTTGATAGATCATTTATTTGATGAAAGAAGAGAGGGGCTGAGTTTTAGATGATAGTATATTTGGTATTAGGGAGAGCTCACACGTAAGTGTTTCTGGTTATAAAGGCAAAGGCAGCATTCCTATGTGTTTTTGTATTATGCCAGGTTAGTATCGTGGTCTGGTCTGGGGCATGTCGAGCTATGGGCTCGATCCGGCTACATAGGAAAAAATATTGGTTAGTGTACAAATGAACTGCAAACAGTGATTCTTTTCAGTACCTTTCAAAGAGGAACGGCATTTAGCGTCCCCCGCTGAAGACATATTAGTATATAGTGTTAGTATTGGTACATACTAGTATATAGATCTGCTGCCTTGTGTCATATTTTATAGTAACTTGGGCACTCTCTGTTGCTATTTTTGGGTATTGATTGTATGTTGTTGTGAGGGTCAGACTAGATTTTTGACAGATCATGTACTAGACGATAGAAGAGAGGGACTGAGTGTGTGTAATTGGACCAAGATGACTATTTTGTTTGTGGGCATAGACAATTTCGAGATTTTCTTTCTTCTTGCTGAGGTGGTTGTCTGTGGCACTGTGGTGTTGTGAGGGCCAGACTTGTTTTTGATAGATCATTTACTTGATGATAGAAGAGAGGGACTGTGGTTATGATAGTTTGGTATTAGGAGAGCGAGCACTTTACTGGTTCTGGTTATATTATATATGGTATCAGAGGCAGCAGTCCTATGTGCTATTGTGGCTATTACAATGGTTAGTAACAAATGAACTGCAGTTAGTTATTCACATCAATACACTGACGAACAAATAAAATAATTATCTTCACTTTTCTTTTTTTGATAATCTTGGGTGGGTCGTGTCGGCAGAGACATAGTGCGCGGGGGTGCCTCACCACCCCAGCCGACACGCTCCATCCAACATTTTTTAATATAATGCATATAGAAAATACATGATTGTGATATTTACATCTAAAGGGGTTGCACTGAAGGTTTCTCTATTGTGTTACCTGAGTGCCGCTTAATGCGGCTTCCGTCTCTGTGCGGAGGTGTAGTGTCTGCGTGCTTTCCCCAATACCGTCGTCGTCGGCTGCTGCATGCTGGGTGCAGCGGAAAATATTTAAAATAACGAGGACCAGCACAGGGGGGGGGGGAGCGTCTCGCGGAACCCGGATACTGTTAGCCCGATTTTTTGGTAAAAAGCGTACCTTTCCGTCATTGATTCAGATAGCGTGCCCTTAGGGTTAAATTGTTTCTATGTTGTTAAGTCGCGGTTGTTAACGAGGCAGGTGGCCGATATATTTCATGGGTTGGGTGTAAGTTATATTTTGTACCGTAATCCCTTCCGTCGTTGTATTAAGAGAGTGTTGTTGTTATACTGGGTTAAAATGTGTAGCCTGTCAGCCCTTGCCCGTCCGTGGCGTCGTCACAGGGCACAGACCAGGGGGCCCCATTGACAGTACAGATGTGACCCGTTGGCTATGCCCTGCGACGGGGTAGCTAAATGGTTGAGATTTCGAACGCTTATGGGATAGGGGCAGGTCGGGCTACCATAACCTCGTGAATAGGCCAGTAGGACCTGTAAATAAACTCTGAAACACACACACTATACTGTCAGTTTTAAACTGGTTTTAGTCAGAAGGGGTATTTAGTACTGATACCTATTTAAATCGGTCTAGATTTGTGAGTTAAAACTTTTAATTTGCTCGGTTTTACTATCGCTATTACTTGTAATTATGCCCCCCTTCGAAGAAGAGGGGGTATATTGCTTTGCTCATGTCGGTCGGTCTGTCGGTCGGTCTGTCGGTCGGTCTGTCGGTCCGTCCACCAGGTGGTTGTCAGACGATAACTCAAGAACGCTTGGGCCTAGGATCATGAAACTTCATAGGTATATTGATCATGACTCGCAGATGACCCCTATTGATTTTGAGGTCACTAGGTCAAAGGTCAAGGTCACGGTGACCCGAAATAGTAAAATGGTTTTTGAATGATAACTCAAGAACGCATACGCCTAGGATCATGAAACTTCATGGGTAGATTGATCATGACTCGCAGATGACCCCTATTGATTTTGAGGTAACTAGGTCAAAGGTCAAGGTCACGGTGACCCGAAATAGTAAAATGGTTTCCGGATGATAACTCAAGAATGCATACGCCTAGGATCATGAAACTTCATGGGTAGATTGATCATGACTCGCAGATGACCCCTATTGATTTTGAGGTCACTAGGTCAAAGGCCAAGGTCACGGTGACCCGAAATAGTAAAATGGTTTTCGGATGATAACTCAAGAACGCATATGCCTAGGATCATGAAACTTCACAGGTAGATTGATAATGACTCGCAGATGACCCCTATTGATTTTGTGGTCACAAGGTCAAAGGTCAAGGTCACAGTGACCCGAAATAGTAAAATGATTTTCGGATGATAACTCAAGAATGCTTTTGCCTAGGATCATGACACTTCATAGGTACATTGATCGTGACTCGCAGATGACCCCTATTGATTTTCAGGTCACTAGGTCAAAGGTCAAGGTCACAGTGACAAAAAACGTATTCACACAATGGCTGCCACTACAACGGACAGCCCATATGGGTGGCATGCATGTTTTACATACAGCCCTTGTTACTATTTAGACGTGTAGGCGTAATAAAGATTTATATACTTAAACGTGTAGACGTACAGAGACTGTTTTTATTTTTATAATTACTTTTCCTGTAACTGAGTTATTTAAGAAAAAATACTAGGTCCGAATGTTCGTTTAATGCGATTTTCCTTATAACTTGCTTTTGCAGGGGAGGTAATTGTAACACGCCAAAATCTCAAAAACAGTCCTTTCCATACATATTTATGTTAGATATGAGTTGTTGTTTTTTGGTTTTTTATCGAGTGCACCGGGATTGTCTCCCATATGGCCATCGCCCCCAGAAAGACGTGTTGGTTACGGGGGATAGTGCAAGATACAGGAGACACCCCGTTCCAGAGGTGACCCTGGGTCTTTTAGTGCCCGGTGTATAGCACCTAGTACACTGCACATCGGTTTAACGTCTCATGCGAAAGACGAGTTAGTAGGTTAGGTACTGTTAGATATGATACGGCTATTATGCTGTTTATATACCATAGTCGCTACAACGTTTACAAATGGCAGGTTCGAAATAATTCGTTTTCTTTACACTCATGATCGCGTTGGAACTTAATTATACACGTTTTAATTCGCAATTTATTTACTGAATTACGACAAATGTCAAATATAATACAGAAAATGCATAGTTGTTTTATTGATCTATAAACATATAATGGATTGAATATAACTGATTTAAAATTAACGTTTTCAAACTATTATTAAATCTTTTCCCAGAATATGCTGTCCTATTTATAGGTGAGCTTCCTATACCTTTATCAATGATAATCAGCGAGGTATGCCGATTAGAAAAATCTCAATCGGACTGGCTCGGTCTTTTACATAGGTTGCCATTGTGAAGAATTTTTTCATAATATGATAACTTAGACGATGCTTCGCAGCATCGTCAAAAACGTGCGTTGACGTTCAATTAGTGATATATTATAGACATATCGATCATAATTGCACGCGGTCATTTAGCGAACAATTTTCATTTTTGCACCGAAAAGTAATTTAAAAAACAAAACAAAAAATGTACCAATACAAACTCTATGTGAAGTTAAATTGCGCATAAAATTTAAATTAATAAAGCAAAACTTACTGATACCTTTATTGAATCAAGGGGTTTATCTGTCTATTTTGGGAAAAGGAGTCTGACCAAATTGGGAATTTTTTCATCGACAAAATTGTCCATTTTGGGAATTGAATCGATGAAACGGCTCATTTAGGGAAAACATTGTGAATTTATCATGCTTAAATAAGTCAGTGGTTTAACAAATAAGTGTGTTTTTATTTGTTATTTTGTCTTTTTTACATAAACACATGCAACATTGGGCATGTTCAACGTTTATTTAAGTACTGCAATTTTGTCTTTCAGTGTCAGTTACACTCAGAGATAAGTACTGTACAGTCAAAAACTTATAGCAGATATTTTTTACCAAAACAAACACTGGTTAGTCACACAAGTTACAACATAATTTTTCTCTGCTTTCTCTTTTGAAAGCATCGCACAGCTCCAATGTTTTGTTATTCAGGTTTAGACCTTCAATGCAGGTACAATTAAAGTGCAAGCTTGCATCAGATGAGTAAGTTTGGTTTGTGTGGTAATGGGGAGCACAGCAGGTTAATAATAATCTAATAATCATAAGTCATAAGACACTTGTTTCTAAAAAAAAAAAAATTTTTTGGAAATTGGGATTAAAAAAAAATAATTTCGGTTTGGGATCGGGTCCGTTTGCTTTGGGAATGACTCCGTTTTCCGGAGGCGCAGACAGTATGCATACAGACAGTGCTGAAAACCACAGGTGGAAGTAACGTACCTTGGATAGTATTTTTTAGGAGCCCAATATATTCAAATAAATATATTAAATCATGTTTAATGAGAAAAAATTGACAAAGAGCCATGAAAAAAATACCCACCATCTGATATTGGAGTCATAATTATGATTCCAATATCAGAGGGTGGGTATTTTTTTTCATGACTCTTTGTCAATTTTTTTCTCATTAAACATGATTTTATATATTTATTTGAATATATTGGGCTCCTAAAAAATACTATCCAAGGTACGTTACTTTCACCTGTGCTGAAAACCCCTGGAATCCCACATCAATTCGAACAAAGATAAAGAAATACCGACCGTTACTTTGTGAAAGAGTTTCGAACATGCGTCCGAACTTCGTTGTGAAACTGTATCATTGACGTTAGACAATGAATCATAGGGTTAGAAGCAGTTATCACATATAACGTATTTTGAAGTTGACGAAGACCTTCCGCATTATAGCTTTAATGAATCGGGCTTTGTTTATAACATTTCCATCTAATAAATGCCACAGTAACAATGAAAGAACGGACCCGAGCTGGAAAAAATCAGAGGTGTCCGACAGGCATGCATGCACAGTTCTTATCCATGTATTTGGCTGCGATTATGCGCATCGAGCGTCGAATTTCGAAGTTTGACAAATACACGTTACAACAAAGATCTATATAAAAAATATTGATATATCTTTGTTTACAAGTTTACTGCGACCGATCGATTTGCTTTTGGACCAGAGAGTTCGAAAACACGTCGGTCTGTCCGCTTCCGATCGACGTAGGGCGTTTTTTTGCATCGGGTGGTGGCCATTTTACTTGTTTTCTTCGAAAACAAATTTCACTTCGGACATCCTTGCACTCGTAAAGGCACCGGTAATCTGCACTTATTGTTAGGGTCTCGGGCAGTGCATGAACGAACCTGCACCAAGCGCTTTCCGTTCTCTCGTTCGTCGGTAGGTCGATTTTAATAAACTCGATTACTTAATTGTTCAATGACTTTCAGTTGCAATACTGCACAATCTTCTGTACGACCGTTGAACGCAAAGTGTAACACATATTACCTGCGAATAAAACCAATAAAAGAAGAAGCTTAATATGTGCATATGGCCAGACTTGACTGTCTGATTCACTTTTCCATCGAAGAAGCACACCAGGCATTGACATACAAATTGATACATCTATATAAATTGTGCGGCTCCAGACATATAAGAAAAACCGCTGATCATTTTAAAACGGAGGACCATTGAAATCAGATAAGAGAGAAAAACTACCCCGAAGAAGTCCCAAACTAAACAATTTGCGATGCATAACGACGCATTTGAAAACTTACTGTGATATGCACATACGTTCCGCTGTACACCGTGACACGAAATAGGAAATTCGAGCCTCCCCTACCGCTTGACTACACACGCGGTTAAAACATGTTTTATGTTAGGAGTCGACAGAGAAATGTGTACATTAATATACATTTAAACACAAATATTCGAATTTGTTATCAAGCAATCACATTCGGTAAAATTGACGTTTAGAAAATTTGTTCACATCGGAACCTTTAACATTTCGCTAAGCTTTTTTAGAATCAAGTATAGTCGTTTGTAGCCGTTTCTTTAGCTCCGATTTTCTTTAGCTCAATTTTCTTACATCTCAATACCAGAATCTAACGGAATCTACCAAAATCTATCTAAATAACACCAAAATCCAGTAATAAAAGTTATATTTTACTCTGTCTGGAAATCGTTCCTGAAAAGCCAAATAGGCTACCGACAGTTTGCTTTAATAACACAGTCGGTCTTCAATTTTCTATCGAAAAGTATCGTGGTTATATGTTCTTTTCACAAGACGCCATTAGATTGTTAAAGACCGCGTCATGTGAAAATTGGTCTTATGCCATATTCGGCCAGCGTAGTTCGAGCCAAACCTGCGCATCCGCGTTAAAGTTGACAGCGATGCTCCTAAAGCTCCTGACATGATATAGATCCAGACACGTTACGTGTAACAAACATCAACAGCGTGTGACATAATGTGGTAAACCATGCTTTGTCTGGTACTAGCGTTCTTCAGGAGCCCGTCTTACTAAATATCGCCCGACAAATCCAATGCACGATACAAGTTTTGAAGATAAGTTGTTTTAAGTAATAAAAGCAATTAGTTTATTTCTGTTATTCTATTAATGCCCATGGTACCAGTAACACTAAAATGCAGTCGTGAATAATGTTTCTCGTCAGATAGTTGATATTACAGGGTCACGTAATCCAAGTCCGTAAGGTTTAATGTTATAG
This sequence comes from Dreissena polymorpha, assembly GCF_020536995.1. Taxonomy (NCBI): domain Eukaryota; kingdom Metazoa; phylum Mollusca; class Bivalvia; order Myida; family Dreissenidae; genus Dreissena; species Dreissena polymorpha. The sequence goes on along the minus strand of NC_068369.1, from coordinate 23,080,135 downwards.
TTACTATTTGGTCTAGACCGGTTGTTTCCAATATATTATCATAAGAACTCACACAATTTCATTATAAAACAAACGAAATCGACTTTGTTCATGCAATGAATTTATTGCTATAAACAAAACTGTGAAAATTTGATTTCTCGAATAAAATATCATAGATTAATGCTAAAAAAAATCAACGCTTGCTTATACAGCAGGTAAACAAGCGCAGGAACCTCTCAAGTAAACTGGGCTGGTTGCTTGACATATCCGTCCGTCGCAATTTTGCCCAATAAATGCATCGGGCGCAGTAAAGTCTTCCTGTTGAGTTGTTGCATTTCGGATGGTATCATCATTGATGAAGCTGTCCAATGACATGTCGACACAGTCTAAACTGTGACCTCTCTTAATATGTTGACGGCACGCCGCGTGCTTGGCATCGGTTGGTCCACATACCATATCGGGCAAAGAAATAGAGCTGAGACTTCTATCTGCCATGGGAAACCTTTGCGGAGACAGACATCTGTAATTGAGAAGGGTCAGGCCAATGGAGCTCCTCTGATATGTATACTGGTGATCTGCATCCACAGAGGCGTCTGATGATGATGATGAAGCACTAAGTGACGCGCTGCACCAAATGTCGCCGCTTAATTTAGACGCCAGGTAATCAATGGCGGTGATGAAATTATTATTAGGACAAAATATTTAAACACAAAAAACTATTTCCAGATATATTACGCCTCAATATTTTTTCAAAACTTGGTTTTATAAATGGACTACCTTTTATGTTACTCAACAAAACAATTTTATATTGACACTAAAAAGCAAATAAACACAATAACATTTACCAGATGACAATATGGTGTTTACTGCTTTAGCTTGATTTCTACTTTGACGTTGTAACCAACGTTAACGAAGGGCCATTTAACGTCAGGTCATTTTACGTGATCGGTTTAAAGTTCGGTTGATGTGTTATGTGTATCTAATACTTTATCTATTTTCTTTAAATTATTGAGCAATAATTTTGCCAACATGACAGACTTTTAATGCAACATTAAGCCCCGTTTTCCCTGAAAGCAGCCCATATGTTCACATTTCAATGATAAACTGGCCAATGTCGTCGCACAAGCTTTTAAACCTATTGTTTGCATACAGGCTGTCTGCTGCAGTGTACCAGTGGTGAAGTATAAACAGGCAATGGTTATCGTTCCTAGCGTAGCTAATAGAAGACTGACTTGCAGTTATCGTTCCTAGCGTAGCTAACAGTAGACTAACTTGCAAAACTGCCTCTCTACATAAGTTGTGAGATAACGCTAACAACTAATAAACCACCCAATTACAGCTATGTAAGTCTTGGTGTTTAATTGAAAACAACAACAACAACAACAACGAAATACAGAGGCATTTCGATGAAACATTCAAGTCCAATAGAGGCACCTAGGCCGCTGCTTCCGGTTCAGTCTCGCCTTTATTGTGACATCAGTGACGTCGCACTGATGACAATGCTGTCCGACATGTTGGCATTCGGTGAAAATATAGAACTGTTACGCTAAGAACGGCGAAGGACTGTTTACCATCAAGATCATTGCCGTTTTTTAGATCCCACAGTCAAAAATCGTGTGCCGGGGTTGAAAGTTGCCGAAAGTACCGTTGGTCTGCATGAGTGAGAAAACTCGTATTCGCACTAAAACAAAATTAAGAAGACAACACAACTTTTACAGCTAGGATGCGGGCTTTTTCGCCTTAGTTATAAATAAGATATTGAGACATTTCGATGAAAATGTTCAGTCTTCTAGAGGCACTTGGGCCGCTGCTTCCAGTGCGGTCTTTCTTTCATGGTGACGTTTTGAAATCATTTTGCATTCTTCATCATATCACGTCGTACCTGTCTTCGTATGAGAATGGAATGAGACATCTCAAACATGCTTAGTTTTCAGCTATCATTTTGTCTTGGTCAAAGGTCAAGGTCAGACTTCAAGAACTGTACCAGAGATTTAAATAACAAATCTTACATTAAACATCGCCAATAATAACGATTATAATGCGAGCATGATCCGAATTTAAGAATCCGAAATTATGGCCTCTAAATAAGGACTTGGTGTTAAGTTAGTTTCTTATTCGAAAGCCTTTATTTCGGACTATCACTTTCGGATATGTTACATCTTAGATGTTGTGTGTGTTATTTAAGCTTAATTATATTATATGGACGTATAATATGTTCTCAATTGCTTAAACTAAAAAGTTTACCAAAATCATGGAAAATATATGTTGTTTGTGTCATTTGCGAAAAAAAACAGTACATGTATTTCCAATGTTTTTGGTCGGCTATCTTGGCGGCCATCTTGGATTTAGAACCCATGGGCAAAAAATTGTTCATGGGAAAAAATGTTCTTTTATCCAAGACAATGTAGAACATCATCAGCATATAAAAAAGGTTTCAATCATGCACCGTGGACCTCCGTTCCTACTAGACTAACTTGGTAGTAAACAAAATGCTAAAATGTTTGCATTTTTGGCTAACACTGTTTGCTTTGCAAAAGCTATGCAAACGTTATTTTTAAATTTGCATAAGCAAGTGGTAATAACTATTGTTATTGGCTTAATTACAACAGAAAGTCATCCTTATAGTAAATATAAATGTGTTTTAAAAGAAAAAAACACTAAAGAATATCTAAAAACACAACAACCAATTGTAAATGCACAAGCCATCTTTATAGGTAATACTTATGTGTAACATACAATTCCATATCAAAGTCTGATTTCCCCCTAGAGTTATCATCTCTGACTACAGCTATATAGTCAATTTCCAGTTTAAAGGGTCCAGGCACATCGTCTGCTATCGTGATGCCGATGTCGCGTATGTCACGTACCCCACGTAGTCCTACATATTCCTGTTTATTCTGCACACGCCCCGCAGCTGCCAGGACGAACTTTGAGAAAGGTATCTGCAATAAATTATCGGCATAAAAGAAAGTTGCAGTGGCAGATTTTTTTCATTTTCCTTTGAAACCACTACCACCACAAATTAAAACACAAATATTCATGACAGTAGTTCTTTTCATAAACAAATTATGTCATGTTTTACCCGAAACTTAAAATTTTTGCTTTTGATTTGCAAATATATGCTGCTAATGTTTAAGCTATATAATTTGACAAAAATGGCTGCATTTCATAAAAAAAGTAATAAAGGGTATAAAACGGCGAAAAATAACTGTCTCGACATAAACGTCGCCATCTCGACTATCACGAGATAACCCCTATGAGTAATGGCATGACAGACAACCATGAGAAATACGGACTTGTTCATGATTACATTGTATTTTACTTGGATATATACTTCAACTTAAAAAAACGGATTTTACCAATTAGTCGAACTTGCTATCTTTGCTAGTGACGCAACAAACTACAAGTGCGATTCTTAGAACCAGTCAAATTTTGTTTAGTGACGTAGGCGAAACGACACGTTTTTGATTGGTTGAAATGAACTTTACTTGTTTTAATCCTTGTGATTATCGTTAATCAGCAGCGGTAAACTACACGACCGTTACCGGTTCCGTGTCAAAATTTGATGCGAAAGTCAGCAGTACAAGGTCCGATAAAATCTGGTGAGGTCCGGTAATGTTTTCAAGTTATCGGACCTCATGCCCTGTAAGATTTTTATCGTTCGCCTGGGTTGGGAATAACATAGGGAATTTAGTTACCTGCTCCGTATCAGAAAGCGTTTATTACTTCACCAAAATCCCAGATATAAAACGCTATTTCAAATACACGTGGAAACAATGTTTTGTAAATATTTTCGTACATGACAACGGTGAATACCATTGAAGAGGGGTTATATATTTCTTAACACTACAATTGTATATTCAATTGTATTTCTGTGTCAGTTTACATTTAAAATCCCTACTGGATACGAAACTGAGTAATAGAAGTTAAATCAATCCAGCCGTTTTATGCGAATATTCGAATATTCGATTGAATGGATTTTGCGAATATTCGAATACCGATATAGGTATTCGATGCCATCCCTATTTATTACGTAAACCACTATTACACCTATTAACATGAATAATTTCGGAATGCGCGTAAGAGTTTGAGAGCGTGTTTAACTTACAGTAATACCCATTATAGATAGCTAATACTCTGTAATGTTTAACAACTATTAGTTTTTTGCATTTTCATAATACAAGCACTTTGAGCTGCGCGCACTGACTGCCTGAATATGCTGCATGCAGGACAGAGCCCGGCTACTGACACGCGGTCTCAAAGGTGGTGCTGGCGGGACATTAGCCGGCTTGTCATCATAAAGCATACGTGGCAGGACAAACATATGGGCAACAGCGCGTTTGGTCTCTCGTCTAAATACAATTAAGAATCTTAATTCAACCTTGCCACATAACGGTTTCACCAGTGCTATAGGGGATTTTAAAAAAAACGTCCATCAAAATAAATAAAATGTAAAATATCGCGTATTCTATTAGCATAGACGTCACTTTGGTGTTAGCTTTACTAGGTTTTCTAAACGCTAGGAAACGCGATTAAGTGGGCGAAGAGTGCGTCTTCAATGCGAGATTTCAATTCTTCTATACGAAAATTAATTGAATGCCCCCCTTGCAGCACAAAAGTAATGTTGATTAATCATTGTCACGCATTTACATTAATCAAGTATGTGTGTAAATACATATTTTATTTATCGCTTGCCTACGATCGATCGCATATTAATAGTTTTGGAGTTAAGATAAATATGAACAGAGGAATAAACTTATGTATTGAGAGTTTTTCGGCGTATCTGTCTTACCGAATTTTTCACCTTAAATGAACTTTATCAACAGCCTATAACATGGTGAGGAAATTTCTCGGCAGTAGACCCAAATGAATAAATCCGAATATTTCATCAGCTGATTTGACAGAAGTACCCCAAAACAATGGCCTCATCACTGCGTCTTTTTACAGCGTATAGGACGTAAAACTGTTAAGTATATGGAAATCCGGACTATTTTCTGCATGCTTATACGACACATAGAGACACATTTTGCCCAGTTACAATTATGCATTAATTTGCAGAATTTCAAGGTCAGTGTTCGGTCAGTAAACTGTCAGGAGAGGAACGAATGAACTATCGATACAGGCATTATGTTGCTTTCAACATATAAAAATCACTAATTTTAGGCAACTAACTATCGGTAAACGCCTCTAATCGGCATTGTGAGAATTCACTACCGAAAAGTATAGAGTCATGATAAGAGGGAAACCGCTTAGTTATCGTATCACACATGTGTGACATACACGGTCAGTCTGTCTGCAAATCATTCCAGAAAGCCAAAATAGGCTACCGATAGTTTGCTTTACTTACACAATCTGTCTTCAATTTTCTATCGAAAAGTATCGTGGTTATATGTTCTTTTCACAAGACGCCATAAGATTGTTAAAGACCGCGTCATGTGAAAATTGATTTTATGCCATATGCGGCCAGCGTAGCTCGAGCCAAGCCTGGGCATTCGGGTTATAGATGACAGCGATGCTCCTAAAGCTCCTTACACGATATACATTCAGACATGTTCCATGTAACAAACAACAACAACGTGCGTCATAATGTGGTAAACCATGTTTTGTCTGGTACGAGATTTTTTAGGAGCCCGTCTTACTAAATATAAATACTTTCGGTTATTCTATTAATGCTCATGGTATCTGTAACACTTTAATGCAGTCGTTAATTCTCGTTTCTCGTCAGATAGTTGATATTACAGGGCCACGTAATCCAAGTCCGCAAGGTTTAATGCTAGTGTTACTATTTGGTCGAGACCGGTTATTTTCAATATATAATAATAAGAACGCACACAATTTCATAATAAAACAAACGAAATTGACTGTGTTGATGCAATCAGTTTATTGCCATAAACAAATATGTGAAAATGTCATTTCTCGATTAAAATATCATATATTAATGCTAACAAGTCAGCGCTTGCTTATACAGCAGGTAAAGAAGCGAAGGAACCTCTCAAGTAAACTGGGCTGCTTGCTTGACATGTCCGTGCGTCGCTCGTCGGTTAGTTGCCCGCAATTTTGCGCAATATCTGTATCGGGCGCAGTTAAGTCTTCCTGTTGAATTGCTGCATTTAGGTTGGTATCATCATTGATGAAGCTGTCAAAAGACACGTAAACACAGTCCAAACTGGGACCTCTCTTAACATGCTGATGGCACGCCGCGTGCTTGGCATTGATTGATCCACATACCATATCGGGCAATGAAATAGAGCTGAAACTTCTATCTGCCGTGGGAAAAATTTGCGGAGGCAGACGTCTGTAATCATGTTTTGCATCCACAGAGGCGTCTGATAATGATGATGATGATGATGATGATGAAGTACTAAGTGCGCTGCACCAAATGTCGCCGCTTAATTTAGACGCCAGGTAATCAATGGCGGTGGTGAAATCATCCCATATAGCGGCGGCCTTGCTACTGCTGATTAACTGAAAGGAATTCTTGCCTTTGAGCGGACTGGAGATTGTAACAATTGTGCTGGCATTTTTGTACGTGACACCGGCCAGACCTACCGGAGTGAGAGACACCGGATTGTAGTCGATCTCCGGTCCACGGGGGTTGATGCCGGCGACGACTATAAACCTCTCACCAATCCCGATACTGAACAGACTATTTGCTTTCATGGTGCCGCCTTGACGGGCCACAAATATGCCCTCGGCGTGTAGCTCTTCATTGATGTTATACTTGCTGCGAAGTATGTTCTGTAGTGTGTGTGCATACATTGTGTACCTGTAATACACACATTTCTTATGAATTGGCTTACATTTACATTAACCTTATATTTTACGCAAACCTGAACTTATATCGGAATTGGAAATCTTTATAAACAGAAATGAAATGCTGTTTATTAACGGATTTCAAAATCGGGGCGGTCAATCGCTATTAATGATTGGCCCATGAACTTTTCTATAGCCGCGCATTTGTAAAAAGTAAGTCAGTTTTTATGCTGAAACAAATGTTCCATAAATATGTGTTCTTATTATTTTTAGCTTGAATATTTTAACAAACTTTCGGATAAAACAATGTATTTCAATAAAAAAATTTCAGCTTAATAATAAATAGAATTTACTTTCAACAATTTGTATTAGGAGAAAATATTTAAACAGAAAACTCTTTACATATATATTTAGCTTCACTATTTTTTTCAAAACTTGGTTTTATAATTGGACTACATTTTCTTAATGTTTCTCAACAAAACAATTGTATATTGATACTAAGAAGCAAAAACAATAATATTTACCAGTTGACAATATGGTGCATACTGCTTTATCTTGTACTTTGACGTTGTAACCAACGTGTACGAAAGGTCATTTAACGTCGCGTCATTTGACGTGATCGGTTTAAAAACAACTAACGTCATGACGTGTATGTCATTAATCAATATATTTATGAAAAGTGAAACTTGAGAAACATAATCAGGAGAGACATTTTAATTAACGATAGTATTTTGATATAATGGCAATCCATATAACCGGACATAAACATTAAAGTTATGAAATCTTATATCACCACTTTTGAACGGAATCTCCTTATCAAGTATATCGAGAATATAGCTGTAGTCGTTTGTTGCAACGATGTACATAATTATTTGTGGTTGTATGTTCATCCCTTTGACATATGTGATATGATATGGTATCATTTCATTACGCTTTACTCATTATTTACACGATTAAACAATCGCTTCACTTCCTCGTTGTGTTGCACTCGATTGGATATGTATTCCGCTTTCTGTGAAACTTTCGACTTATCGCCAAAACAAGTGCAAAAAGGGACACATATGTGAATGCACTTGAAAATTAAAATGAAAAACCTGTACATGTGCATATCTTCGAGATTATGGCTGGCTAGTTTGGCTTATGAGCCACCATTACTGGTAAACATCTTTACTGCCGAGCGATTGGCAGGAAGGCAATCTGTGCCGCTTGATTTGACTGACTGTTGGGTCTGTTTACGGCCGTGTCAGATGTGTTGCAGATACGGTATCCATGGAGGGGCGTTTGCCAGGGAAGGAGTCGAGTTGAGATCGAAACAACATCATACAATCAACGAACGTTAATCGCCAGGCGATCGCCCGATATCGGATTCATTGAAAGTGTAACGGCAAAAGGAAAGCTATTTCCTAGGGGCATATACATCGGTCGGCGACCGTCTGATCATGCCGGAGGGCCTCTGCACGATGCCCTTCGGACGCAGGACGGCTCTCGTTATGATCCATGTACAATTAATCCGATGTCGAGCGCACGCCGGGCAATAGCCGTGCGTTGATCGTCCGATCTTTTTTCGATCTCAAATCGATTCCTTTCAGCGCCGTTTGTCTGGTAATTTTTTTGTGTGAAATTAAAAATTAATCCGGAAGCCCGATAATCGGAAAAATACGTCGTCCGCTGATCGGACGGTGATCGGTGTATGTTTGTGACAGAGGTATTAAACTGTGTCACTCATCGGACGGCGGACGACTCGGACATGTCCAGTCCTCTCGTTGCCTGGAGGTCGGACACATCGGCCGGCGACCGGATTATTTCTGACAAAGGCATAAGCGGGCCAATATCATTTATATACATTGGTCAGGCTGTCTGTCCATCTGTTTTCCGTCTCTTGGTGTCCCTGTCCGTCTCTCGATCCGTATGCCCGACTATGTGTCTGCCCGTCACTGTTCTGTTTTTTCCGCCTCACGTATTTCTGTCCGTCTATCTATCTAGTACTTTTCACTGTTTTCTCCGTTTTTCTTACCGTCTCTTTGTCTGACCGTTTGTCATTCTATCGGTCTGTCTGTTGTTCATTGATATGTCTGTCTATCTATCAATCTTTCTGTCTGTCTATCCATCGGTGCATCTGTATGACTGTCGGCCTGTCTCTTAGTCCGTCTAATGGTCCATATGCCCCTGTGTCTGTCTTTCTGATATTTCAGACTACTAGTATCTGTCTGTGCGTATATCATTGTGTCTGTCTGTATGTCCGCCACTCCGTCTGTCTGTTTCGGTCCCTCTGTTTGTCGCTTTAACTATTTGTGTTTGCATGTCCGTCTCTCGGTCGGTCGAATATATTGCCGATAATGATGGATTAAATATTGTATTTATAGATGTTTTATTTGTTTTGTTTCGATAGATTTTGTGATAGGGTTTGACTATAATTCTTTATTAAAAGACTTAAAATTAGAATATGGTATTGTGCTGTGGAGGTGAACCATAGTACATAGAGGAAACTTCAGCCGTTCAGTGTTATGACCAGCAACCATTCGTGAAGTAGGGAGTGGGAATTGAACCCGGGTTTCTATGTGAATTCAAGAAATTTCGCTAACCAAAGAGCTAATATTTTAAAATACGTTATATCGAGCTAAGTCAAGTAGAATCGCACATTTTCTCAACAAACATTTGTAAAACTGTTTTTGATTGAAGAGTTTATAAATTATCATAAAGGATCTTATTGCATCGCAACAAAGCGCCACAAAAAGTATGGAATCGTACCTTTACAATGTTGTCATCGCGGCGTATCGCATTCCCGAGAAATATCACGTTCTATTAATATGTGTAAAGATCTCAAGAACAACGCTGGATCATGATCCGCTACCTGGCTAAGTCCATGTCCTATATATGCGATCTTATCGTGGTATTATCCGAACTTTTCTGATACTGAGTTCAATCTTGATAATCGTGTTTTATCCGGGATTTGTTGTCTGTTGTTTATGTGCTGACTTGATAATGCGTATGTGTTCGATTGCTTTATATACCAGTCATCTTTTGCGTCAAACGTTATGTCGAGGTGCCGATAAATAGGTGCTTCACACCGGACAATTTAAGACCCAATACGGAACGAACTTTCTCAAAATCTACACACGTGAGCTTATGCACGCACTACACACACACATACTGGACTTTAATAAGACCAGCTGCAGTAAAATTAGGGTTTAATATTTGGTGTGTAACATCGTAATGTGTTCCTCTATAAATTTTGTTCAGATTATGCCACTCGTGAAAATCCGGGGTTAGATCCTTATGTTTAATAAAATCTTGATTAGCAGAATAACTTTCAAAAGTAAATGTTGTCTTTCAATCCACTATTAATCAAATGAGAAATCTTACTATTTTTCCTCGTATGAGCAAAATTCATGTACCAGATACTAGATAACTGTTTATTTATGATGGTTTTTATATACGTTTTAAAAGTTAAAAAGAAAGATTGTAATTAATATATAGAGGATATTTGTTGGGTTCGGTGGAATATCGATTTTATTTCACGAGTGATCATAGAAAACAATATTTTCACGAGTGGCGCAGCCACGAGTGAAAATATATTTTTTCTATGATCTCGAGTGAAATAAAATCGAAATTCCATAGAATCCAACAAATTTTCTTTTTATTTTATGCTTTTTTCACCGTTTATTTGATACTTTCGCTGGATTTATGACGTCATTTCGTTGAAAAAATGACGTCATTTCACAGTAAAACAGTGACAAATATCGATATTTTTCACTGTTATTTTTCACTGTTTAAAACAGTGGAATGCCAGTTTTATTTCACTGATATTTCTCTATAAACCACCGGAAAGCATAAAATAAAGTAAAACACATAATTTTCATTGAATATAAAAATAAGCAAATTCGATTTCATAATTGACAATCGTCTTAAATAGATCTTTGATGCAAATTCTGTATCTGCTATATCGTATAGTGACTTCGGTATATTTTTAATACAATTTACTATATTTAATAATAACGATTTTTTTTATTTTCTTGTATAGAATTATGATTAATCTATAATTATTAAAGCTATTTTTCATTAAAATCAGTGTGAAGTGTACAAGTGCATTGTTAGCTGCAATTACTTTATAAAGAATTCGCATGTACATAAATGCCGCAAAATTGCGTAATATAAATTAACACTTATCATGAATGGTTAACATGATTTACGTTTCACTTACTTTGTCAATTTACCGGTTATCGTGCAAAACAGGAACATATAATAGAAAAATGAATGCAATAAACTAATGAGAGAAATCTGAGAATCTAAATAGTATGCGCATTATCGTTATTCACCGGCTCATAGACAGCTCCCTCGTGTTCTGATTTATTGCTTTTCAACAATTGGGACGAACGCCCTCGTGATAAAATGTCTACGTGCCATGATGCCAAAATGAATTAAATTCAAATCGTAATTTAATGACTTATAAGCACGCTAAGTAGAGAGTTATCTCGAAGGTGTGAAAAATGTTACATTGTTTATAGTTTGTGCATTATAAAACATGATATTTTCAGAATATGTGACAGTTCAACAAACGCCATAAATTTACATGTACTTGCAATTACCAGTAATACATGGGTGTCTTCCGTTACAATACGAAGTATCGCGCTTCGATTGTATACTTACCTAGCATTAATGGGTTTAATTTTTATGCATTTAAATACGACAAAATAGGCATCTGTAATCTTTGAAAATAGATAAAATATAGAACTTTTTATAATACACACAATAAACCTCAGACATGTTAAAATACCTTTTATTAAATATTAAATGCCTCCTTATACAATTGTACAAATGTATAACAACATTTTGCCTCTGAATAACACAATGAAATTACAAAGCGAGTCAAAATTAATAATTACATTGTTTATATGCGCATTATGCACACTCCAGTATACAAATATTGTATCAACTTCATTATACAATACATACAAGCAGTTTTCCGCGACGTTTGCATTTTAACAGTACATATCCAATATTGTTTTGTAATATCCTAACGAGGGAGTCTATTGGGAGTCTTGTAATGATTTTGGAAGGTCATATATTTAATAGGATTTCATAAGTTGTAATCAATTTGATGATAATTATCATCACATATACAAATTATAACGTTTAATTGTAGATTTTGGTAGATTTAGGCTAGATTCCGGTAAATTTTGGTAGATTCCGGTGAATCCGGTATATCCAGTAGCAGCATCTCAACCAATCAAATGCGCGAAAATTATAAACATCGGAACTACATTGTTGTCGCAACAAATTCCGGAAGCCGTGTTTTTATAATTTTTGGAAGGATTTAGAAAAGGTTTGAATGTATTAGAATAATATGTAATTTATTAAATATATGTGCCAGGTAAGTGCTTAGCTAGCATTCTTACGTCTTGATTAAATTGAACATAGTGCTGACATAACTGTTAAATTATAAGTGATCAGTTCGAGTTATGGACGTTTCATGCCACTACCAGTTCGTGCCACTGATAATTGTGTTGAAAAGGGGTAGACGTTTCGTCCCACTGATAATATATAGGCGGATACTAGGATTGAATAATGCCGTATATGTGTGAATAATATTGGGTGTGTATTAATGTAGAAAATTACAACAATGTTAACAATTATTATTATAAATAACAAAAATAAAATGATTTATTGTTATTGTTATCCTCGAGTGACCCGAAATGACGCTGCCCTATTTCGACGCCATTTTTGTTTTGCCTCTGTTTGATACATAAGCGACATCCGTTGACGTCATACACTATCAGACTTTACGCTACAACGATTTTGCTAGAGCTGTTCATAGTAATGTGGAAAATAGCTGGTTCAAAGGTTAGTTATGGTTGATTGGTTTAAAATTAATGTATTTTTGTGTATTTTACTTAATGCAAAACTTTTGAACAACTTACTACAAATTTTCTTTGCAAATAAGACCGTTGGAAAATGCATCCGTATCGTCTGCAAAAGCTCACTATTTTCATTCACAAGTCACGTGACTGTCATGTGACAGAACATCGTATAAATAGACTAATTTTCACTCTGGAAAAGGTGTACGCGTTAAATGCGATATGAAGTCCGGATATTTTTTTTTGTTATGCTAAATAAAATTGTAACTAGCAAGTGTTCATGTTGGTAATTGCATGTCAGGTTTATTACTTATTTTCATTTATTACTATTTGTAGGTCCCACAAAAGAAGTACAGGTGCTATTCACCTACTTCCATTAACACAGCCTATGAAAAGGTGTTGCTGACAGGGGCCCATATTAGAACCACTGCCAGAGAGTATGGCATCCCAGAAGCCTCACTGCGACACAGGTTGAATGGCAGAGTAAATCCGGAGGCAACACATTCTGGACCACCACCTACATTATCTCAGGAGGAAGAGGCACACTTGACAGACCATCTAACATTAATGGCAAGCTGTGGATATGGTTACAGTCGGGCAGAAGTTGTTGACATGGCCAGTGAATATGCGATATTTCTTGGAAAACGGGACAAGGAGCATCCGTTCACACTTAAGTGGTTCAGGCTGTTTATGAAACGATGGCCAGAGCTGAAAGTGTTGAAGCCTCGTGGGCTTGAGATTCAACGTGCCAAAGCCACCAACAAGGAATCCGTGTCAGTATATTATACTGAACTGGGCAACATCATGGACAAGTATGATCTAAAGCATAAGCCAGAACGGATATACAATGTTGATGAGAAAGGTTTGTCCACTTCCCATAAACCCCCTTCAGTGGTTGCAAGCTGCGAATCTCAGCCACAAGCAGTCACATCTGGTTCAAGAACCCTCATCACAGTCATTGGTTGCGGAAATGCCATGGGTAACAGTGTTCCACCATTCTTTGTATTTCCAGGGTTACGGATGAAGTCAGAATTATTAGATGGTGGTGGTCATGGAGTTGATGGTACAGTCACTGAGTCCGGGTGGAGTAATAGTGCTGTGTTCAAAAGGTACCTTGAGCAACACCTGCTAAAATACTTACCTGAACGTTGTCTGGACAATCCTGTTCTGATTCTCTATGATGGCCATAAATCTCACATTAATTTGGGGTTGATTGATTGGGCCAAGTCACAGAACATAATCCTGTTTGTTCTGCCAGCACACACGAGCCATGTTTTGCAGTCTCTAGATGTTGGTTGTTTTGGGCCATTCGAAAGGATCTACAGCTCTGTGTGTCACAAGTTCATGCGCGACAACTGTGGGCAAAGTATAACACGTTTCAATGTGTGTGCACTTGGAAGCAAGGCATATTCGCAAGCACTGTCACCAAATAATTTACAGGCATCCTTTCGCAGAACTGGCATCTACCCATATGATCCAAATGCTATAGATTCCTCAGTGTTCAAGCCATCAGAAGCCCTTCAACAAGAAACCAGTTCTCTTCAATCAATCATCCAACCCTCAGAAACGGAAGTCTCCCAATTTTTCTGCAATAAAGAAGCAAACATCATATCCAAGAAACAAGCAACAAAAAAGAGGAAATACCTAAGTTCAGTGGTCAGTGGAAAGCCAATTACTGAGGATGTAATTATTCAAAAAATTCAGGATCATGAAGAGGGAAGAAATAAAAAGACAAAGACCCAGAAGTTGACCGTACAACCTGGACCATCTGGAACAGTTAAGGCAGTGTCACCTGTCCCTGCTTTACCGGCAGATGAATCATCAGGGGATGAGGATGAAACAGAGGTGTGCTGTGTATGCAGCCTATTCACACCCAGTGCTGTACGGCAGAGTTCTTCACTGGTCTTTGTGAAATGGGTGCAGTGTTCTGCGTGTGGACACTGGGTTCATCTCATTTATTGTACTAAACTCCGGGTTGTAAGGAGAGGTGATATCTTCATGTGTCCTCACTGTGTTGGTGAAGAGTAACTTGAACTTGTTGAAAACTTGTTATAATTGACATGAATAAAATTCAATAAAATTAAAAACCTCAATTGATTTCATTAATTTCAGATCCAGGTTGCTTTAACAGTGAAACAAATGTAAGTACAACAATCCTGAGTTAATGTTTCATGCATTCAGTCTCCACAGGAGTGATGTTTACATTGAAATCAGATAACCAATCAGATGCGTCGTTACCGGGCACTCTCAACAAGATGGCCGCCGTTACAGTAGACTTAGCAGGTGTAATTTATCAACAAATTTTGGTTAATAACACAATCAATTGAAATTAAATTGTGTAAATAAAAGGTAAATTTGATATTAAATAACAATATTAATAACCTAATCCCTATTTTGAGCAACAAAACTTTAACCGACTGCTTAGATGCGTCGAAAGTGGGCACTCGAGGATAGTATAAAAATATGTGTGCATATTTCATTATGTTCAATAAATATAAAACATGAAGTGCTGTTATTTTTTATGCATCATGTGTATGTAATAATACAATTTATTCAATAAAAAACTAATAAAAAGAAGTTGGTCTTTTACTTTAAGGAAAAGCTTATGCTTCAGTATCGACTTACAAACTATCAATTAGCTGTATATGCCTGTAAGTAATAAGCAAACAATTTATGACTGACACAGGCCTTTAATGTTCAAGATGGGCCTTTAATGCCCTTTCCGTATTTGCCGTGCGAGCACATCATTCCCGCCTTTGAACAGCTGAAGCTGCAGGCTGAAGAGTAGCTGAAATAATTAGCGTTCAGAATAAATCTGAACGCTGAAACTCCGGTCTGTAAAAACCATAACGAAAAATGAATACAATGCTATTAAATCAATTTGCTTAAAATTGCAAAATAATATAACCAATTCATAAAGTTTTAGTTAAGAAGTCCATTTTTACCTCAAATAGCGTCGAATTGAAGTTAAAAGGCATAATTTGTTTCAGTTAAACATCTGCTCAAATCACAATACAATCACTGACCT
Source organism: Dreissena polymorpha (assembly GCF_020536995.1). Classification (NCBI taxonomy): domain Eukaryota; kingdom Metazoa; phylum Mollusca; class Bivalvia; order Myida; family Dreissenidae; genus Dreissena; species Dreissena polymorpha. The sequence goes on along the minus strand of NC_068369.1, from coordinate 23,064,520 downwards.
CTCGTCATGTTTAAATATCAACCAATCAGAAGAAGGCATTACAGTGTAATAGGCTGCGGTATCGATTAAAATCTACCTGCGGTATACAGCGGGCAAAGCGATTGGAATGGAAAATGTTAGTAGTGTGTTGATTTAAATTGGTCAGGCGTGCAAAATTTAAAGATTCATAACATAATTCTTACAGAACATTATTGAGAAATGAATTATCTACACAGGTATGTAAATATTATTGCAATCCGTTGAATTTAACTGTCTGATATCGGGGCTTGAATGTTGCGCACCAAATTCCTTGCGCATCAATATAGACAAAGAAGGAAAACTTTCGCTATTAAAAAGATAGAGTGGACTGTTGACGCCAAGAGTCTGCCAAAGCAAAAATCATCAAAAGACTCTATGGCGGCAATTTATATTGACTAGCTGAAGAGGTATGTATATTGTTGTTTATAAATGTATTAATTCTACTAAAATATCGTTTAATTTATCCCGATTTACATTAACAAATGAAGGTCCTAATGTTGTTTCAAAATAACAAAAAATAACATTTAGGTCGGAGGTCCTAAACTGAATGTGGTTCTGCACATGGAGTGGACAAGGATCTGAGAATCAATGTGGCAACGGGAAAATTGGAGCGTATAGCACCAGACAGTAAGAACGAACAACGACATTGAAGGTATTTTTTACATATAAAGAACAACCTAGCAATTTATAATTTTCAAATGATAGTTATAATTTAAATATTATTATATAAAAACTAATATATATCATAGTTCACAACATATTTCTTTTTTCCAGGGTGGCATCGCTGAATCAACACTCGAGCAGGGCGTATCGACTTAGGATTTTACATGCTTGTCCCCCTGTTCCGCCGTGAGGCAGATACAGTGGACCTTACCATCCGCCTAGTGTTGAAACACACCCTGACTCGAGTGCACGGAAAAAATGCAAAGAAATGCGCGGGAAACAATTCTATATCTGGGAGAAATATGAAGATGACGAAATGATGACGACTCAACTGCCAAGAGCATGCAGTCATATCACCGGACTGGGACCAGACACAACCCATGACAACAGTCACAACATCCACGATGAAGAATTCTGAAATATAATATATCTGATTTGTATATATATAATATAGTATGCTGTTGTATTTTTATGCCCCTGAAGGAGGGCATATATAGTGATCGCACTGTCCGTCCGTCTGTCTGTCACACTTTGCGTTTAAGTTTCGAAAAATGCTCATTACTTCTATCTCCCTTGAGATGTAACCTTCATATTTGGTATGCATGTGTATAGTATAGTATGCTATTGTGTTTTTTGTATATATTTGTGTACTTTTGTATATGTGTCTTGAAACATTTACAAATATATATTATGTATGTATTCACTTTTGATATTGTTAATTTATAATATAAAAAAGGTAAAGTAAATCTTGTTTCGATTTTTGTGTGTGTCTTGTACTGACTATAATGTCAATTTATTGAAAATTTTGACTATATTTATTTATTTTATGCTTTCAGGTGGTTTATAAAGAAATATCAGAGAAGTAAAACTGATAATTTCACTGTTTCAAACAGTGAAAATTAACAGTGAAATTATTGATAATTTTCACTGTTAACTGTGAAATGACATCATTTTTTTACGAAATGACGTCATTATCCCAGTGAAATTCTTTAGTAAAACCATTTAACAATGTATATAAACGGTGAAAAAAAAGCATAAAATAAAAAGAAAATTTGTAAGATTAGGTGGAATATCGATTTTAATTTATATATATATATATTTTCTATGATCACTCGTGAATTAAAATCGATAATCCACAGAATCCAACAAATATCTTTTATGTAATCATTCTTGGTATTGTAAATTTATTATGTGAATCATGTAAATTGAATCTTAAACTGACATGAATATTGTTCATGTATTTTATTATGCCCATCCTCGAAGAAGAGGGGAAATATTGCTTTGCTCATGTCGGTCTGTCTGTCGGTCGGTCGGTCTGTCCACCAGGTGGTTGTCATACGATAACTCAAGAACGCTTGGGCCTAGGATCATGAAACTTCATAGGTACATTGATCATGACTCGCAGATGACCCCTATTGATTTTGAGGTCACTAGGTCAAAGGTCAAGGTCACGGTGACTCGAAATATTAAAATGGTTTTTGAATGATAACTCAAGAATGCATACGCGGCCAACAGGGCACACTCTGAACAATATTACTGAAGCAACTGGTCTGTAATCCTAAATCTATAATTATCAGTCCAATGAAACATCATCCTTTTAGTAAAACACAGTGGATCAGTAAAATTTTTATCAGAATATGAGATTTTTTGTATATATTTTGTATATTAAATATTGTGTTAATGTTTAATTTTGTTGATTAATATAAATATAAGCAGGACAGGGGAGGTAATTATTATAGGACACTATTATATCTTTCTTATATACAGGGGAAACTAATGCAATAAGTTTAAATTTATTGTTACAGCATTTGCCTCCCTTGTAATATATTTAAATTTTACCAAATGTAAGGCTAACTGCATTTTTGTAATGCATACTACTACTACTACTACTACTACTACTACTGCTGCTGCTGCTGCTGCTGCTACTGCTACTACTACTTACTACAACTACTACTACAACTACTACTACTACTACTACTACTACTACTACTACTCCACCACCACCACTCCCACCACCACCACCACCACCACCACAAAAAACGTATTCACACAATGGCTGCTACTACAACTTATAGCCCATATAGGGGGGCATGCATGTTTTACAAACAGCCCTTGTTAAAAATAAATCTTGAAATCGCAGAATACTTTTAGTCTGAATAAATAATCTTGAAATAAAACAATGTTGTTTTTACATTGAACAGATGTTATAATCAAAGGTGTGAAAGTTTCCCGTCATGATTCACACCTATACGGTATTATTCATCTCTATCCGCCTATATATTATCAGTGTGACGAAACGTCCAATGCCCTCCTAAACAAATATCAGTGGCACGGAACGTCCATCACCGGGACCCATCAGTTCAGTCTGAACTTGGCTGAACAGAATACTCATGTTAGTTGTTACAAATAACTCTTAGTTCTTCTCGAATGCTGTGAGCTTTTATGAGTAAATACGTTTAGCTCAGAGTTCTTCATGATAAAACAAAATTGCATGTAAAAAAAAATAGTCACGCGTTTGTCTATAAAATTTCAGTCTACCTTATACCTTGTAACAAACGCCTTAATTGTTACCAACTTCATCAATTTGCGTGTTTTTGTTGATAAATGCTCAAAACAAAAAGTTAATAAAAAAACGTAATCAAACCGAAAACTTAAATTTTAAATTGACAATTCAATCTATCTTTTGAAGGTTCCAGAGGTAGTTGGTTAACCTGATTGGTTGTTTAGACAAGAGATCTATCTTGTCATTAGGATTCCGAGGATAGTCAATCTGTACATAAGCATATTAATGCCCCCCTTCGAAGAAGAGGGGGTATATTGCTTTGCTCATGTCGGTCGGTCTGTCTGTCGGTCTGTCCACCAGGTGGTTTCCGGATGATAACTCAAGAATGCTTGGGCCTAGGATCATGAAACTTCATAGGTACATTGATCATGACTTGCAGATGACCTCTATTGATTTTGAGGTCACTAAGTCAAAGGTCAAGGTCACGGTGACCCGAAATAGTAAAATAGTTTTTGGATGATAACTCAAGAACGCATACGCGGCCAACAGGGCGAACTCTGAACAATATAACTGAAGCAACTGGTCTGTAATCCTAAATCTATAATTATCAGTCCAATGAAACATCATCCTTTGAGTAAAATAAAGTTGAACAGTAAAAATATTATCAGAATATGAGATTTTTTGTATATTTTGTATATTAAATTAATGTTTAATTTTGTTGATTAATATAAATATAAGCAGGACAGGGGAGGTAATACACTAGTATATCTTTCTTATATACAGGGGAAACAAATGCAATAAGTTTAAATTTCAAGTTTAATAAATAGAGGATATTTGTTCATGTCAGTGTGAGATCATTTGTTATTTTTTATGATCACATTTTATTATTACTTTGACAAAACAACACTTACCTGAATACCACAATGGATTTCACCCAACATACGCCCCTACCAGAATCCCCCTCCCCCCCCCCAACCTCGCCCCCCTCTTTTTTTTTTAAAACATCTAATAAATTACCACACCCCACATTATACCCCCCTCTTCACCCTCATCCCCCTCACCCCCCCATTTTTTTTAAACATCTATTAAATTATCACACACCCCATATTAGAACCCCCCTCTCACTCCCCCTTAACCCCCCCAACACCCCCCCCACCCCCCAATTTTTTTTTTTAAGACATCTTATAAATTTCCACACCCCACATTATACCCCCCTCTCACTCCCCCCTACCCCCCCCCCCACTCCCCCCCCCAAAAAAAAACATTTTTTACATCTAATAAATTACCCCACCCCACATTAATACCCCCCCCCCCTACCCCCCCCACCCCCCCACCCCCCAAAAAAAAAACAAACATTTTTTTTTAAACATCGTATAAATTACCACAACCCACATTATACCCCCCTCTCACCCCCCCACCACCCCTACCCCCCCCCCCCCCCCACCTCCCACCCCAATTTTTTTTTAAACATCTAATAAATTGCCATACAACATTATACCCCCTCTCAATCCCCCCCTTGGTCATGACTGGCAGATGACCCCTATTGATTTTCAGGTCACTAGGTCAAAGGTCAAGGTCACAGAGACTCGAAATAGTACAATGGTTTCCGGATGATAACTTACATTAGGTCAAAGGTCAAGGTCACAGTGACAAAAAACGTATTCACACAATGGCTGCCACTACAACTGACAGCCCATATGGGGGGCATGCATGTTTTACAAACAGCCCTTGTTTCAAAATGTAATACCCAATGTTTTCCATTGCTAAAACTTACACATTTTCATGAACTGTTGACATGTTTGAAACTTGGATTAATATCATTATTCTTCTAGCACACAGCATCAAGTAAGTTTTTTGTTTTAATTTGAGCATTAAGGATAAATTTATTATCTGTTTGTGTTTATAAATGCCAGAAAATAATTTAAATGTTGCTCATTTTATCTATTAAAGTGTTGTCTGGATTCCAGTCGGAAAACATGACATGTAAAAACTCCTTACTAGTTGCAATCCCAGCAACCTGGGGGGACCTTTGTTTATTAATAACATAATCAATATTTTTTAAACTGGTTTTCACTTATTAAGTTAAAGATTTTAAGGCCTATCCCAACCCTTTAATTGTGTGTTTGTTTGGAAATACCATTGAAATTCTCCCAGTGGTTACCTCCCGGTCATATAGGTGTCTCCTCATCAGATGGGTACTTTGGTCAAAATTTAAGGTAAATGTTTATGGTTAATCCAAAATGACAAGTTTTATGTAACATCCAAACTGCTTTCAACAAAGCTTTGATACTTGCAAGTTAGTTATAGACTTTTTATTAGTCTAACCTTCCCTATCAACCACGTTTGAATGGCGACAACCTGCCCATAACAACCACATTGATTTCCTCCCTAACAATTTCACTTTATATTTTACCTAAGAATAGCAGCACCCACCTGCAAACAATGAACAGCGACTGCCATTTTACGCTCCAAAAAGTCCATATTGATAGCTACAGACAACCATTACAACTATAACAATCAATGATTTCAAAACTTTCAATAAAACAAATGCCTCCATTGTTCTGTGTCACATGATAAACATCTTACCAGTGCACATGTCAGTTGCTATGGAGATATTGGCAAGTTACAGTTTACTCATCTTAATAGTAGTCCTTGATAAGACAGGTACAAATTATATATAAGTTTAAGTTAACCAAAATGTTTTCCAAGCGTAAGTTCTTGATGTTGGAAGAAGCGTGTTAAGATGATTAGTAACAGTATATTAGGCATAAGACACAGTTATAGACACAAAGCTTTGAAACCTGCATGGATGTTTTCGTTGAACTCTCTAAACACACCCACATCATATGACCTCATTTTAACCTTGTGTTAACCTTGCAGGTTCAAATGAAGTCATGGCAACAGCCGAGGACAATTTGCGGAACCAGTTTCAGCTCTTGCAGGACCAGCAACAACAAAAGTTGATGCGAAGGAAGCAGAGAAAAGAGGAGCAACAACGAGCAAAAACAGCATCTGTCATATCTATCACCACCCCAACAAACAATGCCTTTGGAGTTACAGATAATCTGGACCTTAAGGTTTTTTGTTTTTGTATATTATGTTATATGATCTCAATATAGTGGTTAAATTTTGGTTCCATTATTAATTTTAAACATATAAATTTGTTTTGTAAAGTAATGTCTGCAATTACCAGTATGATAAGTTTCATTTGGTTAGGCTTTGCAATTTTCTAGTACATCTAAATTAATATCATAATCATGTCTTATTTAATCAGCATTTTGACAAAGTAATATGTTATAATTGCGATTTATCAAAATTTTGTATATTAATTATTTAATCATGATGAATGTTGGCCTGTATATGAATTTTGCGATTATCCTATGCTGAATAAGATCAATAACAGACACAATATACTGTCTTGTTTTGTTCCAGCTTGCTCAGGCATCACAGAAAAGTTTTCTATCTGAGGAACTTGTAGACCATCTTCATGAACAAATTCGGGTAAATATTTATGTCCACCTTTGAAGAAGCAGTTGTATATTTTCTGCACCTGTTCATTGGTTAAGTCCGAAGTCCATTATTTCATGCTAAAAATCTAGAGAGCGCTTTGACCTACAATCTTGCACATTTTTATGATGGTTACTGTGGAGAAAAGGAAGTTGTCTTTTCCCTTTGGGTTCAAAAGGTCAAAGGTCAAGGTCACGTAGGATTTTCTTATTGAATTTGTTTTAGCATGTTATCTTGAGAATAATATGATTTGCGGTAGTGCAAATCGGACAGACTTTTTTTTTGTTACTTGGGAGAAAAGGAAGACGCATATTGAGTTTTAAGTCAACTTCAAGGCCACATGCTTATAACACAAAATGTAGTTTTGGCCCTTTATTTTGAGAACAATTTGGTCATGCAATATTGGAATAGTGTTACATGAGAGTAATTGTTTTTTGCTAGGGTTGGGATTCGTATCCGAAATCTTTAATTGGATAACTGTATCTAGTATTACAATATATAAGTAGTACCGCATACCTTTATAAGTAAACTGCAAAAGGCTACTTCTGATATTGCTCCCAACATTAAATCACTGTGAATACATTATTTAGTACTGTTAACTAAATAACAATCAAAAATATGATTCCCTTATTAAAATAATGTTTTTGCTAAGAAAAATATCAAAGTTGCAAAAGACGTAATTTATTTATAAAAGGCCAATTAAATTTTAAATGTGATTGGGCAAAGCACATGTTTTCAATCTTTTGGTCTTTTACCAGGAATTGAAAGATGAGAATGGGCGAGTGTACAAACTACTCAGTGAACGGGACTTTGAGTTGAGGAACCTGAAGAAGAAATGGGAGGAGGAGAAAGTAGCACTTGCAGGTAGACCATGTTGGCATCAGGTCAACTAACCTTACCGTGACATTTGATTGAAATGCAAGACACATGTCAACTGAAATTATCATGAGATTTTACAATAATAGGCATGGGGCTCATTGACTTTGTGAGAATCTGTTTTACACCTAATACAGATTTATCAGCTAACAGCGCATGTGTGCTAAGTACTACAGACTTTTAATTTTAGTATGAATGTTTTTGTTTAAGATCAGTTCTTTGTTGTACCCCTGCAAAGAAAGTTTGAAAGGGGATATGCAGAGTCACAATGTCAGTAGGTAGGTTGACCCTTTACCACTTAGATACATATTTTTACGCATCTGAAGTCCCTAAGAAAGTTAAATTTAATTAAAGACCTTTCTTACTAGAATCAAATTTAAAAGGCTTCATTTCCAACCCTTAGATACTGATGAGCAGCAAACAGCATAAAACCTGAACAGACTGCGAGTTACTCGCAGACTGTTCTGGTTTTATGCTGTTTGCACATTTTCACTTTGCTTCTGAGTGGAAAAGGGTCAAACAAGTGGTCAGTCTAACATGCATCAATCAAAACATGTACTTTAATAGCACTTGAGAGGTAAGAGGGAAATGCTCATGGTGCTAAGAAAATCAACATTAAGTTAAGATGTGTTATTGCATTGTATAAATTGAAAATGATTATTAATGAGTGGTGGAAACAGTATCTTGTAAACAGATTATCATGTAACACCTTTAGAAGAATATTTGCCTTTAATTCTCATAAATGCTTTAAAATAATATACGTTTCAAGAGTATTAAAACTATGTTACTTATAGGTAAGAACTCTTTATGCACAATGCAGAAATTCAGGGGAGGGGGGATGGTTGGTTAGTAAGATGGTAAAAGATACAGCATAATACAATTTATTGGGGGAAAAAACTTGTCATTAGTTTCTTGGTAAAAGTTATTATTAATTCCACACAGTATGTGTTACTTGAGTTGTTGTGACAGCAGAGGAATTGCATCCTCCTTTTTTGCCTTTCACCCTCATGGTGCTCCAAAGGTCTGCTTATAAGTTATAAATGCAACCTACTGTTGGTCTATTCCCCATTCCCATTACATATTGGAACTGGTAATTTAATAGTATTGGTATCTTTTTATGCCCCCGGTAGGGTAGCATATAGCAGTTGAAGTGTCCGTCAGTCTGTCCATCTGTCAGTCAGTCTGTCTGTCCATCCGAAAACTTTAACATTGCCCATAACTTTTGCAATATGGAAGATAGCAACTTGATATTTGGAACTTGATATTTGGCATGCATGTGTATCTCATTGAGCTGCACATTTTGAGTGGTAAAAGGTCAAGGTATCCTTCAAGGTCAAAGGTCAAATATGTGACTTCAAAGCGGCGCAGTAGGGGGCATTGTGTTTCTGACAAACACATCTTTTGTTTGATTATATTATGTTTTGAAAACGCATGCTGTTTAAACCATTGACTGGGCATCTTTAATCGTGCTGTAAATATTTTAGTATTTCGCAATCATAACAAGGATTCATGTTCATGCTAATTTTGGGGAACAAGTTTTATTAAAGATTTTTTGAATAATTTACTATTTTTGTTTCCTTCAGCCACTGGAGGGCCAGTTACAAACGAGACTGCAGGAACCAAAATAGTGGAGCTGTCAAAGCGGATAAGAGAAATGACTGCTGAGCTGGAGTCTGAGAAAACAAAGGGCAAACAACTCTCAAAGAAATGTCAGCAGTTGCAACAACAGGTCAACTTGTAAATTATACGTCATCAATACATACTATAGTCTGTAAGACTTACTGGTGATTGTTATAATGAACCTTAGTCTTAATTTTAATGAACGCAATAACGCATGTCTTGATGACTAATATGATTCTGCAATCTTTTGTTGAAGTTGTGTGATCACTCCATGTCACATAAAACCATAGTTGAAACTGTCGTTCACTCACTTGCTTGACTTTGGGAGAAAAGGTTAGAAAAATCTCAAATTTATCAATAAGGTTCTATGTAAAAGTCCCCACAGCAATTTATTAAAGTAAACAATGGGTCCTTAAAACAGTTACCTGCAGGGAGGTGTATCATTGTCATATTTACTATACACTGTTTGCATTTGTTGTTATTACCATAATCCTATCAAACAATTGTTGCCTTTAGGGCCTTCTTTGAAGAGTTTTTAAAAAATGAAGTAGAATTTTTATTGTTAATCAGTTGGCTCATCTGTATTTATGAAAACTTTTTTTATATTTAGTTCTACAATGATGTTTGATGTAGGTACAACAGAATATATACCATGGCTTCCTTTTGTTGAATTATTCAGGAATGCCATATTTCCACAAATGTACAGCATGTGCAAATTAATATAGCCTTTCATAGACTCATATTCAATATAATGTTTCATGGAATTTAAAAAATTGCGAGAATAGAATTTTGAAGGATGTTTTTTCAGGTAGCAGAATCAAATAAGAACTCTGACAACAAGTCAATAAGAGCTTCAACGATCAGTCTTAGATCAAGTATGGAAGAAAAGGTATATATGTTTTTATCTAGTGATTTCTGTTGATAACATTTAAGGTGGAAAGAAGATACCCCAACGACTAATAATACTCTAGACAAAAGATTGCCTTATAAGTGCATCAACTATTTAGAGGCAATATTTGTATTGCTTGAAATCTTAAAGTTTTAAGCTGTGTATACATTGAAGACTTAAAGATAAAATACAGTTTGGTCTATTGATTTTTGGCACAGTTATGGGCCTTTGACTTAACTGTTTATGCCTCCGAAGGGTGGCATATAATTTTTGAACAGTCCGTCCGTCTGTCTGTCTGTCAGTCAGTTTGTCGGTCTGTCCATCCGAAAACTTAACTCATGGAGCTGCACTTTTTGAGTTGTGAAAGGTCAAGGTCATCCTTCAAGGTCAAAGGTCAAATATATGGCTTCAAAGCGGCACAGAAAGGGGCATTGTGTTTCTGACAAACACATCTCTTGTTTTTCTAAAATTGCTGCTGTTTGGCTTCAAAGCGCAGTAGGGGAAATTGTGTTTCACAAACACAGGTCATGTTATTATTATAATAGATGGAAGAGATTGTTAATTTATTATTATTATTACTGTAGACAGAAGACCCAAATGAGATCAAGGTGCTACAAGACAAGCTGCGACAGATGGAGTCCAAGATGATAGACTACCGTAACAGCAACTCTACCCTCAAGCAGGAACTTCTAAAGGCCACAAAGGTATGTGGGCCGGTCTACAGAAATGTAAAGGCATTCTCTTTTCTATGACAAATCTATTGATGGCTGATTTCCTTCTCATGGCGTTTTGTATTTCCAAACGGGTTTTTTATATGTAAAGGGTGTGTGTTCAATTAATTATGTATCGTTGTTTGCTTTAATATGGTATAATGTCGGCATATTTCCAAATTGGGAAGATGATATAGAAGATATTTGTTGGTCTTAGTATAGTACGGAATTTAATCCAAGAGTGATAAGAGATTTATGTTTCCAAGTGTGTCATCTCAACAAGTGAAAATATTTATTTTTTCGCTGACCTTGAGTAGATAAAGAAGTTGATTATATAGTGATAAATAAAACACAATTTATTTATTATTTCACATGGAGTGGGAAGCATTAAACTTGCACTTGTTGGTCTGTACATATGTCCATCCTCAAGGTTGTGTTTTGAAGTCCTCTTTAAGTACTGGATAGATCTCGCTTAAACTTCTTCAGTTAATGTGAAGATGATGGTTAAGAAAGGAATTTTGGTTGCAACAAGTTTTGGCAGAATTATGACCCTCTGTCTGTTTTTCCATTATAGGATAATTAAACCCAATTTTTGTTGTTTTTAACTTTTCTGTAACAACTGGGTGAATTTTTCTCCAACTTTCACAGTTTAATGCGACCAATTTTAGTTGAATTAGGGCTTTTACTCTTTTTGTAGCCTGTAGAATATAGAAAGGGTTTGACTGTAACCAAACCCAGGATTTCCAGGTAGCAATGTTGGTGACACATTATTAGATTTTGCTTAGTTTATTTCACTGTCTGCCTAACTACAACAGTTTGTGTAAGACTAATTTCATGACAGTTAAATAATAATATTATTTCTCAAATTTGAGTACGGCATTTGAATAACTGCATGCATTTGGACCAGGAAAATGTGGTTACTAGTATTACCCTTATTCCCATGACAAACAACATTTATTGAAATGCCAACTGTGTAGTGGATATGATGTCTGGCTCGCCACCAGGAGTTCATGGGTTCGATCCCCACTGTGGGAGCAATCTTCATATCTCCCCATAGGTACTCAGTACTGATTCTACCCAGAAAACTTACTTGAGAGCATTTCAATAAGCTGTTGGCTTTTGAAAAAAAAGCTTAAATAAATAGGCTTTTGAGAGCATTTCAATAAGACGTTGGCTTTAAAAAAAAAAAAACTTAAATAAATAGGCTTTTAAGAGCATTTCAATAAGACGTTGGCTTTTGAAACAAAAAGCTTAAATAAATAGGCTTTTGAGAGCATTTCAATAAGACGTTGGCTTTTGAAAAAAAAAGCTTAAATAAATAGGCTTTTCAGAGCATTTCAATAAGACGTTGGCTTTTGAAAAAAAAAGCTTAAATAAATAGGTTTTTGAGAGCATTTCAATAAGACCTTGGCTTTTGAAAAAAAAAAGCTTAAATAAATAGGCTTTTGAGAGCATTTCAATAAGACGTTGGCTTTTGAAAAAAAAAGCTTAAATAAATAGGCTTTTCAGAGCATTTCAATAAGACGTTGGCTTTTGAAAAAAAAAGCTTAAATAAATAGGTTTTTGAGAGCATTTCAATAAGACGTTGGCTTTTGAAAAAAAAAAGCTTAAATAAACAGGCTTTTGAGAGCATTTCAATAAGTTGTTGGCTTTAGAAAAAAGAAAATCAAGCTCAAATAAATAGGTTTAAACTAAACAACATTTGTTGAAATTCTGTGTGTTGTATTCCAGGCTCTAGCCCAAGAGGTAGGAGATGGGATGAATGTTCAGGCCTGCCTCAACTCAAGCAGCAACTGGCGGGGCCGGGCACAGACCATACTGCAACTGCAACAAAAGGTATGCAGTAGTTTTCATTAGTTATCTCAAACGGAAAATTGACAAGTGCTTAACCCTTTCCCACTCAGAAGCAAAGTAAAAATGGCTATGTGCAAACGGCATAAAACCAGAACAGCCTGTGAGTATTTTGCAGTCTGTTCAGGTTTTATGCTGTTTACTACTCATCAGTATCTAAGGGTTGGAAATGAAGCCTTTAAAGCTTTATTCTAGTAAGAAATGTTTTTTAACCAGGTTTTCCGAAGGAAAAAACTGGTTATTAGATTGGCGAATGCGGGCGGGCTGGCTGGCTGGCTGGCTGGCTGGCTGGCTGGCTGGCTGGCTGGCTGGCTGGCTGGCTGGCTGGCGGGCTGGCTGGCGGGCGGGCGGAACAAGCTTGTCCGGGCCATAACTATGTCGTTCATTGTCATATTTTAAAATCATTTGGCACATTTGTTCACCATCATTGGACGGTGTGTCGCGCGAAATAATTACGTCCATATCTCCAAGGTCAAGGTCACACTTTGAGTTCAAAGGTCAAAATTGGCAATAAATGAGCTTGTCTGGGCCATAACTATGTCATTCATTGTGAGATTTTACAATTATTTGGCACATTTGTTCACCATCATGGGACGGTGTGTCGCACTTAAGAATCACGTCAATATCTCCAATGTCAAGGTCACCACAACTTAAAATAGATTTATTTTGAAACAAACTTACAAAGGGGGTTAATTTTGTTTGTTCATTTCAAAAGTTCAGTTTGAGTTGTCTCCCTTAATCAGATTTTTTTTCACAATGAAAACCTGGTTTTGTGACAATTTTGTCCCTTGTTATTAAATAAAACTTTCTGAGGGAGTACAAATGTGTCAAAATACGTTTAGTGGTAAAGGGTTCAACTGATTCAGCTTTTGCACTGGCATGATTAATTTGAGTCAATTACTAGTTTCCATGGAGAGGAATATAGGTGTCCTTATTCCTGTCCAAATCTTGTTCCCAAGACAATTAAAAATTAAAAAAGAACTTAACCCTTTACCACTTTGATACGTATTTTGACACACTTGCAGTACTTCCCCCCCCCCCCCCCCATGGCTGATGCACTCTATATCGTATACCTATATCATTACCCCAGAATGATGAGCTAAAGCAGGAGTTACAGCGACTGCAGGGTACCGGTGATGGTATAAACCTGGAAGCAGAGATGCTGGGAACCAAGAAGCGCAGCAGTGCGGTGGACCGTCACAAGGATCAGCTCAAGAAGCTGGACAAGGAGAAGAAGGAGGCTCAGGAGGTGGGAGAAAGGGGCCAAATTAAAATTAATTCTAGTCCTGTTTTCAGAATATGTATTGACAACATAAAACTGCCATGAAAACTGTTCCTAAAAATGCCAAAGATGGCACTATTTTCTCCAAATAATGGGCATCGAGCCCCATTTGTAATAGGTAACATCAGACTTGCAATTATATCTTTTATCCAACCAAAAAGCATGAAACGACAAAATAAACCATCATGGAATATTATTTTTACCCCATTCACAAACATTGCACACAGCACACAGTCATAATCTAAGGACAATATTTTTATGCCCCCCTTAGAAGAAGAGGGGGTATATTGTTTTGCTCAATTCGGTCCGTATGTCCGTCCGTCCACCAGATGGTTTCCAGATGATTACTCAAGAACGCATCAGCCTAGGATCATGAAACTTCATAGATACATTGATCATGACTCGCAGATGACCCTTATTGATTTTGAGGTCACTAGGTCAACGGGTCAAGGTCACGGTGACCCGAAATACTAAAATGGTTTCGGATGATAACTCAAGAACGCTTATGCCTAGGATCATGAAACTTCATAGGTACATTGATCATGACTCGCAGATGACCCCTATTGATTTTCAGGTCCCTAGGGCAAAGGTCAAGGTCACTGTGACCCGAAATAGTTAAATGGTTTCCGGATGATTACTCAAGAACGCTTATGCCTAGGATCATGAAACTTCATAGGTACATTGATCATGACTCGCAGATGTCCCCTATTGATTTTCAGGTCACTAGGTCAAAGGTCAAGGTCACGTTGATTCAACTTAGAAAAATGGTTTCCGGATGATACTGTAAAACCATTAAATTTCGTGTGGTACGAATTTTAGTGGATTTCGTTGTTCTGCTGAACCACAAATTAAAGTTTCAGGGCACTAGGTCAAAGGTCAAGGTCACAGTGCCAAAAAACGTATTCACACAATGGCTGCCACTACAACTGACAGCCCATTTGGGGGGCATGCATGTTTTACAAACAGCCCTTGTTTCAAAGACAAGATTGTACGTAGTTTGTAATATTCAGATGTGTTATGATCCCCCGCCATAGACGGAGGGATATTGTTTTGGTGTTGTCCGTCTGTTCGTCTTTCCGTCCTTTTGTCCTTGGAAGTGCTTTGGCGGATTTCATTGAATCTTGGTATGAGTATATAAATGGATAAGAGGATGATGCACGCCAAATGGAATTGTACACCATCTGTTAATAACGGAGTTATGGCCCTTTGTATCTTGAAAAAATGCTTTTTGTGTGTGTCCGGAGCCATATCTTGGAAGTGCTTTGACGGATTTCATTGAAAATAGGTAGGAGTATATATATATATATGAATAAGAGGATGATGCACGTTGGCATTGTCCATACGTCCAGACAACTTTTTGTGTCCAGAAGTATATTGGCAGGGGATATCAATTCAACGAATTTGCTTGTTAGCTCACCTGAGCGATAGCTCGAGGTGAGCTATTGTGATCACTCAGCGTCCGGCGTCCGTCCGGCCGTCTGTAAACAATTTGTAAACATCTTCTTCTACTAAACCATTGAGCCAATTTCAACTAAATTTCATGTGGAGCATCCCTAGGTCATGGGAAAAAAGAATTGTTAAAAAAAATTTGATTGCATAACCAAGATGGCCGCCATGACCATATATGGTAAAAACCTTAAAAAATCTTCTTGTCAGAAACCGCTCATCAGATTTTCAAAAAATTCCACAGGGATGACCTTTGAGGGCTCCCCTGAAAAAGTTGTTCAAAGAAATTTGATTCGTCAAAAAACATGGCCGCAGGAGCTCGTTGAACTTTGCATGTTTATTCGTTTTTGCCTATTTTGTGAAAACTTTCAAAAATCTTCCACATTTTTTGTCCGATCCTTTCCAAATTTGCACAGTGTCTTTATATCAATGAGGACACGAACCCTACAAAAAATAAGCATTATTGGTCCATGAAGTACAGAATTACCTCCCCTTGAATTGAGAAAATGGTGTTTATGCAATAAAGTACAAATTTTTCATCCAATTCTTTCCAAACTTGTAAGGATTTAGCATGGTTCAAACAAGGGAAACAACTACGGTTTATGCATGTTCTTTTATTACAGATTTGCCTCCCTTTAATTCATTCAAAATCTCATTTTACAGCAGAGATTCCAAATCTGACCTGTAAATGAGCCCCATATTTACTGCCGGTGCTATGTTACCTTTTCCCATTTGATCATTCTTAAGTGTTGGTCTTGTAATGCTGCTACTGCTACTGCTACTACTACTACTACTACTACTACTACTACTACTACTACTACTACTACTACTACTACTACTACTTCTACTACTACTACCACTACTACTACTACTACTACTACTACTACTACTACTACTACTACTACTACTACTACTACTACTACTACTACTACTACTACTACTACTACTAGTACTACTACTACTAGTACTACTACTAGTACTACTACCACCACCACCACCACCACCACGTCTACTATTACTACTTCTACTACTACTGCCACTACTACTACTACTTTTACCACTACTACTACTACTACTACTACTACTACCACTACTACTACTACTACTACTACTACTACTTCTACTACTACTTCTACTACTACTACTACTACTACTTCTACTACTACTACTACTACTACTACTACTACTACTACTACTACTACTACTACTACTACAACTACTACTACTACTACTACTACTACTACTACTACTACTACTACTACTACTACTACTACTACACCACCACCACCACCACCACCATTCACAGTGACAAAAAACGTATTCACACAATGGCTGCTACTACAACTTATAGCCCATATAGGGGGGCATGCATGTTTTACAAACAGCCCTTGTTTCTATGGGATTTTAACCAAAACTGTTCATGTTTATCTCCGACACATATTTTTAGGTCACCTGTCATGAAGTGACACGGTGAGCTTATGTGATCGTGTGATGTCCGGCGTCCGTTGTGCGTGCCTGCGTGTGTCCGTGCGTCCGTCCGTCAACAATTTGTTTGTGTAGACAGTAGAGGTCACAGTTTGCATCCAATCTTGATGAAATTTGGTCAAAATGTTTATCTTGATGAAATCCGGTTTGGGATTGTATTTGGGTCATCTGGGGTCAAAAACAAGGTCACTAGGTCAAATATTAGAACAACCTTCTGTAGACAATAGAGGTCACAGTTTTCATCCAATCTTTATGAAATTTGGTCAGAATGTTTATCTTGATGAAATCTGGGTTGGGATTTTATTTGGGTCATCTGGGGTCAAAAACTAGGTCACTAGGTCAAATCATAGAAAAACCTTGTGTAGACATTAGAGATCACAGCTTTCATCCAACCTTTATGAAATTTGGTCAGAATTCTTGATGAAATCTGGGTGGGATTGTATTTGGGTCATCTGGGGTAAAAATCTAGGTCAAATAAATAGAAAAACCTTGTGTTGACAATAGAGGTCACAGTTTTCATCCAATATTTATGAACTGTGGTCAGAATGTTTATCTTGATGAAATCTGGATTGGGATTGTTTTTGGGTCATCTTGAGTCAGGAACTAGGTCACTAGGTCAAATCATAGAAAAACATGTGTAGACAATAGAGGTCATAGTTTTCATCTGATCTTAATGAGTCAGGTGAGCGATTCAGGGCCATCATGGCCCTCTTGTTTTCATTAATATTTCTAATCAAATGAAAGACTGAAATCAATTTTTTTATAATACATGTATTACATAGAATGCATGGCATATGTTAAATATGGATTAGTGTATTTGCTCAGAATATAAACAGTACACCACATGTGGCCCTGGGTTAAAGTTTTCAAAGACTCACTTTATTTATTTAAAACTAATATTATTCTCAGTATTTACCAAATTAAATGCAACTCAGATGACATTATTTTTGAAGAAAATGGCTGCTGAAAAAGAAGCCCTGGAGGAAGAAAATTTTGCATTAAAGCACAAACTGGAGGTGTCCAAAACAAGGTAAATGTAATTCTAGCTTCCATGGTGATGAAAGTACTGACAGACATCACTTCAACTTATCTATAGTACCAATACAGAGTTTGCCTTGCTCAATGGAACCAATCAGTAAAGAAGGTTTTTCAAATCATGATAGAGTGGATTTAATTTGTATTGTAGAAGTAGAAGTTTTGAGCCAATTATTATCAAAATGCCCTTCTTGTTTATTTTCTCACATGAGTATAAAATACTTGGTTAAACTATTGTCCCACATCTTTTTCTTTAAATAATCTCTCTGAAATTAACTAATGGAATTTGCAGTGAGTAGGCAGGAATGTTCCTGGTTTGTCCATTTACGAAGTCCTACTTTTCAAAGGAATCGATTTAAAATTTGTTTCCTTTTTAAAAATAGCTATAAAAAACTACCATTATGCCTCAAGAATCTTCTTTGAGACTAATGGCTGGATTTCAAAATGGTAATGCCAATAGAAAGCGATACAGTTAACTCTTAGAAATTTAATTAAAAAAAAAACACGAAAAACTTTTTTCTTAATGATCGCTTATATGGTTCAGAGATAAATAAACATCAATATTTATTGGATGGCCCTTTATTTTGTAACACTATCTTTGTTTTGTATACAACATATCCTGTCTATTTGCTTGTCTTTGCAACAAGCCATATTCAGGTTGTTTGAGACCCACAACGGCCATTTGTGTCCAGCTCAGATTGATTGCAACATTTGTTGTCATATTTCAGAAACCAGGTTCTAAGCAATGAAATCAAGTCACTAAAGAAGGAAGTCCCTCAACTCTTGCAAAAAAATGAACATGACAATGAACTCATTGAAGCTTTAATGGTAAGAAACATCAAGTTCCACCTAGTTTCATTGCAAAAGTGTGTTTTGCCTTCAAAGTTATTTAGGCTGATTGGAAATTGTATAATAAATTGTTTGCTCTCCCTTTGTTCCAACTAGTTCTGGTAAGTAGACACTAAAAGGTTATTGCGCCAGTCCAAGTGTCTGAAACATCGTTCTGTATGTTGAAGTGTTTTGTGATGTGTGTTAAAGTGCATTGTTATGTGTTTTAAAGTGTTTTGCTATGAGTGGTTAAGATTAAAGTGCTTTGTTATGCGTGTAAAAGTTAAGGATGGGAATGAATACTGAAAATGAGATTTGAATATTCATTTTTTATTATTCGAATATATTAGATTTTTTAACGTAAGATTCAAATGTCTGAACTTATGAACGTCTGAAGTAAAGTAAATTTCCTATTTGGCACAAATACCATTAGTAATTTAAATTCAGCTTTTATAACGAAAATAGAGATATCATTTTTGAAAATGATAATTAATTATTATATTCTTCATTTTCACTTAATTCTTTAAAATATAAAGCATTTAATGACAAACGTCAATACATGCCAAAATCTGTGAAAAGGTCCCTCAAAATTAATACCTTAAATAAGATATTTCCAGTACACAGAATGTCGTTATCCTCATGTATTTCTCTGTACCATTTGAGCGTGTAAAATAAGTCTGAACAGGGAAGGGTGGCATTGTGAATTGATTTGAATTGCATTAACTCTATTGTAAATGTATCAAGAAAAAAAGCAAGTTTGAAATAAACACTCTGGAGTCTAAATAAATTGATACTTATTCCAAATAAAATTACCATAAGTGGTTGATATTTTAATAACTTAATTCTTATTACATAATAATGGATTTAATATATGAATATAGTTAGTAAAATTTCTGGTCATTTTAAGTGAACACATACCACTATCTGAAGTCCTGTGTTACAGAGAGAGCAGACCAAGCTCCGCCAACAGCTCGACGAGGCCCAGAGGAGCCAGCACAACATACGTCTGGAGCAGCAGAACAAACTGAACGAGATCCAGGCCAAACAGCAGCACGAGAACAACGTGGTGGAGCAACTCAAGGTCATTGTGTCCGACAGGGAGATGAAGGTGAAGGTGCTGGAGAACGAGATACAACAGCTGAAACTTGCGGTGAGTGTCGAATTATCTGTTGTACTTTGTGTGTGGTTTGTTAGGCCCCCTACGTGCTAAGAATTGTTAATGGACATTCTGTGTTGGATGATTTTTTAACTGTAACCCCTGATAGTGGATGTACATATGGCTCAAAAGTATTAAGTTGCGACTACTTTTTGGGGGGATTGAGGGTTTCATGCATTGATGACCTATTTCTAGGTTTTTCTTTTGATAAATTATGGTTGTTGGTTAAAAGAACCATACATATGTAGATTCATACAAGTAAAGATACCTCTACAAAAACAAAAAATTAAAACTTATAAATCTACTAAAATATTTAGGAATACAAAATGTTAAAAACCAGGTTATTTATAGATTTTATGGCCTTGATACTTTTGTCTTACAAGTTATAGAATAACTTGAATGAATATGACAATTTAAAAAAAATTTATAATGAAATAAGCAATAAAAGACAAGTGTCTGGATAGCAAAATAAAAAGCAATTAAGATATTTGAGTTTATTGATATCAGAAAAAAAAAACTTTTGGTATTTTCTGAAACAGTTTAAAAAAAATACAGAGATCATTTCTTGCTGACAGTAAGATAAAGTGAAAATTTATATTTTTTTTCTTTGCATTTATTCCAATATATATGTCATGATGAAATGTTTACTATATTTGTACATACACATCACTTTTGCATCGAACACCAAATCATGGAAAAATTCCATTGACCTATATCTTATAACAGAAATCAACTGGACATGTTTGAAAATAGAAACTAACTGGACAAGAACACACAAATTATCAGTAACATCACCCTCCACATTTTTAAATGATTAAATTATGCACTTTGAATGTAAAAGGGCTAAACAATAAAGATAAACGTATAAAAATCTTCAAATGGTTAGACGAAAAAAAATATAGCATATGCCTATTACAAGAAAGTCACTTGACACACACTTTAGCACAAACCTTAAAAGATGAATGGGACGGAGACATCTATCTCAGTGGACAACACACTAATAAACAAGGCATTGCCTTTCTGATAAAAAATACTATTGGGATGACAGTCGATAACTTTAATGAAATAATAGTTGGCAGACAAGCAAGTATAGATATCAAAATACACGAAACACAATTAACATTAATGAACGTTTACGGCCCTAACATAGATGATTCCTCTTTTTATGAAACATTACAATCCTTCATAATTAATAACCAAGATAAAAACATTATAGTCGGTGGTGATTTCAATACTGTTCTTAACCCATTATTAGATAAAAAGAAGGGAAACCTTTATACTCATCCTAAAAATAGAAACTTTTTGAATAACATAATTGATAATTACAATATGTTAGACATCTGGCGTACAATAAATCCAAACGAAAGCAAATTCACCTGGCACTCAAACACAAAACCAACAATATTTTGTAGATTAGACTACTTTTTAATATCTGAGTCACTTTGCAACATAATTGACACATGTAGCATAAAACCAGGATTTATGACTGATCACTCTCTAGTCGAACTTAAACTACACAAAATACAACCTGAGAGAGGCCCAGGATACTTTAAAATTAATACCAGCATCTTATTAGATACACAATATCAAGCGCAAATAAAACAAGAAATATTCAATACAGTTCAAGATAATAAAGATGCAAACCCAAACACCTTATGGGAAGTAATTAAAGGAAATATACGTAACACAACAATCAGATACACATCATTTAAACAAAAAGAAACACACAAACTTGAAGCTGAAACCATCAAAATCATTGAAACACTTGAAAAACAAATGCATGAAAAAACAAACGATACAACCGATATTGAAAATGAAATAACATCAAAAAAACAAGTATTAGAAGGAATTTATCATACACATCTGAATGGAGTAATACTACGAGCACGTGCTCAGCATGTTGAACACAATGAAAAAAATACAAAATACTTCGCAAACATTGAAAAACGTAGAAGTGAACAAAAAACGGTACACAAATTAGTAGTCAACGGCGAAGATATAACAAACAGAACTCAAATACTAGAAGAACAACGTCTATTTTTCGAAACCCTCTATAAACGAAAACATGTTGAAAATAACACCCTTTTTAAAAATACACATCATGCTTTAAATCAAGAGGAAAAACTATTGTGTGACGGATTACTCAATGAATATGAATGTGGATTAGCACTAAAAGAAATGCAAAACAACAAAAGTCCAGGATCTGATGGCATTACAATTGAGTTTTATAAAATATTCTGGAATGATATCAAAATACATTTAATTAATTCACTGAACTATTCATTTAACAACGAAAACTTAACAATGCTTCAAAAACAAGGTATAATATCACTCATTCCAAAACCTGAAAAAAACCTAGAATCCTTATCAAACTGGCGCCCGATTAGTTTACTAAACAATGATTATAAAATTGCAACTAAAAGTATATCAAACAGAATTAAAAAAGTATTACCATCAGTCATTTCAAGATCTCAATCTGGTTTTATTAAAGGACGATACATTGGTGAAAATGTACGTCTGATACAAGAATGCATAAATTACTTCAACCAACCAAACAATGCTGGCCTCATCTTCTTTGCAGACTTTGAAAAGGCTTTCGATTCACTAGACCATTCGTTCATGTTCTCTTGCTTAGAAAATATGAATTTCGGTGAAAGTCTAATTAAATGGGTAAAACTATTTTGTACCGATATTAACAGTATAATAATTAACAATGGCTTCTTCTCAAACAGTTTTAACATCGAACGAGGGGTACGACAAGGATGTCCCCTCTCATCCTCACTATTTATTATATGCATCGAGTATCTATCACACTATATCCAATCAAATGAACATATAAATGGAATATCGCTAGAACCTGACGAAGAAATTAAACAGTCCCTATTTGCTGACGACGCAACTTATTTTTTAAATGACAGTATTGACTCGTTCAATAATCTTATAGAATCACTTACCCTTTTTGGAATGGCATCGGGTCTTAAACTTAACAAAAGTAAATGCACTGTGCTACGAGTAGGTAAATTTAAACAAAGTAATATTCAACTTAAAAAAGAAATGAAATTCCACTGGACATCAGATGAAGCAACAACGTTAGGAATAACCTTTACAAACAATGAAAATGAAACCATTCTAAAAAACATACTGCCTAAATTACAAAAATTTAAAAATTGTTTAAAATCATGGCAGCATCGTAAACTTACGCTAATCGGAAAAAACACAGTGTTGAAAACGTTTGCACTCCCTAAATTAATTTATACACTAACAGTTCTCCCAAACCCACCAAATGATATTATTAAAGATA
This sequence comes from Dreissena polymorpha, assembly GCF_020536995.1. Classification (NCBI taxonomy): domain Eukaryota; kingdom Metazoa; phylum Mollusca; class Bivalvia; order Myida; family Dreissenidae; genus Dreissena; species Dreissena polymorpha. The sequence continues at coordinate 23,041,350 of NC_068369.1, read as the reverse complement.
TACAATCAGAAATATTTAATTTCATATGGGACGGTAAACCTGATAAAATTAAGCGAACTCAGTTAATTCAATCAGTAGAAAATGGAGGTATCCAATTAACGGACATCGACTCATTCTTGAATGCAATCAAATGCAGCTGGGTTAAAAGATATCTAGATAATACCAATACAAGTAAATGGAAATTATTCTACCAGGAAATCCTAAAAAAATATGGTGACTCCTTACTTTTTGAATGTAACATCAGCAATACCATTTTGCATGAAATTGCAAACGAAAACATATTTCTGTCTCATGTTTTATCAGCATGGACTAATGTTACTCATAATCTAGAAACCCAAATCACCAGTAAAACTATTTTATGGAACAATAAAGACATAACCTCAAACAATAAGACCTTTTTCTATAAACATTGGTTTGAAAAAAACATTGAATATGTCGACCAATTGTACGATTACAGAATAAAAGACTTCTACTCTTTTGAGAATATATGTTATATATACGGAATACCTTCGGGCAATTTCCTAATGTATTACACATTAATTAAAAGCATACCCATACATATTAAATCTACAATTAATACAAAAAACACACCATGTACTCAAACATCATTCACGGAAAACATACTTGCAAAACAAAACAAAACAAACAAAATATTTTACAAACTTCAAATTAAACACCCTGCAGAAAACTCCAAGATTCAAAATAAATGGCAAAGCCTTCTTCGAGAACAAGAATTTAATTGGAAACAAATATTTATCATGCCATATAAAACAACTATTGATAGCACACTGAGAAATTTTCAATATAAATATGTCCATAGAATCATAGCTACAAATAAATACCTTTAGCTTCAAATACAAAAAACAAATACCTACTTTCAACTGTTTTATAAACTATTTAAAACTAAAGATCCAAATTGAAAAACAAATAGCCCTCAACAACGATAAACTTCATATTTTTGAACAAAAATGGAAACGCATAAACTTTCATAACCCAGTCCAGTTGTCTTCTACCTAACTCTAGTAATAACAGCATACACCACATGCAACCAAAGCAAAACAAAACAGTATATCCTAGCATATCATGTACAATATGTGTTTGACATTATTACTGTTGTATTATACCACTTTTGTTCTTGCTTATGCACATATTTACATTGTATGTTTTATATTGAATAAAAAAAAAAAGATAAAGTGAAAATGTATCACCTTACTATAAGTGAAGTGAGGATCAATACAAAACTTGTTCAATTTCCTGTATTTTCAGCACATGCAAAGGGCACAGGCCAACCGGCTGTTCAACACCAGTCAGGATGTGTCCCAGCTGCAAGGTGTCACACCGGTTCCCATCCAGAACGTCACAATTGACAGTCGACCTTCCACAGGGTTTGAGACCATTGACCTTCAGTACCAGGTCGGGAATGAGACACCACCAGAATCCAGGTAGCCTAAATTTTGTATGTTTTATGTTTCATATGTTTGCCACAGATGTTTACACATGTTTACCAATAATATTAGTAATTGGTTTGTGCAATATACTATTTACTGCATCATCCGTAATGTACATTAATGAAAACTTCCATAAACTTGCAACAATGTCATTGTCACAAAGTCAGTTTATATGTAGATTGCAGAAAGTTTCACTCTAAGTTCATGTATCATCATAAAGACAACCTATTAGTTGTGATTATATATAGAATCTATACAATAAAAATAAAAGTGTTTTTATTTCCACCTTAACTGGTATAATACTGCTAATTTATTGTGATGATCAGTAGGAAAATGATAAAATATTTAATACCCTTATTTTCTCGAACAATCACCATCAATCCCTTATTTTGATAAGTGAGGAAATGTTTTATATTGTCTAATTTCATTTTTTTTTGTCATTAATTAAATCCTATTTCTAGAATCTCCCATGTGAATGGCATGGAGATGCCTGCCCCTCCGTCGCGCTCCAACACCCTAGGAGATCTCCATAAGCCTCCCTCCAGGGGCCAGTCTCGGGCCCATTCCCGTAGTAACAGACCCCCGTCTGGAAACCGGCCTCCATCAGCTGGCAGGTCTGCAGGGGACAGGTATACCTTATTGCATGAGCTTTTAAAGGAAGTCATTTATTAACAAAAATCCAATTTTGGCGAAAAGTGTCGTCCCTGATTAGCCTGTGCGGACTGCACAGTCAATCTGGGACAGCACTACGCACACAAATTAAGCCCTGTTTTCCCAATACAGTGCTCATAGGAGTTCTGTTGCTTTGTGGGTTGTTTATGTGATTGAATTTCTGTTAGTTAGCTAATAAAATGGCAAACAAGTAACAAAAACACTCATATAACTGTTTTTTAATACATATTGATTTGCTTTTCTTTTCTTTAGAAATCTTTTTAAAATTAATTGATGAGATATAGTTTTGCAAATAGTCATGCTTATCATTGATTGAAAAGCTCCAGGTATATGTCAATTGCTCAGGTGTAGTTCAAACTATTTAAAACTTTCTTAACATTAGGTTATTTAATACTTTCTAAACATAAGTTTAATTAATGCAAGCTGTCAGGGCTCAAAATTAAGCCTCGCACACTCTCAAAATGCGAGTGAAAAATACAGATTGCGAGTTAAGTTTAAAGCCACTAGTATTTTTTTGCGAGTAAAGAAATAGTTTAAAAAATTGTGATATTGCTAAATGCGCTCGACGTCCTAAACGCTAAACCGTAGGTCATAGAACGTCCGAATACCCGAATACGGAAGCCCACACCTTGTATGTATACTGGTATACTTATAGTACAGATACGCAAATGGTATTGGTACAAAGAACACGAAACAGTCGACTAATTCACACGTGTTCGTTGAACTTAAACAAACATGGCGTCGAAGCGAAAAATAACTAGTCTCTTTTTGCCCACAGATGGAAATAACTATACGAAAGATAAAGCAAAGTTAACCGTTGAGAAAAAAAAGAAACGAAATTAAATTATGTTTTCAGCAAAATTTGCGATAATGTTTTTGATTTTGCGAGTTGGTATTTAGTTTTAGATTCAATTTAGTACACAGAATTGCAATAAAAATAAGTTGTTGTTCAAAACAAAATTAAACTTATGATCTGTATGTGCTACCCTCCCCCCCTTTTAAATGGAAAATGGAAAAAAAAAAATCTTTCATCTCTGATTGCAGCAAGGTGTGGGCGGGCAGGATATATAATGATTATTATAAGGCAAGAGGTTACAAAAAACATAAACTGGTTAACCTTTTGCCATAACCGGTTACTAACAGGTAAACGGAAAAACCTTCATTAGTAGAAATGTTTAAGTACACATTAAACGGGTAAAACCGCTCGTACATGTACTCAACAGAAACAAAAGCTTTTTTCTTAATAAAAATACATTATGAAATTTTATTTTAATAATTTTGTAAATGAAAGCTTTATTTTGCTTTGTTTTTCCTGTGTAAAAGCACAAAAAGTCAAAAGTAATAAGAACTACGGAATGTTCATTGTCACGTGTCATTAATCTATTTTTGGTTGGGTCGATTATATTACATTGACATTGTATAGCTCACAATAATGTTGTGTTTCTTTGTTGATTCTGTTTTAAGTTTTTAAACTAAAATTAATTTAATATAAAAATGTTTTTAAATAATTTTTAAAGTAGTGTAACACTATCTCACAGTTGAAACAAATCAGCGAACATACATGTATATGCAGAACATGCACGAAACAACACTGTTAAATTGGTCAAAAAATCACTTTGTCCAGTAGCTTGTGGCTTATGTGGTTGCTAGCCTTGATAAAAAGATGACCTTTTTATGAGAACACTCGCTCCCATGGCACGGAAGTCGATGGCACGGACAAAAGCTTCCTGTCCCACATGCACAAGTGTGGGGAAACTTTGTTTATTTTAACACCACCTTGTCAACGGTCGCCATCAGTTTACAATTCACGCGCATGTTTGTTTACATACCGTACATCAACTTTTAAGCAATTACACAAATACTTTATTTAATGACCTATTTTTTAAATAGTTTTTAAATTGATGTTAATTAATTATATGACTTTAAAATTGCTTTCTTATATTAAACTTGCCTCAGAAAAATTGCTTTTTTAAATAAAACTTGCCTCAGACAGTAGTGTAGGCAATTACCACTAATTATATTAATTTCTGATAGAACAAATATGACGTTTACTCGAAGAGTTTTAAACTACAAATTCAATTCTTGATAAAAATTGTTTCTTATACACACTGTTTTTTCGTGAGCAATATGTGTAGGATATTGATTAACAAAACATCAAAATAAGCCGTTCAATGTCTAAACTGATTTTTCTCCCAAGTTAGCTAAATTTGTCAATTACATATTTGTTAATAGCCCCGACTCCTTGCAGTTCGCTAGTTAAATTTTGCGAGTAAAATAAAACAATAGCTCCAAAACTTGTGGGAGCAGTGGTCTAATGTTAGGACGCTAGCGTAGGGATCGAGAGGTCCCGGGTTCGAATCCCGCCCCGACCACTGGAATTTCCTTGAGCAAGAAATTTATCCCATATCTGCTCCTCTCCACTCAGGTGTATAAATGGGTACCTGTGAGGGAAATAAGCCAATGTGCCGTGGCTGCATACTGCGCCAAGATGTTAATGGACGACTTATGACCCAGTGATCAGGGAAAAACTGTAAAGCGCCTTTGAACGCACATCTGGAGTATGAAAAGGGCGCTATATAAATGTGGTAAAAAAAACAAAAAAAAACGTACCCATTATTTGTAACCAGTAAGGTACTGATTTATTGCTTTTTTACCTTGTTTGTTGACACTTTTTAAATTACCGTTGTTTGTACGGAATGATGTTCTAAATAGTCGCCAGCCCAAGTTGGCAGTATATTGCACGCAAAACGTAAAATCGTACAAATTATTCCATGAGAAAGCATTATCCTTTTTAGCTCGACTATTATATATGAAGTATATATAGTGGAGCTATCCTACTCACCCCGGCGTTGGCATTTCCGTGAGCATGCAAATGTTAAAGTTTGCCTACTACCCCAATTATATTCATTGTCCCTTGACATATTGCTTTCATATTCTGCATAATTGTTTACCATCATGTCCCCAACCTATACACAAGAGTAGACAACTGTATCAAGCATTTTGACAGAATTATTGCCCCTTCTTTACTTAGAATATGCATATTATTGATAAATCTATGTTAAAGTTTGTGTAGTACCCCAAATATATCCTATGTCCTTTGACATATTGCTTTTATATTTTGCATACTTGTTTACCAACATGACCCCAACCTATAAACAAGAGCAGACAACTGTATCAAGCATTTTGACAGCTTAGAATATGCATATTATTGATAAATCTATGTTAAAATTTGACAAAACAACATTTACCTGACATACCACAATGCACTCCACCCAAACCATCCCCCACCCCCCCCCCCAAAACCCTCCACCCCCCAATTTGTTTTTTCTTATTTTTGAAAGATCATCTATTAAATGATCACACACCCACATTATACCCCCCTCTCCCCCCCCACCCCCCCCCCTTTTTTTTTCTTATTTTGAAATATCATCTATTTAATGATCACACACCCACATTATACCCCCCCCCCCCCCCTCTCCATGATGGCTTACGTTATACTGTCAAGCACTCGAATAGTCGAGAGCGCTGTCCTCTGACACCTCTTGTTTTGTTCAGGTTAACCTTTTCCCGAAAATGTTACCGATTAATTGATCGTTACGGTAGGTTAACCATTTAACCTAATTATTATATATGAACAATGTTTCTTGCATATGATCCCAGGTACACATTCCCCGCCCCATATATATTACAGCAAGGGCATTGACCTTCAAGCTATTCAATGATCTTATGTGATACATGTACACACATTCCCTGCCTTGGGTTTCTGGTCCTATTACACACAGTTCTCGCCTCCTTTATTTACAGCAAGGGGATGGACTTGCAGACTATAAACATTTTAATACTAACATGTACAATATTTATGGAGTACTGGGGCTGTTACACACATTGCTCTCCCTCTATATATACAACAAGGACATTTACCAGTAGGCTATTCAATGATAATTATTTATGTACAATTTTGCTCAAATATTACCCATGTTACAATACACACATTCCCTGTCCACTATATCTAAAGCAAGGGCATGGACGCGCAGGCTATGGCCCAGTTGCAGTACCAGTGCCAGGAGTACCGCACGGTCGCCCAGGTTGCTGAGGTCGAGAAGGACAAGCTGGCTGAACTCACTAAAGTGCTGCAGAAAAGGTGCTTATAAGTTTGAGTTGGTTTGTGTCGCTTAATTTCAACATGAATGTTAAGTACTGCTGAAAATATAGATGCTTTAAAGTGTGTCACTTTTTGTAGCCAAATTGACAAAGAGATGTTTGTTTTGTGTTGGGTTGCATTGTGTTGCCAAAATTACAAAAGTGATGCAGTAAAGGTATGAATTATTTAAAGATGCTTTTTGTTTGAATTATCAAAGTGTTCCAGAAAACATTAATACGAGTTACTTTATATCAGAGAATGCAAAGTAAATTGAAGTGATGTTCAAAATATTGATGCTGATTTTCAAAGTTTATCTAAAATGTATACAATATGCTTGTCTGTTTTTAAGTGCACACTTGTCAGTAACTTACAGCATCCGTACTTGAATCAGAGGTAGGTTATAATGACAGTGACATAGAGAATAAAGCGAGCCCTATTTTTCTTTTTCGGGCCGAAACGGATAAACTTTCTCCATCTCGGCACCAACCATGTAATCGATTTATCCTGCTTCATGTCGTTGACACATTTTATCAAAGACAATTGATAAATTGACATAACAATATAATTATTCTTGTCGAGCCTCCTACATGTACATGTACACAACATTCCTTACGACCGAATAACTACCGATTGTGTCACATAAACAATAGTTCCACTTTAAACTGGTCCTTTTAATACATTCCTATTGAAAATATGAGAAGAAATAAAAAACGAATTGAGAATGTGATATTTTTCTTGGTCTACAGTTAAGATAGCATCCGATATTGGTAAAATACTACACCCTTGTCTAGTGTATTGGAAAGGTTACACTCAACTATGTGTCACAGCTTGTGTAGCAATACACTACTTCCTGTTGACCGGAGATAGGAAAATTTATTCGACCCTGCTTTATTAGGTCAATGTTTGCAACAGAGGCAGGATAAAATCATTTCATTATCAATCCCAATACAAGAAGGCTGGGCTTGGGAATCAAAACCTGCAATACTCTGATGCGAAGTCACAAACTCTGAGCTTTGTGACCCTGCTGTTAAACTTGCATAAAATGACCCAAGGCTTATATATATTCCCGGAATTCCCATCAGAAAAAATCATTTCATATAAATTTGGTTTCACTATTGAATGGTAATTCGTAGTTTTGTGTCATGGTGTAGTTGATATTGTGTCTGCTTAGTGAACAGAAAGTTCCAGATTGCATGACCACTTTGAGCTCAATCTTAAGTCACCAAATTCTGATTCTACCCAGACAACGGGCTCTAGGGCGTTTTAATAAGCATGAGGTTTTTGATGCAGTCCATTAAATAGATAGGCTTATACTAATCGGTTATTACTGAAATCTTTGGCCAGGTGTGATGAGGCCAATATGCGGCTGCAAGATGTCCAGAGAGAGCTTGTGGAGCAGAGGAGACGCAATGCCATGTTGGAGAAGCAGATCGGCAAGGTGAACATTGCCAGCGCCTCTGCCTCTGCCACAAGATCAGGTGAGAATCGTTATCACATTATTTGTTATTGTCCCCTACCGGTGAAACAGGAGGGGACTTATGGTTTGCGCTCTGTCTGTCTGTGAGTCTGTCTGTCTGTCACACTTTTCTGGATCCTGCGATAACTTTAAAAGTTCTTTATATTTTTTCATGAAACTTTAAATGTGGATAGATGGCAATATGGACATTATGCACGTCATTTCATTTTGTTCCTACGTCATAAAGTCTGGTTGCTATGGCAACAAATAGAATAGAAATACTGCTGAAAATGGTGGTTTTCTGGATCCTGCGATAACTTTAAAAGGTCTTCATATTTTCTCATGAAATTTGAAACATGAATGGATGGCAATATGGACATTATGCACGTCATTTCATTTTGTTTTTACGTCAAAAATTCTGGTTGCTATGGCAACAAATAAAAAAATAATTCTGACAATGGTGGAATTTCTGACAATGGTGGAGCCGGTAGGGGACATATATTGCTTGGCAATAGTCTTGTTGTTTCTGAGTTTGAGTCCTTCATCACTTTAGGCTGCACATGTTAGGACTTTATTTTTGTCCCATGAACCGCTGCATTGAAGAAATAAAAAACCTGCTCTTATAACCAAGCTGTATTTCAACCCTGTATTTCAACACTGTATTTCAACCCTGTATTTCAACACTGTATTTCAACCCTGTATTTCAACACTATATTGAAAACAGTCAAGAGCTGCAGTTCTGTGACAGATTTTGTTCACATGTTTTTTTCATCACAACATTTTATTTGTTTGTGTGTTGATTTTAATCAGCTGCTTTGTTTTTTTAGCTCACTTGAGCACAACCTGCTCATGGTGAGCTTTTGTGATGGCCTTTTGTCCGTCGTCCGTCGTGCGTTGTGCGGCGTCAACATTTAACTTGTTAACTCTCTAGAGGCCACATTTATTGTCCAATCTTCATGAAATTTGGTCAGAAGATTGGTCTCAATGATATCTTGAATGAGTTCGAAAATGGTTTCATTTGCTTGAAAAACATGGCTGCCAAGGGGCGGGCATTTTTCCTTATATGGCTATAGTAAAATCTTGTTAACACTCTAGAGGCCACATTTATTATCCGATCCTCATGAAACTTTGTCAGAAGATTCATCCCAATGATATCTTGGATGAGTTCGAAAATGATGTCGGTTGGTTGAAAAACATGGCCGCCAGGGGGCGGGGCTTTTTTCCTTATATGGCTATAGTAAAACCTTGTTAACACTCTAAAGGCCACATTTATTTTCCGATCTTCATGAAACTTGCTTAGATGATTTGTCCCAATGATATCTTGGATGAGTTCAAAAATGGTAACATTGGCTTGAAAAACATGGCTGCCAAGGGGCAGGGCATTTTTCCTTATATGGCTATATATGGCTATAGTCAAATCTTGTTAACTTTCTAGTTTGCTCAATCTTCATGAAATTTGGTCAGAACATTGGTTTCCTGTGTAGTAAAGTTTGGTTTTATTATGTCAATATTATGTGACATTAACTGTATTATGTAATTTTTCTTAACACAGAATGTTCATAGTTAACATAACTGTTTTAGTCATTAACACTTATGATAAACCTTTCAACTAAGAGATAACTGAAAAAAAGACAACATGTACATGATTGTGCAGTATTTATGCAGTATTTACCTCCCTTGATTAACCTGGTTCGGTAATCTAATTTTAGTTCTGCTCTGGAATTTGGGAAGATATTGATCATTGATAAATGCACTGTTCTGAGGGAAAATTGATTACTCTGTCATTGATCTCTTCTGAACTGTATAAAATAAGCTGTTTTGGCTGATTTAAACACCTCTTGGTGCTTTCTTGAAAAGTTAACAGCTCTTGAAAAAGGTTGGAATTTTGAAATAATTAAACTCTAAATTATTTTTAACACCAGCATCAAGACATTTTGGCATTATTTTCTAAATTATTAGCCGGATTTTTTTCGAAAAAATCTCGGCTTATAGATTGATGTTGTCGGGCGGGCGGGGGGGCGGGCGGGCGGGCGGGGTGGCGGCGTGCTCGAAAATGTTAAAGTTCTTATTTCATGGTATAACTTTGGTATGCTTGGACCTAGAGTCTTCAAACTTGACATGAAGGTTGGCCAGGATTAACAGATGACCACTGGTCATTTCAAGGTCATTCATTTGAAGGTCAAGGTCACTGTGACCTTCAATATAAAAAATGTTAAAGTTGTTATAACTTTGGTATGCTTGGACCTAGAGTCTTGAAACTTGACATGAAGGTTGGCCATAACTAGTTAGTAACCACTGGTCATTTCAAGGTCATTCATTTGAAGGTCAAGGTCACTGTGACCTTGAATGTAAAAATGTTAAAGTTCTTATTTCATGGTATAACTTTGGTATGCTTGGACCTAGAGTCTTCAAACTTGACATGAAGGTTGGCCAGGATTAACAGATGACCACTGGTCATTTCAAGGTCATTCATTTGAAGGTGAAGGTCACTGTGACCTTCAATATAAAAAATGTTAAAGTTGTTATAACTTTGGTATGCTTGGACCTAGAGTCTTGAAACTTGACATGAAGGTTGGCCATAACTAGTTAGTAACCACTGGTCATTTCAAAGTCATTCATTTGAAGGTCAAGGTCACTGTGACCTTGAATGTAAAAATGTTAAAGTTCTTATTTCATGGTATAACTTTGGTATGCTTGGACCTAGAGTCTTCAAACTTGACATGAAGGTTGGCCAGGATTAACAGATGACCACTGGTCATTTCAAGGTCATTCATTTGAAGGTGAAGGTCACTGTGACCTTCAATATAAAAATGTTAAAGTTGTTATAACTTTGGTATGCTTGGACCTAGAGTCTTGAAACTTGACATGAAGGTTGGCCAGAACTAGTAAGTAACCACTGGACATTTCAAGGTCATTCATTTGAAGGTCAAGGTCACTGTGACCTTGAATGTAAAAATGTTAAAGTTGTTATAACTTTGGTATGCTTGGACCTAGAGTCTTGAAACTTGACATGAAGGTTGGCCAGAACTAGTAAGTAACCACTGGACATTTCAAGGTCATTCATTTGAAGGTCAAGGTCACTGTGACCTTGAATGTAAAAATGTTAAAGTTCTTATTTCATGTTATAACTTTGGTATGCTTGTACCTAGAGTCTTCAAACTTGAAATAAAGATTGGCCAGTACTAGAAGATGACCACTGGTCATTTCAATGTCATTCATTTGAAGGTCAAGGTCACTGTGACCTTAAATGTTAAAATGTTAAAATTGTTATAACTTTGGTATGCTTGGACATAGAGTCTTCAAACTTGACATGAAGGTTTGCAAGCACACTTAGATGACCACTGGTCATTTCAAGGTCATTCATTCTAAGGTCAAGGTCACTGTGACCTTGAATGTAAAAATGTTAAAGTTCTTATAACTTTGGTAGGTAAAAATGTTAAAGTTCTTATTCCATGTTATAACTTTGGTATGCATGCATTCAAAACATAACACAAGGTTTGCTCATGCCTTGAAAAGTACTTACATTTCATTTTGACCTTTGAACAATATTTCAGTAATTTAAGTATTGCATTGACAAAAACACGAAAGGTACTTTCCTGTCATTTAAATCAAAAATCCGGCTTCAATGCGGTCATCTCCGACCGCGGAACTCTTGTTCTTATTTAGATTATTTCTATTTGGCATTTTCTAAATTAGAAAGACTCTATTATATTTCAATAACTTAAGTAATTTTTTCTTATTTTTACATTTGATTTACTGAAGTTTCCTAATCTCCATAAATATTGTTCTTTAGATTAAATAAGACCTTTTTTGTAAACTAGATTTTTGAAGCACTTTCTAGACTAACAGTAACTTATATTTATATCAGTTTTTTGACAGATTTTGAACTTCTTTTTACATTCATTAAGGTATTTGCTGTACGTTGTTCATTTTTGTAATGATACTTAGATTCTTTAGACTTGGCTTGTACCTGTTCTAAATTTTCTGTCATTGTTCTTCATTTTCCTAGTTCTTGGAATAAAAATTAGTTATTTTTGTTAAAGCTGCCTTGGTTTTCACTTATAAATAAATTCTTTCAGTGTATTTAGGCGTCCCTGACTGAACGCCTTTAGTTAATTGAATTACAACCAGTCAGTATAGTCATCCTGACAGGAAATAAGAGTTTGTCAAATTAATATTTCCGCATTACATAAGTGCTCACAAAGTTACATAACTTGTAACCGTCTTGTGACTGGTTCATTTTTGTAAGCGAAGGAGACCGCACTACCACACCTGGATAGGACAGTTGAGTTTGATAATGGTTTGGATCGGTAAAAAAAACATGGCCGCCAGAGGGGGGGGGTCTTTTTCCTTATATTTATATAGTAAAAAAGCTTGTGAACACTCTAGAAGTCAAATTGTTTTGCCTAATCATCATAAAATTTTGTCAAAACATTAGTTATGTGGATGTCTCGGACGAGTTTGAAAATGGTCATGATCAGTGAATAAACATGGCCGCCAGGGAGTGGGGCAGTTTTCTTTATATGTATATAGTGACAACATGTGAACAGTCTAGAAGACACATTTATTTCCCAATCTTCATGAAATTTGAACATAGCTTGGAAGAGTTAAAAAATGGTTCAGGTCTTTTAAAAAAACATGGCCGCCAAAGGGCCATTTGTTGTTCATTCTTCATGATACTTGGTAAAAACATTTGTTCCATTGATATCTTGGGCAGCAAAGAACAGGTCATTTCTTTTTATCTCAGGTGAGCGACTTTGGGCCTTTCAGGCCCTCTTGTCTTTTCTTTTTTGCAAAATGAAGAAAGCTAATTGGTAGACAGCATATGTTGGAATTAAGACAGTCGGCCAACTGTTATTGCATTTTTGTGAAAGATTTTGTTCACATGTTCTTTCATGACAACATTTTTAGCTCACCTGAGCACAACGTGCTCATGGTGTGCTTTTGTGATCGCTTTTTGTCCGTCGTCCGTTGTCCATTGTGTGGCGTCAACATTTGCCTTGATAACTCTCTAGAGGCCACATTTATTGTCCAATCTTCATGAAATTTGGTCAGAAGATTGGTTTCAATGATATCTTGGATGAGTTCGAAAATGGTTACGTTTGCTTGAAAAACATGGCTGCCAAGGGGCGGGTTTTTTTTCCTTATATGGCTATATATGGCTATAGTAAAATCTTGTTAACACTCTAGAGGCCACATTTATTGTCTGATCTTTATATAACTTGGTCAGAAGATTCATCCCAATAATATCTTGGACGAGTTCGAAAATGATGCCGGTTGGTTGAAAAACATGGCCGCCAGGGGGCGGGGCATTTTTTATGCTGGCTGAAAATTTTCGGGTAGCATAAAGTTGCCGCTTTGTCCTTCTTTCCTTCCTTACTTCCTTCCGTCAAACTTTTGTTACAGTTTCTCATAGCACCTTCAATACTTTACCGATCTCTTTCATATTTGGCATGTAGGTACCTTGCATGGACCTCTACATTTTGATGAGGTTTGAGGTCACTGGGGTCAAGGTCATGGTCACCGAGGCTAATAATAGATTTTTCCGTCACACTTTTGTTACAGTTTCTCATAGCACCTTCAATACTTTACCAATCTCTTTCATATTTGGCATGTAGGTACCTTGCATGGACCTCTACATTTTGATGAGGTTTGAGGTCACTGGGGTCAAGGTCACTGAGGCTAATAAAAGATTTTTTTAGGTGGTTATTAACACATAGATTGACAAAGCACATCATCTGGGAGCATCCATTGGTTTCACTGATATTCTTGTCCTTATATGGCTATAGTAAAACCTTGTTCACACTGTAGAGGCCACATTTATTTTCCGATCTTCATGAAACTTTCTCAGAAGATTTGTCCCACTGATATCTTGAATGAGTTCAAAAATAGTAACCTTTGCTTGAAAAACATGGCTGCCAAGGGGCGGGGCATTTTTCCTTATATGGCTATAGTAAAATCTTGTTAACACTCTAGAGGCCACATTTATTGTCCGATCCTCATGAAACTTGGTCAGAAGATTCATCCCAATTATATCTTGGACGAGCTCGAAAATGATGCCGGTTGGTTGAAAAACATGGCCACCAGGGGGCGGGGCATTTTTCCTTATATGGCTATAGTAAAACCTTGTTAACACTCTAGAGGCCACATTTATTGTCCAATCTTGATGAAATATGGTCAGAAGATAATATCTTGTTATCTCAGGTGAGCGACTTTGGGCCTTTCAGGCCCTCTTGTATTTGTTTGTGTGTTGATTTTAATCAGCTGCTTTGTTTTTCTTTTTTTGCACAATGAAGACAGCATATGTTGGCAGGAAGACAATGGGCCAACTGTTATTGCCATCATTTGGGGTGAATGCAATTTATCAACTGTAAACCTACGGTGGTACTATTTCAGCTGGAGGTATGTCTGCCAGGAAGAAGTCCAGTCTGACGGGCAGTGGAAGCAACATGCCTGTGATGCCTGAGGAGGAGGAACCCAGCAAAATGTCCACGGAAGAGCTCATTGTCAAGTAGGAGAAGGAATTTGAGTATTGCTCTGAGAAAACGGGGTTAAATGCATGTGTGTCAAGTTTTGTCCCAGATCAGCCTGTGTAATCAGCACAGGCTAATCAGGACGACACTTTCGGCCTCAATTTGATTTTCATCAAGATGAGTCTTCCTTTAAATGAAAAATACAATGAAAGGGGAAATTGTTTTTCCTGATAAGTTTGTGTGGACGAAACAGGTTCATCTAGGACGACACTTTACTCGCATGCATTAAACCCTCTGTACATAGCGAGGCTCATGTGTTAATGTTGGGGTGATAATTATTAATTGTATGCGCTCTGTGTGTGAAAGGAAAATAATGATTTATTTAACCCATTAAAGCCTAGTGGACTCTCCCATCCTTCTAAATTGGATCAATGTATTTCCAAAATTAGGGATGTCTAGTATATTTATTTCTATATTTCGAATATTTCTTACAGAAGTTTCTTTAAGCAAACAGCGCAGACCCTGATGAGACGCCGCATCATGCGGCGTCTCATCTGGGTCTACGCTGTTTGCAAAGTCCTTTTTTCAGGACGCTAGGCATAAATGGGTTAAAATTGGTTATGTACTTTTTTCAAATAGTGAAAAACAGGAGTGAAAAGTATCATGAAATGTTGTACAGTTAAGATATTAGTTTCTATTGTCACTTGTAAAGAAACTACCGGTATTTTGATCTACCTTAACCAAAAAGGCCTGTATGAGTGCTTGATGAAATAAGCGTTAAGGCTAACATAACACCATTTATGTTTTGCTCCCTTTAAAAGAATAGTGTTAATCATGCCCCTGAAGTCAAAACTGATATCTTTCAAACTAACTTAAAATAAGCAAAAACTCTTAAGTTGTTGTTGTTGTTTTTTAAATGAAAAATACTTTATGATTTAGGTGATTAAAAGAATGACATTACCATCCATAAAAACACGTGGGATAAAGTTATTATGAACCTTACAAATATACTAATATACTAATATAATATTCAAAATTTCTATGGAATACATGAAGCATTGTTCCATATTAAAAATAAAAATACTTAAAGCGAGATTATACTATTTTGTCAAATATTTATGAATTTATATGAAATGTGTAAAAAAAACTTCTTATACATATATTTCAATATAAATAAAAATAAAAGTTATGAAGAACATGTGTCAAAAAATGCGAAATAAGTCAGATATTTAATTCTGAAATCAAAAATGTCTGCACAGTTGAATTCGCCAGCATGTATATCATGCATGTACGATGTGAATCTAAACTAAGTTTTAACGGTTCATTTTAAATTCCTGCAACGCTATATATTCATACGACACACGAACACTAACTCTGATCCTAATAAAAAGAGGAATGCTTCAGTTATTGTAGGAAAATATGTACGAAATATCTTCGTCACAATCAGCTCGGGGCGCTAATTTGTCTTTGCTGCATTTTATGAAATTCGTCTTCAATGTATAATTTTTCTTGCCTATTTTGTGTTATTGTAACATATTTTATCAATATATTACAATTTAACACATATGAAAAATCATATAATCTCGCTTTAACATAAACTTAAATCTAAATATGTTCTTTATCTAAAAGGTCTTATCTCATTGCAGCCTTGAAATACAGAGAGACGAGAACGAGGCTCTGAAAACTGCCCTGAAAACTACACTGAAGGCGAAAGAGGAAGATATGCGAGTGTACAGTGACACTATTGAAGAAACTAAAAAGGTTTTCTTGCAGGCATTAAGGCAATACAAGCAGACTGTGCATGGAACTTAGCTGTACTGGTATATCAAAAATGTGCCTTTAAACCATAAGGTATTCAATGAGTACATGTAGATGTATGCATGGTCTTGTAAAACCCTTTCCCCCGTAAGAAGCAAAGTGAAAATGTCTTTTGAAACCAGCATAAAACCAGAACAGTCTGCGAGTAACTCGCAGTCTGTTCAGGTTTTATGCTGTTTGCTGCTCATCAGTATCTAAGGGTTGGAAATAAAGCCTTAAAAATTGGAATCTAGTAAGAAAGGTCTCTAATTAAATATTATTTTCTGAGGGACTACAAAGGCGTGAAAATAGGTATCTAAGTGGTAAAGGGATAAGTGCAAGAGAGCCATAAGGGTTATAATCCACTGAGACCAGTACCAATTATAAAGCATGGATCATGCAGGTGATTTCTGTACATTTGTAATTCAAAGAAATGCACTCATACTAGATAGGCAAAAAATAGTTTTCTTGAAATTAAGTCTACTCAGGGCTCTTGCTGGGTTGAAATTTTTCTTTTGCCACCGGTTTTGCCATTTTAATTTATTTCCCGCCATGTAAAAAAATAAGCTATATTGTAGCCATTCTTAAATCATGCCATTTGTTCAAAGAGTATAGTTGAAAATCCATTTTTGCCACTTGTTTTCGCTAATTGAAACATGTTATCGCCACTTTTCTTAAATTTTCGCATTTGGCGACAATTGTGAATGGTAGGGGGAGCCCTGCCTTCTCTATTTGTATAATATAAATGTAACTATTTATTTGTGAATTAGTCCTCCGCTTAGAATTGATACTATGTAAGCATAATGTTGGTTGCTGTTTGTTCAAAATTACACAATGTGTTGTAATCTTCAAATTAATGTTATTTTAGTGTAATAAGTTTTTGAAAATATCAACCTTGCTCTGATCTTTGTGAAGGAAAGTATTGCAATACCATAACAAACAATATATTATTCCATATCGGAAGTGATTTAAATTGATTGAAGCCTACTTCACTTATTACACAGTTATGACCTCATTAACCCTTCTCCACTCAGAAGCAAAGTGAAAATGGCTATGTGCAAACAACATAAAACCAGAACAGCCAGCGAGTAACTCGCATTCTGTTCAGGTTTTATGCTGTTTGCTGCTCATCAGTATGTAAGGGTTGGAAATGAAGCCTTTAAAACCTGAATATAGCAAGAAAGGTCTTAAGTTATATATTTAACTTTCTAAGGGACTACAAAGGAATAAAAATATGTATCTAAGTGGGAAAGGGTTAAAGTTGTGCAAAATCTGCACACGCAAATACAGTACACAATCCATGGGTAAAATGAATGCTAATGTAGTGTTTTTCCCAGGAGGGCAAAGGGGCATGGCGCATTACTTTCAAAAAGGGCATTTTAGCGCGCAGTTTAGGCAAAAAAGGGCAAAAACGTTCCATGTTATTTGCTCCACGAAGCAGTTGTGGATAAAATTACATATAAACAAGCACATTTAATGGTAATAGATGTATTTAACTTACTATGATTTATATTAATATATTTACCTTGCAATGAACATTTAAGTTCCATGCTGTTTCAATAAACTGTACAGCACGACAAACATAATAAAGCAATATATGCATATGAATCTGATTATACACAGATCCACTAACATATAAATGAAACCATGTTTGTCTTATCCCATTTTCTAACAATAATCTCGACAGATGTTTAAAATAACATTGCGAGTAAATTGATCTCTAACAATATGCAAACACTCGTTTCCGTGACATACATCCACCGAGTAGATTACAAATAAATAAATTATGTTGTTGCTATCTAAAACATTTTTATGCATCGTTGATTATGACAGACATTTCATTTATTCCTTCTTAATGTATAATCTCCATCGTTAGTTCGATCGTTTACAACGTTATTTGCCATTTTTGCCGAGTCACAATTTAATTCTGTATAGTCCGCCATGTTGATAAAATGTCAAATGATGTAAGCGACAGGTGCGCATAGCAACGTTAAATCGTATACGCGATTAGTATTTTGTTAAATTGGTATACGTCTCGGTAATTATTTCAATAATTAGATCTAATTATCTTAAAGACGAAATCGATAAAGAATAAATTTGTTTGTGAATTTAAAAGTAATTATGCGTAAAAAAATATGTTTTGATATAACTGAATAATGCATGCAAAGCACAATTGCCACAAGAATAACATCGAGTTTTTCATCAAATGTCTCCGAAGTAATGATTATATCGTGGAGGAGTACACATTGCCGAGCGAAAAGTGCGCTTGGTATAACATAGCCTCCGGCATTATCGATTGATACTGACACGGGGTTATTCACGCATGACTAATTCACAGCTTTGGGGCAGCCAGTAAGACCTAATCGAGCACTGTTATAGATTAAATCTGCTCAATTAAATATAGTCGATTAGACGTTGACGCCTCTCGAGTAAATCAAGCACAGTCGGAGCGTCACAGACAATCAAGGAAGCTGATTTTGCGGACCAAGTTAGATCGTAAGGCAAATTTCGCCTTTCGTGGCGAAATTTGCCTTTGAAAAAAAGGGCGCGTGGCGAAATTTGCCCTTAAAAAGGGCAGCGTGGCGATCCGGGAGGGCGGCGTGGCTTTTCGCCACGCTAAAATGGCCTGGGAAAAACACTACTAATGGAGTCCAAGGTGCCAGGTTACCAGTTATAATCTCAAGCCATAGCCATAGTAAAATAAGATGATTGTTTTACATGATGACTCTGCGTTATCAAGCATAGTGTGTAATGCTATGTATACATAGTACACAGGGAGGGAATCAAATGAAGGGCTTAAATGTCTTATTTCACAAATTATGTGCATTTCTTTTGAATTTAATTGTGTGATATGATAGAAGTGCTTTTCTATTTGATGTTTAAATGGATATAGTTTATGTGAGTGTCATGGTTGCTTGGTTTTGCTAGTTACAATAAAATTGTATATGGTTTGAATGCAGAATATTCTCAGTTAGGTTACTGAAGACTTAGTCCATTTTGATTTATTACAAATTAGGTGTGCTGTAATTTTTTCACACACCAATGTCATGCCGAGCAATACTTTTCTGTTCTTTAAACTACTGTCTTTATTGAATACCCTTTATTACTGAAAAATTAGAGATTTGCTTTACCAACCAGTGAAATACACGATTACAGATCAAACTTGTATTTGTGAGTATGTGCCGCACTATTTCTTCCTGAATTACCCTAACATACAAGCAGTTTTCCCATACTACTGTAACATACTAGCATGACTTTTTCTGCGTATGATGTGATTATACAGCTCAAATATTATTTTATTTTAGATAGAATAGTCAAGTCTCTATTCAATTATTTGTATGATAATATGATATGTATTTTTTATCATCTACTGCACCACACTTGACATCAATGTATTTTCAGAAATAAAGTGTGTTAATGAATATAATAAAAGGGGAAAAATGGTAGTCGAGTATGCATTGGTCTCGTGGCTATTGCTATTTAGCAATACACTTGAGGCAAAGTTCCGTGTATAGTGCATCACTGCACTAGCCTCTTTAGTAGAAATACCGGTATGCCTAATCTTCATATAATTTAAAAACTAATCAAAACAATACAATGCACACATTCCAATAGTATTCCTTTGTTAGATAATTGTGTCATGTAATGCAGAAATGTCTGTCCGTCCATCTGTATTGTTTTATTTGCACATGTTAACTTGTTTGTTTTTATTAATTATTTATGTGAATTATTTCAAATTTGAAATAAAGTTAAAAAACTTCAAATTTTGATTTCTGTTTATCCCATTTATTATGCCCCCCTTCGAAGAAGAGGGGGTATATTGCTTTGCTCTATCGGTCTGTCTGTCTGTCGGTCGGTCGGTCCGTCCACAAGGTGGTTGTCAGATGATAACTCAAGAACGCTTAGGCCTAGGATCATGAAACTTAATAAGTACATTGATCATGACTCGCAGATGACCCCTATTGATTTTGAGGTCACTAGGTCAAAGGTCAAGGTCACGGTGACCCGAAATAGTAAAATGGTTTCCGGATGATAACTCAAGAACGCATACGCCTAGGATCATGAAATTTCATGGGTAGATTGATCATGACTCGCAGATGACCCCTATTGATTTTGAGGTCACTAGGTCAAGGTCATGGTGACCTGAAATAGTAAAATGGTTTCCGGATGATAACTCAAGAATGCATACGCCTAGGGTCATGAAACTTCATGGGTAGATTGATCATGACTCGCAGATGACCCCTATTGATTTTGAGGTCACTAGGTCAAAGGTCAAGGTCACGGTGACCGGAAATAGTAAAATGGTTTTCGGATGATAACTCAAGAACGCATACGCCTAGGATCATGAAACTTCATAGGTAGATTGATCATGACTTGCAGATGACCCCTATTGATTTTGAGGTCACAAGGTCAAGGGTCAAGGTCACGGTGACCCGAAATAGTAAAATGATTTTCGGATGATAACTTAAGAACGCTTTTGCCTAGGATCATGACACTTCATAGGTACATTGATCGTGACTCGCAGATGACCCCTAGGTCACTAGATCAAAGGACAAGATCACAGTGACAAAAATCGTATTCACACAATGGCTGCCACTACAACGGACAGCCCATATGGGGGGCATGCATGTTTTACAAACAGCCCTTGTTAATTTTATTATTGTGCCCCCAAAAAGTGGGAGGCATAAAGAATTGCAGGTGTCCGTCCGTACATAACCTCAAAGCTTTTGCTATCAACTCCTCTTAAACTGTTGGTATGATGATTGTCCAGAATTTTGGAAAAATAACGGTCACTTAATATATAAAATTCATTTATTTATGCCTTCTTTTTCAAGAATAAAGTATTATTAGATTAATGTTTAGTGAAAGTCCTCTGCATCTGACTAGAGGATCTCCAAAAATGTCAGGGGACATCAGTGTCTTTGACAAATCTAGTGATTATTGTCTTAAAGATGAGTTTTAACAGCCAATTTATACAACTGTATGCTCTTGTTCAGCAGTAGTATTACAATGCACACACAGAAACCAAATGAGCCGAGTTATGTGCAAAATGGGTGTCATTCCACATGCGCCCAGCATAACTCCAGACCAGCCTGTGCATTCACAGTCTGGTCAAGAGCTATGCTTACCCCTATTAAGTAATGCAAGGTTGAGTAGTTTTATTAGCAATCAGGATAGCTACTGGCCAGACGGGGAAGTAATGCAAGGTTGAGTAGTCTTATTAGCAATCAGGATAGCTACTGGCCAGATGGGGCTTATAAGCAGATTGGTCTTATGCTATTTTGGCCACATATGGTATAAGACCAATGTTTGCATTTGTTTTAATATTTTGGCTGGCTTTAAACATGGTTTTGTTTGTTAAAGAAAAAGGCGATCAAAGGGTGGTTTCTGGATATATTTTAGTTTGTATCGACCAATCTTAATAAAGCTTAATATGCAGCAGGCTTGAATGAAGATTTATCTTGGAATTGTTTTTGGGTGATGTCATTTGTTTTAGTATTTTGGCTGGCTTTAAACATGGTTTTGTTTGTTAAAGAAAAAGGCGAGCAAAGGGTGGTTTCTGGAATATATTTTAGTTTGTATCGACCAATCTTAATAAAGCTTAATATGCAGCAGGCTTGAATGAAGATCTATCTTGGAATTGTTTTTGGGTCATGTCAGCCCAATGTGACAAAAGTAAATAAATTGTAAACACTTTATAACTCGAATTTGTATGGAGATATTGCACTGAAATGTTGTGGTGAATAGGTATCTTACATGAAGACCTAGTTTAGAAGTCAATGCCACTTTTAATACAAAATAAAATAAAAAAGCACTAGACATGTGGTTTCCAATCAATAACTTAGTAAGCATCAACAAATCTTGATGAAACTTTGCAAGCTTGCATGCAGACCAAGCTAAAGATTTAAGTTAGGGTGTATCAGGAAAAGGTTAAGATCACAGTAGCTAAAAATTGAAATATGGCTTATGCTCAATAAATTAAGTCAAGATTGAGGTATTGTATTGAAATTTTGTTTGAAAGTAGTTTACATTAACTCTTTCAGTACGGGAACCGAATTTTGAAAGCCTTTGCAAACAGTTTGGATCCAGATGAGACGCCACAGAACGTGGCGTCTCATCAGGATCCAAACTGTTTGCTATTCTGATAGTATTCTTTGAAAAAAATCGAAGAAAATGCTAATTTTAGTAATTCAGCAGGTGACATTTTAGCAGATGACAAATTTCCCAGCATGCAAAGGGTTAATACTAACCATGTGATTGTATTTGGGGTCAGTCATGTCAAGGCCATTGTGATTAAAAATAGATACTTTTGGTGTTCATATAAGGTAAATTGGGTTGAGGTCAAGATTGTTGTGACTAAAAATAGAAACAACGTCAGAAGTTGGAAGAACACATTGTGCTAAAAAAATCTGTGTAAGAAGCTTTACATGCATGCTAAGCTTGGGAATCTTTTTGGGAACAGTTTGGTCTCGATCAAGTTTACTGTTACTAAAAACTTCCCCTAAATGAACTGAGTTTGGATGGTGGAATGAATTTAGTTGCAATAATCCAAGCTATTAACCCTCCTGGTCTCTGAGCTGTACGTATGTACTCATAAAAGCTCATAGTAGTCAAAAAGAACTAGGAATGGATTGTTGGTTTCGTGGAAGTGCCGCATATCCACTTGACCTATGTATTAATGGCGATACTTATCAAAGCTTGTTCTTTGTGAGTAATGCGCTGACATTTTATACCTAGCAATGTAGCCTTGTAAGTGACATACATTCAAGCCTGTGTTGCTTTAACAGACTGTCTAATCTGTGTAGAAATGACTTTATGATTTTTTTTATTTATTAATGTGTCAATTATCATATAAATATACCCCCCCCCCCCCCCCCCCCCCCCCCCCCCCGAAAAGATGCATTAACAATTACACATAACTACATAATTACGACGGGATTTAACAAGCCTGATCTTTTCGTTCAACAAGGCTTTCTTTCACTTTCACTGCTTTAAAAATAGCTTACTTTCAGTTACTTTCCCGTATTTCATGACGTCAGAGGTCAAAGGCACCGCCATCTTTGAACTTGTTGCTGAAGTTAGCGAAGTTTACCATGCGATCGATTGTGCCAAGCACCCCCTTTTCGCAGTTCCAATAACTGGATGTTGATTTAAAATCAGTAAGTAATGCGTAATTGCAATGTAAATGTATGCGTTTGTCTCAAATTCTACATTCAGTCGTTGCTTAATTGAGTTTGACAGGTGCCCGTAAATTGACTCAGAATCCTAGTTTCCAGACGCTTGGCTATTTTCGTTTAACACATATACTTCTTTGTTTAAGTAATTAATTTTATCCCTTAAATGTAGAAGAAAGAAGTTTTTAATAGCAAAATTCAGTACTTATCAAATCATAAATTAGCATTATTATAAATAAATGTCATACTCCATGTAAAGGTACTCACTTTAAAAGGTAAAATATTTAAATTAATAAAAAAGAAAACTGTGATACTGATCTTAATTGCCTGATGTAACAATACTAGTTATAACTTAATTTGATTATATTCTGATAGTCCAGTCAGTCTGTTGCATGCATTTTAGTAAAAATACCAACATCAACAGCAATCCTATATACGTATTTAACCCTTTACCATTTAAATATATATTTTCATGCATTTGTAGTCCCTAAGACAGTTATATTTAATTTAAGACCTTTTTTACTAGATTCAAATTTTTAAGGTTTCATTGTGAAACCTTAGATACTGATGAGCAGCAAACAGCATAAAACCTGAACAGACTGCGAGTTACTCGAAGGCTGATTCTGGTTTTATGCTGTTTGCACATTGCCAGTTTCACTTTTGCTTCAAAGTGGGAAAATGTTAAGGGTAGTATGCATACTAAAGAATAGCTTTAGTTTTTCACTATTTTGGAAATGGGGCTGTGTCCCGATGTATTGTGAAAAATAGCATTGTTTTGACTAAAATTGGGAAATAAGTACCGGTATGTTGCTGTTTTGCTAACCAATATTTGAATATTTAGAATGAAGGTTATTTCAGTATTATATATTTCCTAAGGTTCAACTTATATCGCTTAATTTTAGACTTTACTTTTTTGGAAACCTTCTATTGGGAATCTTAGGTCCTATTTAGGAAAATAATACTTTCTTCAATTGCGAATGGGCCCTCCTACCGGACCCAAATGGAATAAAAACAGCACTGCTCACTATCCACCAAGATCTAACATTTACAGCTTTCACTTGCATTTACACATTTACAGGCTTCTAAAATCTCTCAGCAAGCAGCATAAAAACTTAACAGAATACGAGTTGCCCTAAGGCTGTTCTAGTTTTATGCTGATTGCATACAGCCATTTCACTTTGCTTCTAAATGCAAAAGGGTTAAGTTATTGGTTATTTTAAGTTTATGTCTAGTATCTCAAAATGGCTTGTCAAGTCTCAAAAGAAGTTTTTTATAATTTATGAAATTATTTTGTTATAATGCAAATGCCTAGGAAGGAGGAAGTCATCGGTCTGATCCTCCTGTTGGCGCATTTTTTAGATCTCAAAATACACCAAGAACTGGTTTTACCCTGCAAATGGAGTCAAGATTGGTTCATTAAGCCTAAGTCTTTCAATGCAACGGAGCTAACATTAATGGGTTTAAACTATTGTTGAAAGCAACCATAGCGTGGCAACACAGAAGGAAATTGGTCACAGCTGATTCAATTTGTATTTTATTTCTAGAATATGTGACATCTATGAAAAAAGCATAGTTAATTAACCAGCGGGTAAAATCTTTTAAAAGCCATATGCCCTTAAGAGCTATTAGCTGGCCATAATTTCTTACTTCTTTAAGTTGCACTTAATTAATTTTAACGTTTTCCACTGTCTCTAATACCAAGACATTTTCCGCAAATGAATTGGGAATATCAAGTTTTTTTGTCATTGGCTGACGTGCATAAAAGATGTAAATGAAACAGTTGTCCAAACAGGTACGCCCATTGGCACAGTCAAATCACGCCTCTACCAGGCAGGAAATTGTTTTTATATAGCGGTACTGACTGCACTGAAAAAAGGGGAAGCCTGTTTGAACGAGTATTTCTTATATCCTTTTGGTCCAAAGTTAAACTTTTAAGTCCCCAATTAAAGCAGGTGAGTCAGAGAGCAATTTTACAAGTCATACGTCTGACAGGTTTGTAAAACAAACAAAGCTTAATTTAAATCACTGTGATGAGTAAACTCTGCACTTTAAAATGCTTTCAACATGTTAAATTTTCAGACAGGACAGTGATTGTATTTGTACATATGTGACTAAAATATTGTTATATTCAAAATAAGCTGTATTTCATTGTTTGTTTGATGCTACTATTGCACTTAAATAGTAATTTTTGAGGTCAATCAACTTTTTAACTGTATAATGTGCGGATCTGTTTTGTGGCTGTTATCTATGCAGTTGGGGCTATTTTACTCTTAAAGGAAGTGTGTATTTCCACTTTGTTAGTACAAAAAAGAAAGCATGGGAAAGGACAGGGTTCTTAAAAAAAATGTTGAGCAATTAATAATACACTGTTGAACAATTTATTAAAGTTATAACTGTTGTGGCAATCATGAAATCTTGTATCATTTTGACTCAGAGGATGTAATTTTTCACATGTCAAGAATGGGCAATTAAAGAAGGTTGAATATTGCTTCAAAATATGTAATTGCAGCGATTTTTTTTGTCCAATTGGGAAAAGTACCCGTACCGGTCCAATTGGGAAAAATTGAGCCGTGAAAGCCTGAAAATTGGGAAAAATCGAGTCGTGAAACCCTCAAATTGGGAAATTAGTGTATTTGATTTTATGCTCCCAAATACTTTAAAATTGATAACTAAGTGTTTTCAAGCTGTCAATATTATATTTACCTAGGTTCAAACCATAGAGCTGCATAGGGAAACTAACAAGATGTTGCATTTTCCAAAAAAAAAAGACTTTATTATTTATTTTTTTTACTTTAAATTGGGAATTTTTGGACAGCAATTGGGAAATTTGTAGTTTTTTCGTAATTGGGAATGTGCCGTTCACCGGTACTTTTTAAAGAAGGAAAAAAATCGCTGAATTGTCAGAAGTATGTAAATATCCGAGCAATTAAAGTGTCAAAAATAACCATAACAAAAACATATTCAAATAGGTGAAATCAGTTGTATAGTATAAGCTTATTAATATAAAAAAATATTGTTATTCCTGTCTTTTTTTTTGAGTTGCTCAATGTATTGAATTTCAAATTAAAAGCTCTTTCTCTGAATTTCTGTGCATGCACCATGCTACCCATCAGCATAATATTGTGCTCGTGCTTTGCTTTACTTAAACAAAATTAAAATTAACAAACAAGTTTTAATAAAGCAAACATTATGAAACTTCAGTGCCTCTTGTTCTGTTTGACAGCTTACATTAAGTAAACATTTTTTCAATGATGTCAAACACAAAACACGGCTCTTCAATTGCAGGGAACACATACTGCTCTTAGAATTGTGTTAATTGTGCACTGAAAAGAGATGGTTTATACAAAAGTGAGTGTGTTTCAAGTAAAGGCATTTCAAACTCTTAAATATATGTTTAAAATCAAGATATTGTTTTCAACAATGATTCTGTTCTAGAACTGCAGACTGTTTTAAGTTGGACTGTATCTGAATGCTGTTGATAATTTAAAAAGGGAGATAACAAATGTAAACTTGTCATTTTATTTCAAGGGAGGTAAGGCAATACTTTTAAAGGTTCTAGCAGCTTAATTTACTCATTGCAGTGGTGCTATCCAAAGCTCTAAATTAACTGTTGTTTCCCAACCCATGACTGGCCCAATTTAATTCCTGTGACCACATATAGTGGTGTTTCTGTTAATTTTTATGTCAGTAGTCCGGAAATGTTATGATTCTAAACCTGTAAAAAAAGTAGTCGTTGTTTCCCAAATCAAAACATACTTATTGGAGATATACATTATAAATAACTATTGATGCAAGATTTGAAGTTATCTATAAAAGTATGAATGTTTCATTGCAAATTAATATCACCTTTCAATACATAATTTATGTATGTTTACATTTTCCTGGTTTTGCGTTGATAAATGATGGAGTCTTTGAAGCACTTAGGAGCTTTACATGACACATTGTCATCACATTTATGTCTACACAAACATTTCTGGAGATAATCATCAAAACAGTCATGTAACCCTTTGCATGCTGGGAAATTTGTCGTCTACAAAAATGTCTTCTGCTGAATCTTTAAAATTAGCATTTTCTTTGATTTTTTTCAAAGAATACTATCAGAATAGCAAACAGTTTGGATCCTGATGAGACGCCATGTTCTGTGGCGTCTCATCTGGATCCAAACTGTTTGCAAAGGCCTTCAAAATTCAGTTCCAGGACTGGAAGAGTTAAAATATAAGTAATCAAACCCAAAAATGCTGGCAGCTGTTTTCTTCTAAGTCATTTTTTCACTTTTGTAAGACTTGTCAATATTCTCAGTAGGAAGTAATTCAAACTTTGTGGATTTGGATCCGTTCCTAAATTTTCTTTTGAAACAAAATTTATTTACATTTTTTTTAAATACGGATTCTGCATCTTTAAAAAATTTGTCAAATAATATCCTGCAAATTTACTTTTTGGATGTTCAATTTGAAGTTAATTAAGAAACTTAATAACAAAAATACTGTTAAATTGCTGACAGACAAAAACATACTGAAAAAAATAAGAGAATGTAAAAAAAGTAATAATGAACAGAATATTCCACCAGACAACTTGTCCTTTATCCCTTTACCACTTAGATACGTATTTTAATGCATTTGTAGTACCTTAGAAAGTTACATTTAACTAAAGACCTTTCTTACTAGATTTAAGTTTTAAAGGCTTCGTGTCTAACCCTTAGATACTGATTAGCAGCAAACAGCATAAAACCTGAACAGACTGAAAGTTACTCACAGGCTGTTCTGCTTTTATGCTGTTTGCACATAGCCATTTTCACTTTGCTTCTGAGTGGGAAAGAGTTATAAGCATGTGTTATTTTAGTGGAAGCAAACATTATAATTTCAGCCTCAGTTTATTAATTTAAACAGCACTAAGCTTTTGTTCTTTGAGTCTATTAAATAATAGTTATAGTATATCCAATCAGTGCTCCAGCTAGGATTTGAAAAAGGAAGGGGGGCTATTTTGTCAAAAGGGCACTTTCAACGCGCAGAATTATGTCAAAAGGGCACTTTCGAGCGCGTGTTCGTATCTGGATGCTCCCTGTTGCATATTTATTTTTATGTTATGAATAATTGTTACTTCCACAGGCTTTTTCCGCCCTATGCCACGGGTCCGAAATTCGGCCCCATTCCCAATGCAAATCTGGTTGTTTTTTTCCCAATTGAAAAAAAACATTCCCAATTCCCCCAAAAAAAAACAAAAAAAAACACTATAAGTTAACCTTATCCGGTGTAGAAAATAGAAAGTGTTGCATAATAAAATTATCTGTTGCTTTGAATTTGTTTTAAAAACTATAAAATATATTAATGATTATTTAAGACTTTCCTTATTTTCCTCAAAATCCGGCGCTTCGCACGATTTTTTTCACCTCAAAAAAGGCCAGGCCTTTTTCCCAAATTCAGATTAAAAAACCTGCACTTATCTCACATGTTCATAATACTTTGTAAAATGTCAATAATAAGTTATCAAAATAGTCGTTATTTACCAGTTAACGGCTTCTTTGAAATATAAGAAACACTTTTTACATGCGATTATTTTTCCCAATTGAGCCAATTTTGCGAATAATTTTTTTCCCAAAATGGGTGTTTTCACGACGCGAAATTCCAAAAATTCCAGTGTGGCGTATTCCCAAAATGGAGCGGAAAAAGCCTGTTCCATTATTATTAAACCATGCAAAGAACATGGCTACAATGAGGATTAAATTATTTACAATGTTATAAGAGATTTAGATCTATAAACTAAAATATGTCTAAAAAAAAGTTTATTTAGTGCTGGCGTTTCTCTGAAATTCACAAAGTTAGCCAATGGCTACAAATTGATCCAGTTGACTTAAACTTCTCTATTTGGCAACAATATGTTTTTCTTGTTTATTTAGTGCTGGAGTTTCTCTGAAATTCCCCAAGTTAGCCAATGGCTACAAATTGATCCATTTGACTTTAACATTTCTATATTTGGCTAACAATATTTCCTCATTAAAACCCATTTAAAAAGCCAAATCAAGAATTTCGCTATACATAGTCAAATTTGGCTCAAGAAAATGGCAGCCATGAAAAGCCCTGTAAAAGTTTTGCAATCCTTAAGAAATATATATGTTGTGAGTTTATTTGAACAAGTGAATTAACACATTAGTGAGCAGAATACTCTTTTGACAATGAATTTGTGTCAGCTAATAGGAATATCTGGTATAAAATGAAGTAATTTAATAAGAAAACTGCATGCTTCAATGTAACATTGAGCCAGTTTCATTATGTAATAGGATTTAGTAAAAATACACTAAGCAGTTCCATAAAACCATATAACAAAGCTGTTAAAAGCTTTGCAGTTTGAAATACCAAATGTTAATGTTGCAGAGTGGTTTTAAGGATAACCATGTTTATTGCTCAAATGCTAAGTTATCCTTTTAAATTTTCTTTAATTTTGTTATTTCTTCATCATGTAATTTTTAACACACTTAATTTCACTGTTCACTGTTTGACCCATATTTGCTGAAATCAGTGCTATTCTAGTATTAAAAAGTCCTCTGTATAAATCATTAGAGTAGTAAATTCACTGCAATGTTTAAACTGGGCCTATCTCAGTTATCAAGTTTACGCTTTATACAGGGAGTCACACATCGCTGAGCAGTGTAACAAGTTTTTTCTCCTTTCTTTACATTATTCTTAAACATAAAACCGCAAAGGTTTTGTAATGAGACAAGGGGAGGGATTTTCTATTCACAAGCCAGTTGACATTACGATAGGACTGATACAATCGTAGCATGGAAGGCGGGCAACTGCACGGTGATTACTGACCCTATGAAAAACGGCACCTATGAGTGACTAACTGAGGTTGTAGTCAATACACTGGGGCTTTGATTTTTAGATAGGCAAAACAGTGGAAAAGATTTAAGCCCTCCGAAATATGATGTAGTGCAGGATACGTTTTTCTATCAGGCAGGGCTGACAGATTTATACTTTACCTGAGTGATAACTGAAATGCTGGATTTATGACGGTGAGCTGAACAGAATTTGTACATTTTCTTGCTGTGCCATATTTTTATTGTTTTATTTGAATCGGTAACAGAGGGATTTAGCTTTGCTGCAGATTTACAGCATAGGGAGAGAATAGTTTTAAAAGTTCTATCTGCTTGATAAATCAGTGAGTGAAGACATTTGCCAGTACATTATACGGGGTTGTATTTAAGTGGTGCATAATTATTGCTGGGAGCTTGAAGACAGAGTTGTTGTTGGATTATTGTTGATTGTAAGGTAACTACTTATTGTATGTACTTTATGATAATGCTGACAGAAGACTAATTTTAAGACAATTTGTTTCAATGTTTTAATGAAAAATATATGAGTTTTGTGTTACATGTTTTATCATAAATATGTGCAGAATATGTAATAAGCCTGGTGGTAAACTACTTTAAAATGTGTTTGCCAGAATTGTAGACATTTTTTAACAAGAGTTTTGCATTTTAAGTAAGAACAAAGGTTAATTTACATATACAACAGTAAATTGTCAATTAAATGGTAATTTAGAATGATGCACCATGAACAATCAATTTTCTGTTGTGGGGCGAATGTGAAAAATCGTCTGGTATTTTATCTGTATTTTATTGGTTTACAACATACAAAAGCATTGTTTTGATAGATCATACATGCATATAAATTTTTAAACGCATGTGGTATGAAACCCAGATTGATAGTTCCATAGGGCTTGACTGGGCCATAAAACACATACACAGTTAGCGTTTGTACAGATTTTTATCTTCCCATACTTTTAAAAGTATGATCTGACTTATGCATTTGTGGTTGATAAATCTGACAATTTTTGTAAAATGTGTACATCCCTTTTTATATGAGGTAGACTTACTACTGATTTTTCACGGTAAACAAAATAACAACACTTATGCTTAATGGGCTAAGCAAAGAATACTATGATGGGGGCTCAGCAAATTATACATCAAAGGGACTTAGAGCAAAAATAGACTAGAGGGACAAACAAAAAATAGACTATAGGGACTAAAAAATACATTAAAGGGAGTAATAAAAAAATTCACTGGAGGGCTAAGCAAAAAATACACTAAAAGGACAAAGCAAAAAATTACACTAAAGGGACTAAGCAAAAATACACTAAAAACACTAAGAAAAATGCACTTAAGGGGCTAAGCAAAAAAAAACACTAAAGGGGCTAAGCAAAAAAAAGGTGCTATGAAAAAAAAACACTCAAGGGGCTAAGTAAAACAATACACTTTATGGACTAAGCAAAAAATACACTAAAAACATTAAGCAAAAAATGCACCCAAGGGGCTAAGCAAAAAGAATACAGTGAATGGTCTTTGCAAAATATACACTTAAGGGGCTAAGCAAAACAATAAACTAACTGGACTTAGCAAATTAAAAAGCAGCATCACCAAACGAAAGAATCCACTAACAGAGGCTTTGAAAATTATACACTAGTGGGATAAAGTAAACACCAGAAATACACTTAAAGGGTTAAGCAAAATTTTACAGTTGCAGGAATAAGCAAAATAAGCTAATGGTTGATTGGAGCTACGCAAAAAATACTGTAGGTTTCCTCGTATAGCACCATCCCCTGTATAGCGCGCAGGCTGTTTTTTAAATGGAGAAAAAATATTTAAAGACAATAAAACCACCAAATCGGACCGAAAATGGCCGCCATTTTACTATTGCACAATCCAATAATCCGGGGCATTGGAAAGCTTTATTAAGCATTCAAAATAGGAAGCGTCATTATGATTAGGAGCATGGGTTGCATTATGAGCACTATACTTTTCTGACAATTTTGTAATCTTCTAGCAAAAGATTAACAGTCCACGAGCATTTCGTGAAAAACGTGAGAAAATAAGAATAAGTGTACATCGTGTAATTTTTCCTCGGGGAAAGCATGGGCATTAAATTTGAATGTCGCATGGGAGACAGGTATACAGTTGTTGAGGTATGCGGGCGTAGCACTATATTTTGACAATTTTAACGAATGTTTGAAACGCCACTGTTGAACGTTCAATATTTATACGAACAAAATGCGATTGCATATTTTCACGTTCTCAAGTGTCAATTAGTGTCTCAAATGTCAATTAGCGTCTTAACAAGGCGTGGCACATATTACTCAATAACATCTGCCAATAAATTACGAAGTGCAAAATGACCCCCTTTCACACCTACCGTTACAAGCAAAAAGACCTCGTTTGCACCTTCCCTTGCCTGCTCTCCGGAATGTCGACAACAGTCCCCATCGCAATTGACCAGTCGCCAAATTATCGATCGCTCCGCCCACATAGTCAAATGGTCTAGTGATTAGAAAAGTCCGACAAGCAGATCGCAATTATAGCGGATTACGTGAGTGAAATACTATTTTTGTAACGATGTATCATGCTCTTTTCTAAAATATAAATTATTAAAGCCGCACACTTAACTAAACTGCTTTGTAAAACTATCATAAATGCTTAAGAGAAAAAAAGCGTAATAAAAATAAATGAGTTTACGGCAGACTGACTATCAGAAATGTTTCTTATACATATTATCGGGAGTTGATGAAAAATCCTTTGTAAAAATGAGCATTTATTTCATATTGATTTTGAACTTGTATAAACCGTCTGACATTCTGAGATCCACGCAACATACTGTCATTTATTAATCATCGACAATTACGCTGAGATTAATAAGCACGTGTGGCAATTATTATGTTGCCAAAACTGCTTAATAATATTGTGCATCAAACGGTATAACACGTTTTATAGAGCACACAACTGTTGTGGTTAAACTATTTATTGTGTTTGTTTTCTCATTACTCGTTCATATGTTCAAGAAATAAAGATAAAATAATAACCTTTTATAAAGTATATATAGCACCTACAATTTTCAATAATGATCGAACAGTAATGGTCATGCATTTGATATAAAAGCTGTGTAAACTCTTAAAAATTATGTCCATTCCATATGTACTACACACTTTGTTTGTCGGACAAAATGGCGGCCAGATAAGCGTTGTTGAGGGGTGTGTGAAAAATCGATATCTGATTGGCTGATCGAAAACTGTGGGCGAAGCGATCGATACTTTGGCGACTGGTCAATTCATCAATAAAGAAGTGTAAAAACACAAACAAAGAAATGTCCGCAAGTTTATTCAAACAAATTTATTTTTGACCCAAACTTCTTCTACCGCGTTCATATCTACCATTTACTGTAGCGACTTCTTGTTGTTTCAACAATGGCCCCTCTGAGTCTGTACGATTATAGGGTGGTAGTTTTCTGAAAAAATAAATGGCGGCCGTTTTGATTATTTACGATTACAAACATATTTTTACCAATTTAGCAGCCAGAATAGCATTGTATCAATGTATAGCGCGCACTAGCTTTTTAATTTGAATTTTGGAGGTAAAACACTGCGCGCTATACGAGGAAACCTACGGTACACTAATATGGAAAGCAATATTATGCAATTATAGTGTTAAAGAAAATAATGCACTTAATGGCTGAAACAATGAATACACTTGCGCTTAAGGGGCTTATTTAAATTCAAATACTGTTTACAGTGATTTTTTTTGCTCAAATTTACAGCCAATTTTCGGCTGCTTCCCAATCGCAAAAATACACGTTTTTTCCCAAAAATCTTACCAAAATGTTCCAAAAAAAAAACAACTTCAAAAAAACAATTTTTTTTTTTTTTTTTTTTTTTTTTTTTTTATTAGAAAGAAGTCTCATATAACTTAATTATGATTTCTTAAATCTAGGTCTCAACTTTATTTTTTAAACATCTTACAAAATATATAACTTGAGTTTAGTCATTTTTGTCCATAAATCATTCCCAAACTTGCCACTTTTATTGATTAAAAAAAATCCCAATTTGACCAGACTCCTTTTCTAGGAAACTCCCTGAACATGCACTTTAAAACAATATCACTTCTGTTACTTATAATCCTATTTATAATGCTTAATTTTTCCCAATTTCATGGTTTATCGCTCTATTTTTCCCAATATTTATGGTTTATTGCGCTAATTTTCCCAATTCAAATGGCACAGGCTGTAACAAATTAAAGCAAAAAAATCACTGGTTTAGGGGCTTTGGAAAAAAACACTGTAGCAAATACTCAATTACATTTATTTGCCAGAATAGTTTGCATAAAAGATGTGGGGCAAAACAAATGCTTGATTTTTTTGGTCCCTGGCAAATTAATGAGTTCATAAATATTTTATAGTTCATGCAATTTGAAAAGTAATGGCTTAGTTTGAAGATGTTACATATAGGTAGGTCGGTTTCAGTTAAGGCTTCACATTTCACTTTTAGTCACTACGTACCTATTACTGACATTTATTTGAATTGAACTGTTCAAATGTAAATTCCAAAAAAAATGATGATACCTTACATATAAATGAATTAAATAAATGATCATGATTGTTGTTTAATATATGCAAAAATAGCAAATCTTTTATTTATTAGCCTAAGACACACTAGTACTTTGTTATTTCTCAACTGTTTGCCTTTGTTATTAACCAATTAAACGGGTCTTTATGCTTAATTATGACTTGGTTTTCATTTTCTAAAGCAAGTTAACAAAATAAATATTGACCTGTACAATTTATAAGTTTAGTGCATACTATAATGGTGTATGATAAAAATGTTTTGCCATGTTGTTAACATTCTGCAAGTTAATAGCATTGCCTGAATTGCAAGGAAAAGCTTTAGAGCTTATAGTTATGGATACTAGAATTGTATTATTGAATAATTTGTCAGGAATGCCTTGACATTTGTAATATTTAAAATAAAGATATAATGTTTATTACATCTCTTACTTGAATCATTTACTATGTGTCCAGTTTAAACTGTTTGAGTATTTAAGTTTTCTGTAAAAAAAACAACATATGTACATAAGACTAAATGTTAGATGCACAGTCTGCACAGGCTAATCAGGGACAACACTTTCCGCCTAAACTTGATTTTTGTTAACAAGAGATTTTCTTAAAACGAAAAATATCACAGGAGCGGAAAGTGTTTTCCCTGAAAAGCCTGTGTGAACTGCACAAGCTAATCTGGAACGACTCTTAACACACATGCATTTAACCCCTTTTTCACAGAGCAAGGCTCATTTGTATGTATTGGAAGGTATTCGCTCTCCTTCGCCTTTGCAATTTTTGTACAACTGCTCTATACCAGGATAATGCAGAAATGGAAATTACCATTCTCATCAAGTACCCTTGAACATTGTTTACCTTTGTTATAAATTAGGAAACTTGAATGCCATTCAGTCTACTGTTAGGTTCTGACTGTTAAGATTGCTATGGTAATGAATTATACTGCAGTCCTTTATTTATCTTTTTAGAAGTAAATGTGGCAATCATTCTTTCTTCATTTAATAAACCTTTCTTTTGAATAAGTGGTCTGGTGTTTAACCCTTACTAAAATTGTAAAAGAATTTGTGACCATCACATCTGGAAAAATCTGACAATCAGCAGTCTTTGCATTTTTATCTTTAACTGTCCCCTACCGGTTTCACCGGAGAGGACTTATGGTTTGCGCTCTGTGTGTCCGTCTGTCTGTGAGTCTGTCTGTCACACTTTTCTGAATCCTGCGATAACTTTAAAAGTTTGTTATATTTTTTCATAAAACTTGACACATGGATAGATGGCAATATGGACATTATGCACGTCATTTCATTTTGTTCCTACGTCAAAAGTTCGGGTTGCTATGGAAACAAATAGACTAGAAATACTGCTGAAAATGTTGGTTTTCTGGATCCTGCGATATCTTAAAAAGCTCTTAATATTTTTTCATGAAACTTGCAACATGGATAGATGGCAATATGGACATTATGCGCGTCATTTCATTTTGTTCCTACGTCAAAAATTGTGGTTGCTATGGCAACCAAAAAACAAACAAAACATCTGAAAATGGTGGAATTTCTGACAATGGTGGAGCCGGTAGGGGACCATATTGCTTGACAATAGCCTTGTTACATGTAGAACAATAGTAAATATACACAAATTGGATTTTTAGCTGCACCTGAGCAGGAGACAAACCATGTTTTATCCGATGATAGGCACTTGAAGCGTGATTGCAAACTTAGGTGATTAAAACAGTTTTTAAGGAGCTTCAACCCTCACACATGGCACAGAATTATTCATCAAACTTCCAATAGTATAAACAAATTATATCACTCATAGCATCACGATTCAAATTAAATACCTATACAAAATATAAAATAAATACATTTAATTAGCATTTAACTGCTCAGTGGTTAATTACGTACCTGAGCTCCAGAACCATGACTTTATGAGTCACTATTTAATGGCAACTAGAACAAGTTTCAACTACATCTGGTGTTTAATAACAAAATATATTGAGATCATAATTGTGAAACTCGGTAAGAATCTTAATAATATTGTGAAAATCCAAATTACAAACATTTGTTGTGTCGATCTATCTTTAGTCACATAAAAGCAGGGCTTTTTTTCCTGATTTTGTGAAGCGGTCCTGGCCCCCTCATTTTGTGAAAAATGAGTCGCGAACTTTTCAAAATTGTGAAAAATGAATTGCGAACTACTGAAAATTGTGAAAAAACGAGTCGCGAATTGTGCAAACTGTGAAATTCAGAAATCAATGCATAAGTATAGTAAAAGCATGTTTAGCACTTAAATATTTTGAAAATTTCCTCAAATAATGTAATAAAATCATATCTTCCTTGTATGAATAGTATATTCAGGGGTTTCACTGGCCCCAAAAAAGTTGTGCAACTTTATCGCGGTGTGAAAACCGCCAGTTATTCCGACTTTATTAATAAGAACAATAATTTAAAGAACCTTACTACATTAATGAATGATGGTATTGACTGTATTTATTATTATGCTCCCCTTTGAAGAAGAGGGGGTATATTGCTTTGCACATGTCGGTCGGTCTATCGGTCGGTCGGTCGGTCCGTCCACCAGGTGCTTTACGGATGATTACTCAAGAACGCTTGGGCCTAGGATCATGAAACTTCATAGGTAGATTGATAATGACTCGCAGATGACCCCTATTGATTTTGAGGTCACTAGGTCAAAGGTCAAGGTCATGCTGACCCGGAATCGTAAAATGGTTTCCGGATGATAACTCAAGAACGCATACGCCTAGGATCATGAAAATTCATAGGTAGATTGATCATGACTCGCAGATGACCCCTATTGATTTTGAGGTCACTAGGTCAAAGGTCAAGGTCACAGTGACCCGAAATAGTTAAATGGTTTCCGGATGATAACTCAAGAACCCATACGCCTAGGATCATGAAACTTCATCGTTAGATAGATCATGACTCGCAGATGACCCCTATTGATTTTGAGGTCACTAGGTCAAAGGTCAAGGTCACGGTGACCCGAAATAGTAAAATGGTTTCCAGATGATAACTCAAGAACGCATACGCCTAGGATCATGAAACTTCATAGGTAGATTGATCATGACTCGCAGATGACCTCTATTGATTTTGAGGTCACTAGGTCAAAGGTCAAGGTCATGGTGACCTGAAATAGTTAAATGGTTTCCGGATGATAACTTGAGAACGCTTACGCCTAGGATCATGAAACTTAATAGGTACATTGGTCATGACTCGCAGATGACCCATATTGATTTTCAGGTCACTAGGTCAAAGGTCAAGGTCACTGTGACCCGAAACAGTAAAATTGTTTCCGGATGATAACTCAAGAACTCTTGCCTAGGATCATGACACTTTATAGATACATTGATCATGACTCGCAGATGACCCCTATTGATTTTCAGGTCACTAGGTCAAAGGTCAAGGTCACAGTGACAACAAACGTATTCACACTATGGTTGCCACTACAACGGACAGCCCATATGTGGGGCATGCATGTTTTATTACTTTAAGAAGTATGTTAATAAACTTAATTAATACATAAATAACAACAAGTACCTTCATAAGTCTTAATAAGCTTTATTTTTATATAAATAACTCGTTTTCACTTGATAAACCAGATAACCAACATAATATAATAAGTTTAACAATAATGTAACAGTATCCTGCATAAATGTATCAGAATTATTTATTGAAACCTAGAATCACACAAATGTATATCATCTGAAAGGAAAAATGAATCAAAAATCAGAAAATAAAGCATCTTAATTCAAATTGTTAATCAGTTACATTTAGTCATTTGGACATATATATTTTCTTTTCTAGATTTCCAGAAATGTAATGGCAATACGGTTCTCTGGTACTTTCTGAAAATAATTTAACAATTTATTAATATTTATTTTTAAAAATGTGTTTAACTAATTTTTGCAATGTGATTTTCTAAATTATTAATAAATAATTGTTAATGATTATTTTGCAAACAATGTTTATTATATTGGTTTATATTGATCTGTAAGGCCAACATTTTTTTATAAATTGGTTTACGGGAAATTTTTTAGAAAAATAGGGTCGGGGGGTCGAAATGAAAATAAAAATAAAAGAACAAAAACCACAGAGTCGACAAAAAGAATAAAAATAAAAGTTTAAACTTGTCTATTTATTTTTATTTTTATAAATCAACTTTTTATGTTACTTTTGTTATATATATCTTATTTGTAGTATATATATATATATATTATTAATGATAACAGTTAGTCATTAGAAGCAATAGAAATAGTGTTATTTAAATAAATGCTTTTATCAATAACATTTCTTTTTAATCTTAATTCTTGTTAAATGTTCTCATTGTTTGCTATTGTCAGAATAAAAAATGTACATTATTAAAAGAAATCTAGGTTCAAAGTTAATATCAAAAATTGATCCCTTGGAAACACATATTTTTCTTTGTATAAACAGTTCTTTTAATAATGACTGAGTATTAAAGACTAAATAATTGACAGGTGTAAAGAAATATTTTTCAAAAAAGACAAAAGCATAGACATACTGCATTTATTTTATTATTAATACCAGAGCAAAATGTACGAAAAAAGACGAACCCGAAATCCTTTTAGACACCGAACGTGATAGTTTTGTCAATCTGTGTCCGATTTTCTACAAATATGTTTTTGACGAGAACTATCTCATCTCCGTCGACAAACATCTCAGCCACAACATCCGCCACCGACATGGATAATGTAATATTCATAATGTGAGACTTAACCTTATTATTCTCAATAATTTCTATCTTAAAATCATTCCGTTGACGCTGGTCATTGTTATTGTCGTCAACGAACACTTTAGAACACGCCATTTTGCATGCGTAAACGAAGCTTTTACGTAAACACGAATACGATTGGTTTATTCTATTTTAAACAGCCAATGAAATGTACCGATAGTAATATTATATATAATCGGACGCGATTAAACGCTTGCGAATATAAATTTTGATTGTTGTCTTCGAAAGTTTTATTTCTTCACGCGGGACTAAAACACTGTCGGCGTACATTATGAAAATAAAATTGGAGAAAGATACTTTTATTTTTATTACATTTTGACATAAAATACGGTCGGCGCTCCCGTAAACCAATTTATAAAAAAATGTTGGCCTAAGATGTCCATTTGAAATAATTTCTGCTAATTTTTTTGGACCTGCTAATCAACAATTGATATTTTATATGACTAGAACTATATTTATTCCACATGATTGTTCCTTATTTAAATTAAATATGTAAGGTGGCATAAGTACTTTTGTTCAGAATGCATGCAAGCAAGAAGATTTTTATTAAGTAGCAATGTAAAATGTCAATGGACAGGTTTAGGTATACCCACACCCTGTATTTAGATACAGAAAAGTCTGTGTGTGTTTTTATCACAGCTTGTCCTACATATATTCAGTTTGTTGATAATAATTTTGTAGGGAAAAACTGTGTAACAAAGACATTAATGTAATGTCAAAAAGGTTACAGTGGATGAGTTATGGCATGTAACCTAATATCCTTGGAGTTACAGGTCATACCTCTCCAAGTGCAGGTTTTTATTATTATTCAGTACAGGCAGATAATTGGTGTAATTTAACCTGCATTCTTGTTGAAGATTGGCCCATGCAATATTTGCAGTTGGAAGTTTGTAAAATTGCATAAAGCATACATTCATTTTGAATTTAAAATCAATTAGTGCAATGTTTATTTAAGGCAATTATGTAAATGACTTGCCAATATAGTAACATATCTATGTTCTCAAATTAATTTATGAAATTATGAAACTAAATCCTGCAGCCACTGATGTTCACACTGGTCAATGTTTCATATGAAAATTATGTGCCAAATAAATTAAATTCCCAATTACTTTAGTATGGAGTTTAGGATTTAAAAACTAAAAATCTAGTTTTAAGCATTTGATATGTATAAAAAAAAAATTTTTCAACAACATAAATATTGTATGTATGTTATTTGAATGTAAATGAACCACACTCCTGAAAAAACTGGGCTTAATGAATATGAGAAAAAGTATTGTCCCCGATAAATGTGGGACATACCGGCACCTAATTAAATCTGGTACAATTCTTTCCATCTAGACTTGATTTACCTTAAGAAGAGACTGTCTTGACAAAAAAAAATCATACAAGCTGAAACTGTGTAGGATAATCATGGAGGATACTTTATGCACATGCACTATGATTGGTTTTCCCAGAGTGGGACTCCCTGCACATGCACTAAGATTGGTTTTCCCAGAGTGGGACTCCCTGCACATGCACTAAGATTGGTTTTCCCAGAGTGGGACTCCCTGCACATGCACTATGATTGGTTTTCCCAGAGTGGGACTCCCTGCACATGCACTAAGATTGGTTTTCCCAGAGTGGGACTCCCTGCACATGCACTATGATTGGTTTTCCCAGAGGTGGACTCCCTGCACATGCACTATGATTGGTTTTCCCAGAGGTGGACTCCCTGCACATGCACTATGATTGGTTTTCCCAGAGGTGGACTCCCTGCACATGCACTATGATTGGTTTTCCCAGAGGTGGACTCCTTGGTTTATTTTAGGGGTTTGTCTTGGGTATGATCTTTTATAATTATTGATTAATTATGCAAAGCACTGATTGACAAATTAGGAACACATTTCTGATTGAAATGATGACTGCAGGCTATTGAAATATTTCATTAAGGTGTTACAATAGATTTTATCAGCGTAAAGTAAATAAATTCACAATTTATTATAGTGTTTATGTGTGTATGCACCTGTCAAATTTTGATTGCATTCTGTCACCATGTCATTTTCAAGCCCCATCACATAGGGAAGATTTAGGGTGTGGGAAGGGGGACACGAAAATGATTTAAAGGTTTTAACAGATGGTCTTCCTTCAATCCTTTCAACACAAGATTTCTATCAGCTTATCTGATCTTTTGGTAAAAAAACTGTGTCCTGTACAGCAAAACAGGAAAAAGGTTCCCTGCCCTCACTGCTACCCCCACCCTCCCCCCAATAAAATAAATAAAATAATATATTTAAATATTGTATAAATCTGTATAATAAAAATAAAAATGCTTAAGCGCATACATTATTTTATGTTTCCATTTCCTTACAGTATTCTTATGAGTATTTATACAGTTTGATAAAGCATTGCAATTTTAATAACCCTTTCCCCCATAAGAAGCAAAGTGAAAATGGCTTTTGCAACCAGCATAAAACAAGAACAGCCTATGAGTAACTCGTCAAAATACGTATCTTATGTGGTAATGGGATAAGCAATAGAATATTGTTTTATATCTTGAAAGCAAACCTATTGAACAAATGATCTAAAGTTTTAAGTTCCTCTGAAAATTTTTATTGTAAATATTTAGTGACCAGAAAAACTTTGTTTGAGAAAGAATGAAAGCCTGAATGTTTTCATACCCAAGAACCTCGATTTCACCATCATAATTATGGCCATCAGCTTTCATATCAAAAAGGTAATATTCAATACTGAAAATATGGTGTGAATAGCATAGCCCTTATTTTACTTGCAGACGTGATGTATAACACAGGATGGCATCAGTCAACATAAACCATGAGGCCCGTGTGGAGAGCCCGGGCCCCTCCAAGCCCCCCGCAGGCCCCTCTGGTGGGCTGGGCAAGGGGAAGCCTGGGGAGCAGTCGTTCCACGCGCTGCAGGGGCTTGTGATGGCAGAGGACAGGCGCAGCAAGGAGAAAGAAATGAGCTCCTTTCAGAACGTAAGTCGATTGTAGCTTAACGCTTGAGAAATTAAGTCTTGAGTCTTACTTATTTAATCTAAGGTAACTGCATCATCCCTGTTGTTTATTAACAATGACAATAGTTTGCAATAGTCTGAACTAACATTTTGACCACATAATGATCACATCAACTCCTTTCAGAACCTAAATCGATGGTAGCTTTTTATACACCCATTTTAAAAACGGGACGTATTATAGTTTCACCCTTGGCAGGCGGCGTCCAGGGTTGGCACCAATCAACCGCCCCCGGTTTTAACCGGCGGTTTTTACCGGTTAAAACCGCCCCGGTCAATACTTCCAAAGTGGTCATTACTGGTTGATTGAACTTTACCCCCAATTCTGATAAATATTCCATGCTTAATTAAACAATATTGATAATATAAATTAAACAGACATGTTGCCAATAATGTCTTAAGCTATTAAAACCCACTATTTTATACCTGTTCATGCAATTTGTAGGCCAATCTCTCAAAATTTTGCAAATGAGTCAAGTTGGTCAATTGGATTTTGCTGGTCGATTGAATTTTTTTTCAATTCTAACGAATTATGAATGCTCAGAAAATTCTGTGCTTGATTCAACAAGAACCTGTCAATTACTGTGTATTAGTTGTTCCTAATGCCCCACTGTCTCAACAGTCTTTCACAGTCTTCAAACCTATACAGGTTAGGGCACCCAAAACTGATAATATTATAGGGCCTTACATGGCACCTTTGACACAAGCCTTACTTGTCATGTATTTTTGTCTGCTCCCGTTTTTTCATGGGAGGCTTTTTTGTCCGCCCCAGTTTTTTCATGGGAGGGTTTTTGTCTGCCCCTACGAAAATGACGGGATGGTTTTTGTCCGGGAGGGGTTTTGTCCATATTCCGAGCTGACAATGACCAATTTAAAATCTAGCTTCATTAACCAACAACAAAAAAAGATGAAACTGTACTTTTCTTAGTGAATTTTTTTTTTTAAAACAAAACAAATGTACCAGTACGATTTTTGAGTGATTGAGGTGTTATTCTGTACCTTTTCTTTTAAAATGTTTACCTTAGAATTTAGAAATGTTCTATGAATTAATGACAACTGTTAAACAAACGGGTTATACACTATAATGTTTGTATCAATATTGTGAAGCAAGTGAAAATGGCTGTTCTGTAAAAAAAAATGCCTTGCATGGGCCAGCATCAAGTAATTTAAAGCCAGAAGTTGAAGGCTGTCCTCTTTTTGTCGCTCAACAGTTTCCAACAGTTGTAAATTACAGCGTAAAAGCATAAATTCACTACCCCACTTGTGATTACAGAACAGGAGAATTACAGGCATTGTAAACTGTGTATAGTGGGTTAATGTTCAAGAAGCTAGCAGCTGTAAATCACAAAATCCTTCATAAAGAAAAGTAGGTCTGGATTGTGTCATGCATGGGGCAAAGCCCGTCATGCATGGAGTAACCCTGATAAAATCTAAAATCATGTTCAGTAATAATGGTTCCTGTTGGAGCTTTCTTACAGGGACCCTAAACCAGGGTCTAGCTGACAGTTGGGGGTCCAATGTAATCATAGCTGGTCTGGCTCTGTATTTGTCAACATTCCATTATATAACCATTAGATGAGTACTCTCCACAGTCTGGAGTGCAGTGTGTGTTTTATTACTGTACCTGGGCTATCTACCAGATGGTGTTATGCCTAAAAGATGAAACCGAGTCATGAAATTTATCAAACATCGTGTTAATTGTTATAGTCTGAAATTGTGTTATGTATGTATAATTTGCATAGCATAAGTGTCCAAACTAAGCAACTGTTCTCTAGTTAAGAATTAAGTCTCAACTCTCCACGAATGGAAG
The DNA here is from genome assembly GCF_020536995.1 of Dreissena polymorpha. Taxonomy (NCBI): domain Eukaryota; kingdom Metazoa; phylum Mollusca; class Bivalvia; order Myida; family Dreissenidae; genus Dreissena; species Dreissena polymorpha. Next base: position 22,997,232 of record NC_068369.1, on the reverse strand, counting down.
GCATTGAGCATTGCACTTTTCAGTCATTGGACCGGTATGTACATAGGTCTGAAGCTTGTGGTTTGAACTTTTCTTTACATTTTTTTAAGTCATAGCTAATTGTATAAATATGGATAACTTTAGTCAATATAATAGAAGTATTCAAAAAGTCATCTTAAAGAAATTTAGTTTTGGTTGGTTACTTTTAACTTAAAAAAAAGATTGCAATCATCCCCAATGGGTTTTCCAGTCAAGGTCAAAGGTTTTGTCACAGTGCTTTGGGATGGTTTGCCTAACGTCTTTTACATGGCTCTTGTTTGCTACTACAACTAAGGTTTGTTTTTTTCTGAGCTCTTTCAACCTGTTAGATCTGATTCCAATGTATACATATAAATTCAGGTTAAGAAAACTATGATTTTTTACTGTGATATTGTTTGGAATCTACCAGAAAGTTTCTGAAATGGTTTTGAAATTTAGAATCTAGAATCCCTCAACCTCTCATGGCATGGCTTTGATTTCTGTTCAAAGGACTAGCTTTTGGGGTATTCAAGCAAACTTACAATAAGATTTCCTACCCATACGTTTTTCTTGGGCCTTTTTCTATAGCCTTTTTCTACCAATGTGTGTCAATGTTACTTTTCATTCAACCCAGTGTGTCACTGTGACGAAAATGTCAAAATGGAGTAGTATTTTGAACAGCTTTTCATAAATTTGTTATTAATAAATTGGAGCTAAGACAGCAATGAATAATACTAAGGTTTCTGTTTTATAAGTGAAAAATATGAAGCTTGTGTTTTCAACTAACTAGTTAACAGCATTCAGTCAATAATCTTAAAAGTTCTTTCCCATTATATATTTATTTTTTATGCATAATTATACACTGTAACTCCAATATAGCGCGGTCAATGGGGTCCAAGCCGCGAAACAGCGTTATAACGGATCCGCGTTATAGGTTTTGAGCTCATTAACTGCAGGGCGCTATAAAAAAAAAACAGGTATAGAATAGCCTATAATATAGGTCATGTATATTGCCATGCTGTGTTGACGCAAATACATGCTTATAAACCGAATCGTATCGATAACAGTATACATACCGCTTTTCTTATGTGCACATTTATCCGATAATCCAATAAAATTGCAACATCACTTAAAAATAATAATCTTGAACATTAATGACGATATATGTTTAAGAAATTCGTAAACACAACCGTACGCATATATGCCATTTTCAGAAGTGTTAAGAGTACAGTGCATTATGGGGCAGAGATTTCATTGGACGAGCGACTTTAAATTTAGATTGAATGCAATACGACTCGTGTACAAAAAATTGTTTTATTGCGTCATACGCATGCAAAAAACGTGTTTCCCGGGGACTTTCTGATACCGCGCGAAAATGAAACTCTGTTAACAATTGCCGGTACACTGCATTCGCATGTAAATAAATCGTCTGCATTATTTAATTTCTTATACACGAACTGAAAGATTAAATGACAAAATACTAGAATGATAATGAAATGACAGAAAAATTTGTTTTATACAGTAGGCAGTATATTTCACAGCCGCTCATTTAATATAGTCAAACTGCAACCATATCAAAGTAAGAATTTTCAATCGTTTTGAATTACTTGAATTGTATAACTATCCCGCTTGCACTTAACTTATGGAAATTATCGCACTGAACCGCTCTGATGAGGAGTACATGTAATAAACACTGACACGCGAGTTTTTCACACCTTTATTGACATTACACAACAGATTAACACCAATTAGCTGTCGGTGTTGTTTAACCTCGAGGCGATTATAGTCGGTTCAACGGACGGTTGAATAAAGCAATCAACATGACTGTGATTGCCGCCATCTTTGAATTGTCTGAAAATACATGAAGTTGCATTTCATTCATGATATAATTTGTCATGTTAAGTTTCATGATGATCTAATTTTGTTTTGCTCGATAATGAATAATTAATTTTAATTAATTATCACTTTTTGAAATTTCACATTAACATTAAGCATGTTACTCAATCAGTGGAGGTAATCTCTATTGGATATTAATGAGACCCACCATTGGGTTCCCTCAGACAGATACAAATTAGGGGACAATTCGGGGCCACTCTGAATAACATTCCATCAGTGGCTGTGAAAAAAGCCAGCCTAATTGGATTAGAATCTGGTGTATTACATCAATACTGCTAGAAGGTGCAAATTATACAAAAATGGTGGTAATTACATTAACAGCAAACACAATATTATTAGAGTTTACTCTTTCCATACCATTTGATGCTCAGGTAAACACATTTATTGATGGCCAATCAAGATGTTTGAAAGAGTTCTTGTAGATCAAAGGAAGTGCAACAAAATTGTGTGAAACAGCTTGTATAGTAACAGATTGCTAATAACTTTGGACCACAAGCCATGGCTGGGGTCTCCCATTTGCACCTGCTTTGTGTAAATCTGATTTCTGCTCCTGGCTAAATAATAAATATTTAAAATATGCTAAAAATTTGAATAGTTAAATATTATTTTTAAGTAAAACTTGTTTGAACTCTTTTGTTTTGCTATATGTATTTTTAATATATAGAGTAACTTAAAATAAATGCTTGTTTATAAATGAAGTACATATAATATAAATTATTAATATATGTGTACTTTTTAACATATATGTTGCTGGAAACTAAATATTAATCTTATATGTACAAAGAAACATGTACATATAATTTTTAACCGATGTATGTCTTGGGCTTTTCATGTTTATATGTGAGTGTTTGCTTCATTATCATGCATACGGCCTAATTAATATTAAATTAGTGTTAATGCATTACAATAAATAGCTGTGACTGTTTTATAACTTAAATATCACTTATGTTATAAATTTAACATTATCATCCTCCCATCTAATCATAATTTAATTTTTTATTGAGCATAATTTTTAAATCACATCAAAAGAGACATAATCCCCTAGGGCATTCAACCAGTGTGTGTTATAACATCAATCAATACAACATGTGAAGGCATTTGGTCCTGCTTTCAAGGTTTCAAAGCAATTTTCATGAAGCAGGTGGTCCAGTTGTTTTTCATGGATTTTGCCCTTTGATTGGTTACTTGCTCACCCAGGCAGCCAATCAGAAGATTTGGTGCAACATTCAAACAGAGTACAGGTCTTTGTTGGTGAAAAGCTTGGAAAGATTACACTATCTGTGAATGAATGAAACTGGAAAGAAAGACTTATTTCTTACTTATCCTGTATGTTCTGATAAGTTTGTGTGAACATAAGAACAGAGTTGATTATTTAGAAGGCTTAAGTACAGGTTTTGTGTGGATTCTATCTGTGATATATGGGAAATTAAAGTTTAAATCACCACTGGCCAGTCATGCTCCACTGACCACAAACTGACCACACTGAATGTACACAGGACATATCTGAAAGGAAAGACATTGTTAATAGACAATCAACAGTGAAAATTTGTTGTGGTGTGTGAGAACCTTGCTTCATAAAAAGGATTTGTTGCATACATAGAATCATACAAATCACTGTGAAGCTTGCATCATTTAATTACTGTGAATTTATGTTTGAAACAGTTCTGTCTTCTAAGTTTGATTTGATAAAAAGCACAATGTAGAAGCAAAAAAAAAGTATTCAGCGAAAGAGTATTAACAGACAGCGTGCAGGCAGGAGGTGTGGGTTGTGTAAGTGATGCAGTGAATGTCTGATGATTAGATGACAATGTTATACAGTACTGTAAGTCCAGATTCTACGCAAACGGACGCAGAGAAACAAGATGTCATCGACAAGAAAAACTGCCTGGACCCATGTGAAAAACTCGCTGAATTCATCAAAGATCACTCTGACAATGGTTTTGAGTTTTGTAAACCGAACGCGTTAGCATTCAGCACCTATCGTGATCGCACGAGAGATGCGCACTCAGTGCTTAACAGTCCTTGCAAGCCTAGGGTGATTACGGACACGCAGAAGACCGGGAGGCTTGGGAACTCCAGACCGACCAAGCGGTCTAGGGACACTGACAGTCCCGTGTCCACACTTGATGATGTATGTATCGTGGTTTCAGGTTTTAAAAAATGCTGAACAATGGCTTTGGTGTTAGTTGTATACAGTATGTTACCGACAGAACAAGGGATAAACTTATTATTTCTGTAATAGAATTCTTTTTCTTTTAGACCCCTCTTTAGCTTTTTTTTCAAACATGCATATTTTCAGCATGTGTGCGAGAATATGCTCTTGATATCCTTTTATTGTCCCCTACTGGTTTCACCGGAGGGGACTTATGGTTTGCACTCTGTGTGTCTGTCTGTCTGTCAGTTTGTCACACTTTTCTGGATCCTGCAATAGATTTTAAAGTTCTTCATATTTTGTCACGAAACTTGAAACATGGATAGTTGGCAATATGGACATTAGGCATGTCATATCATTTTGTTCCCACATCAAAAATTCTGGTTTCTATGGCAACAAATATTTTTTTAAATCTGACAATGATGGAGCCGGTAGTGGACATATATTGCTTGGCAATAGCCTTGTTACTCTTAAAAGCTGCTACATTCCATTCCACCTATTTTTTTGACAGGTACATCGGAAGACAACGGGGATTAACAATTTGTGTTTTAGGAGAAGAGGAAAACATTATTTTAAATGAAAACCATGTGAAACATATCTTCATCTCTATACTCAAGTCAGTGAGATTGGATGGAAAGTGCTATTTTATTGTATATAAGTCACCATGATATTTCACTGACCTGACTCCGTGTTGAAAAGTGTAATGTAGAAAAAGTTGCCATTGATGCTCAAATGTAACAAAAAATGGAAAGAAACCATACCGCACAGTCCTTTTGAAAATAACTTTCAATAATCATTAAAGAATTGTCTGTTTTTATTCCAATTAGAATTATCGAAACAAAATTGAATAATATATAAGGTAATTGTGAAAAAAATATCCTGTAACAATTAGTTGCAAACTTTCAAGAAATACTAGAGAGCCAGGGGGAAATTAACAGCTTCATTTTCTTTATTTAAACTGTTTATGGTGCAGTCATGTTTAATAATACTCAGAAATAATTTCTTGAAGTGCAGTGTTAACAGTCCGTGGACAGTTATGCTATAATTTGTATAAGGGCCATAAAAGTTGTCTAGCCAGACAAATTTGTATCTCAATTTAGGAGGGACTGTTCATAATTACCTTGGGGCAGTATTTCACAAGAATTGAAGCAGGTGGTCATAGCTTCTCCATCATCTTTATATCTCCCAGTTGTCACTTCAAAGGGGGTCCATCAGAACTTGGGGCCACATAACACTATTGCCCAAGTTATGCATGCAACAAGTGTGTTTACAATCTATCATTGCTTGCCCATGCTGTTGATTTGTTATCAAATTTCTGTATCAGTAAATCTGTGCACTGTTGCAATAGTGGTTTATGTAGTATTGGCCTTAGCCATGTTTATAGCCCTTTATTGCACCAACACAGGCCTGCATTTTATGGCCCCTTGAGAGTAGAAGATAAATAGATCAGGGTCAATATTATCCCAAAATCACTTTGCTTTCAAAACAATGTGTTTTTATAAGAAATACAAATGATTGTTATCTGTGGCTTGCTTTATTGAGAACTTGTGTGACATTTTATAATGTTTCAGAAACCTTTGTTACATGCCAAGAATAATTTGCATGGCTGTAATTGACACCCATATTACAGTTTAATTTAAATGGTCTGTTTAAACTGCTGAATGTTTTTGAGGTCTTGCATATTAGAATGTTTATGTTATTAAAGGCCATAAAACACACAATTTTAAGTTCTGTAATTTTTGTATAAATGTGAAATAGTTCTTGATCAATTTAAAGGTTGTAGTTTATTTGCCTTGACTTAAAAACATATTGTAAAACAATATATAAAAATCTATGCATTTGTTAAAAATTTCCTAACATATTGAAATTCCAAACAAAGACTCACACCTTTTGTTCATTATACCCACTGATCTTTTTGAAAATGAAGAATTTAATAATTGTTGATTCTTAATGGACTAAACAATGCAAGCACAAGTCCCAAGCCGTGCATCATAGTAATGTATTATATTATATGGTTCAGGTCATAATGCTGCAAATATATTTATTAGGGCATGTTAGAATAAAATTAATTTTACAGTATTATTAATGTAAGAATATCCCCCCTCAGTAACAAAACTCTTTGAACTTCTTATGTAGCAGTTCAAATCAAATGATCATTTAACCCTTTGCATGCTGGGTAACTTGTCATCTGCTAAAATGTTGTCTGCTGAATTTCTAAAATTAGCATTTTCTTCGATTTTTTTCAAAGAATACTAACAGAATAGCAAACAGTTTGGATCCAGATGAGACGCCACATTCTGTGGCGTCTCATCTGGATCCAAAATGTTTGCAAAGGCCTTTAAAATTCTGTTCCAGCACTGTAAGGGTTAAGATAAATGCAGTTGAAATCAATGGGGTTTTTTCACCGTTTTGACAATGGTGCTGGGTCCCTTTGGATTGAGAAAATTTGCGGCGTTTTGACTAAAATAGGGAAAATAGTATTGTTTTGCTAAAAAAAATGCTTCAAAATTGAGAGTTCATGTGTTTTCAGTATTATATTTACTAAGGTTGAACTTATATGACTTGGAGATAAACAAAATATTAAGATCTAAAAAATATTATTTTATTTTTTTGGAAACCTTCCATTACCAATTTTTATCTCCCATTAGGGACAAATATATACTATTTTCCATTGGAAATGGGACCGAAAACGGGACCTGATTTTGAATGAAAAAACACACTGGTTAATTATTATGAAAAATATTTATTAGGCCTGTAAAAATTAAATAAATTTCAAATTTAAGCATCAAAATTTTTATTTTAAAGCCCATTATAAACTCTTTTGCCTTCTCATGAAGCGCTTAAAAAGTAAAGATGATCATTGGTCAATATAAGAGGTAAGTACTTAGTCAAGTCTTAAACTTGTATCACCATCTTCCTCAACAGAAGAAACACTGCTAAAGGTTATCATATGCCAGTAATTCATCCACAAAATGTAACTGTTATTAATGGTTACAGCATTAGTATGTGTCAGTCATAATTCTTTAATTTTCTTCTAACAACAGCTAAGTCGTACAGAACATGAGAGTTGAAATTCTTACTTTTCTTCTATGAAAGACTTACAGGGTACATAGCTATGCTAATATTTGGCTTTTCTTGTCATGTTATTCAGTAAAAACAAAACAAAAAGGTAACTCCATAAATAATTTTAGTTATTGGTGTGGTAATTTGTGACATTCAAAGTGGACTATTTTAATGACTTCTCAGGTATTGCAAATGAGGTGTTTACTTTGTCTTTTCTTCACTGGTTAACTGTTAAAAAAAACACCACTGTTGGTGTACAACCAGATTTGTGATATGTGTTAGGAATTGAAAAGCCACCAGGGAATGATTGTTCCTTGCAATTATGGTCACATGTTCACTGGCTTGATCTTGTCCATCAGCTTCCCACGTGAATTTCTTTTCTGTCTGAAACAGGTCATTTGTTCAGCTTCTTTAAGAAGGGATCAATTGAATATAAATGACACACTTGCTTTAAGAATATTTTTGGGAAATGTTTGTTTAAATCTGACCAGCTTTTGTCACTAGGAAGAAACTCATCCATTTGCTTCACCCAGTGTTTTGGACATCCGTCCATAATAGGTTTTTAAAGCATGAATATTTAATCCTTTATCAAGAAATTCCATCACAGCTACCGTCCGAAGGACCCTGTAGACCTTTCATGTGAAATAAAAGACGTTTTAATAACAACATTTCGTGAATGATTTACATCCAGCTCTCACATGAATGAAATCATTGGCTATTGTCAAAGTCCAGCGAATGTTTAATTAAAATGTGACCTTCCATTTAAAGGAGTTACCTGATCTTCTAAACATCGAGTGAAGTTAGTGGGAAGGGTCGTGATTATTCGCGATTAATTTCTGTAAACTTCGCCGCCCCATACCGCTGGTTGGCAATCATCGTCTTTGTGCGAAATGACAAATGGTGAATTCAGTGATAATGGACCGAGATTACTTTATTTTTCAATGAATCTCAAGTATATGGCCTACACTGGTTATCTTAAGCAAATACTGAGAGAAAAAGTTGTTGAATTTTTAAACCCCTGACCAGATCGGCATGTGTTTATGATGGTCAAGTTTGGCCCTTTAAAATGTATGACTTACCGTTAAAGCATTTGCAAAAAGCCTGTTTAGTTTTATATTTAATTTAAAAAAGGGAAAAACTATTGTGGTTTCAAAATTTTGGCTGATATTTGTGTGTAACAATCTTAGCATTCTAAACAGCTTTTGACAGTTTTTAGGCATTGAAAGGTCATGCCAATATCACCCAATTCTGTCTATTAGCATGTGTAAGAAAGAATAACATTGTGAATGTCAGAAAATGATTATCAATGTTACACCAATGCACCCTTCTCTTCACGAGCTGGAAGGCTCTTTCAAAGGTAACTGGCCAACACGCTAATTGCCTGTGGAAATGCAATGGATTTATTGGGGTATTGATTCAGTTGAACTTAACAACAACAAAAAAACTTACAAAGGCGGCTTTCTGGTCTACATTTTGATGCCCTTGCATGAGTGGTCAGGATTATTCTACCAGCAGGAACACCAAGAATATCCTTTCATAAAGAGTAATTAAATTTATTACCTGAGAGGACACGGGGAACACATCAAACAGTCTGTACAGAATCAATGAATAAAAGATGAACTGATTGTTTTACTGTCGCATTTCAATTGCTGATGAGATTTCCTGGAACAATTAATACAAAATGTTTATGGCCATTTTTACTGGCACATAACTTTGTACAATAAACAGTGTGGGCACATTTTGTTGAAGACTAAGGTAGCAGTTCATGTACATTTTTTAAGGCTTTATTATATGTAACTTAAGACTAGTTTGGAGTGGATACATGACATTTTTATGTGAAAGTAAAACATAAATGGATAGATCCCTTCCAATTTTCTTTAATAGATGTAAATTTCATGACTCATTACCTTGAAGGCTGCCACTGTTACGCTTACATCAATATTCGTACAAATAATTATCCCCCGCCATAGGCAGAGGGATATTGTTTTGGCGTTGTCCGTCCATCCGGCTTTCCGTCCGTCCGGCACTTTTGTGTCCGGAGTCATATCTTGGAAGTGCTTTGGCGGATTTCAAAACTTGGTATGAGTATATATATGGATAAGTCGATGATGCACGCCAAATGGCATTGTACACCATCTGTTAATAATGGAGTTATGGCCCTTTGTATATTGAAAAAATGCCTTTTTGAGTGTCAAATATTACACTTTTGTGTCCAGAAGCATATTGGCGGGGGGATATCAATTCAACGAATTTGCTTGTTAGATGTTGTTTTTCTGGTTGTTAATACTACCACAATATTGTCCACTTTGTGTTACGCCATAAAATTCAGTAGCAAATATTAGAAGCCGCGTCATGTGAAAATTGGTCGTATGTGGCATACGCAACGCCCATTGAAGATCCAGCCCAGCCTGCGCAGCCAAGTAATCTGGTCAGGAGCATTATGCTGTCTGCAGTTCACTCTAGGTTTCATGGTCTCATTTGTGGACAGGTTAGCAGCTCCTTAAACCTTGAGCAATCCTGGATGCATATGGCTTAAGAACCTTTTTGGAGTGATAAGTTTTTACCGCCCCCAAAGGAGGGCATAGAGTGATCGCACTGTCCGTCCGTCTTTCCGTCACACTTTCTTTTAAGTTGCGAAAAATGTTGTTTCAGATGTAACCTTCATATTTGGTATGCATGTGTTTATGGACAAGGCCTTTCCACACGCACAAAAAATTTGACCCCTTTAACCTTGACCTTGAACTTAGGGTCGGCGTTTAGGTTTCGAAATCTGCTTTTTGTTTTCATAAAAGCGTTTTTCTGTGGCATATGTCTTCCGATGGAGACATCTCTTGTTAATGATATATATATACAGGCATCATATTTTTTTCTGTTTTGTTGGTCCTAGACCGATTGGGGTCATGAAAGACCGATTGAAAATCCCAAATAGTTGGTCCGATTCTGTTTGCTAAAATTCCCATGTCATGAAATCGATTACATAGTGTACATGCTAACTAATGACATTCTTATCTTGATTAGGTGTGATAAACCATTCACTGCTGTCTCTAAACCGGTCAGGACCGGTTTATTGCACATCAACCAAGAATCAAAAACTTGTGAACAGCGGATTAAAGACGCATCCGAAAAGACACGTCTGAAAGCACGTGCTGTAACTAAACAAAACATGCCAATACATTTTCCACCAGCGTAATAATCTGGTAATATTATGAATGAAAGTCACGGATCTGATAGACAGAACAGCCGAAAGTTATGTTTATGCGCGGAACTTCACATAAAATAGTACACAAGAAAAATAATATACATTGTATAAATCTTTAGTAAAACCGTGTTAGAATCGAAATAATTTGTGTACTTTATATCTTGTTGTTGAATAACTCACGACCGGAAAATTAGATGCGTGGTTTCAAATGTTTTGCTCTCGGGATAAAATCCCTACGCATCTAAACTATCGGCCGTGGGTTATTTGACAACAAACTATAATGTACACAAATTATTTCTTAATTACTTGGTGTGTTATTGTCAGTAGCCAACCTACGCACAGACATTTGTTTGGTTCAGTGCATGTTTGTAAGTTATTATCGAGTCAACAACAATTTAAAACATCGGTATAGACTAACACAGATTAAATATTGACATCAATGATCGATGAAAAAGTCTGATAAAACAGCACACGAAACAATGAAATAGCAAATGATAAAACCAGTTGAGAAAACTTGTTCCGTTTAAAAAAATGCCTAAGGGAATTTTACTTGCACATTTATTATACCACTTTCATGAATGGCAAAATCAATGGTATATATTTATATATTTTAACGTAATTTGTCATGATTTCGGACATAAATTTTCGGATTTCCCAATTTCTATCGGACCGATTGATGTTGTGGGCAAATATGATCCCTGTATATATATATATATATATATATATATATATATATATATATATATATATATATATATATAAGCATGCAGTCTCTTTGCATCCTTATCACCAACTCTTCAGATTGTCAGATTTGGTGCTGACAATAGCAACCCAGCACCTCCTCATTATCACTATTTGTTTGCCAGTCTGAGAGGACCCTAATCCACATAAATAGACCTCCAACTCCTTACAAAGGCAGGTTACGTAATGTTTGACAAGAACACAATTGGTCACTGTCCCTAGGGGCTGTTTAGGGAGTTAAGGGAGATTGATAGAACACACTCTCCATTATCTGTGATGCTTTACCTAAGCTGGTGGACAATATAACTAATCAACTTAATCAATTGCTCAGCTGTGTTGGCTTTTTAAAAAGTAGCTGGAACTGATTAAACTTGTGCCAGTGGTTTTTCCAATAATATTTTTTAAAGTTTTAATTTTCTTGCAATAAGATAACCAGGTGCGATTTTATATGTATAACATATGAACTCAAAATATTTGATTATTCTGATAGTCAACATAAAATTATTAACTCAATTGGTATTGAAATATTCTGATAGTCTTCTGTACATTCCTTTAAACTGATGATCGGACTGAAAGAGAAAAACATTAAATACTCAAGAATAAGAAGGGTTCTTACATAAAAACATAATATTGTCCTTGAAGTAGCTAAGTATCCCTATCTAGTGAATCATGAGCTCTTAAGAGACCACAGGCTCGGGAACATTGTTATAGAAGTGGCTCGCTGATGCCAGAAAGTCCTGGTCCTCACTCGGTGTTTGTTGTGTTTGTAACACCTTAACACATGAATACTCAAGTGCTGAAGTGTAAAATGAAGAGTTTGATAATGTATTGTAATAAATCTACTAGTTTATCTTAAATGTCTTAATTATAATTGACATGAGAAACCACTTTCTTATTTATTTTTTTCTGACCTACTGACCTTTTGTTCTGAGGACTGTATGAATATTAATATTTCTTACAAATTGTATCTGATGAAGTTATTTGTTGAAGTTACCACAGTTTTACACTCAATTCTTAATACACCAGCATGTTGATTTGAATTGTTTTGAAAATGAACCTCCAAACAGCATGTTTTGCATGTTACATTGGGGAATTTCTTGTTTCTTTTTATTTGTGACTTCAGTTGCGAAAAACTAAAGACATGGGAATGTGTTTAATGTATGTGGAACGTTAATTATGTAAATGTTGGTAATGAAGAACATGCTTGTTTGTTGCCTAGTTACAAGGGGATACTGAGCATTTGTATGTTTTTGGTAACTGTTTACATATTTATTTTTCTCCAACTTTGGGGTTTAATATGTATGCATGACATATATGAAAGTCACCATTATCAATTTAAAATCATTTACAATTAAGTTATAACATGTTCTTTGTAACAATATATTTGATAAACATTCGATCAAACTATTTTAAAATGTTTTCTATATCTATCTTTATCTTAACCAACTATATTAATTTTCAACATTGGATTTATCCATCTTGTGATAAATTGCTAATACAGGAATGTAATCAATTCAGTTATAAATCCCCAGCTATGTAATTGATTGAAAATTTTATCAGTTGTTTTAAGTATTAATTTTCTTTACTATAAAACTTGAAATTTGTGATGAATAAGCTGCTGTTTAGAAATACAGGAATTTATTTCTAGAAGAGATTTTTAGATAAGATTTATTAAGATCGATTCGTAGCCTTGTTTTACACTTTGTTAAACAGGGTCATGTAAATACATTTATAAATTAAATTTTTAATTTAGCGCATTGATTTTATGGACCAACAGCAGTCTTTCAAAAATGTAACTCCTTCAAATCCACCTAACTGCAAACACCTGTGCAAGCAGATATGAATCTACCAATAAATTGTAATCTGTTATGGTTGTTTCATTCACACAAAAGCAGGTTTCCATGTGTCCATGTTGAATGTAAAATAGAATATCCTGCATTCTTGGTCTGCAAACCTTATGGCCAGGGATCATATTTTTTTCGGTTTTGTCGGTCCTAGACCGATTGGGGTCATGAAAGACCGATTGAAAATCCCAAACTGTCGGTCCGATTCTGTTTGTTCAACGTTGCTATTAAAATTCCCATGTCATGAAATCGATTACACAGTGTACATGCTTACACACCCTAATGAAATTCTTATCTCGATTATGTCTGATAAACCATTCGCTGCAGTCTCTAAACCGGTCAGGACCGGTTTATTGCACGTCAGACCAAGAATCAAAAACTTGTGAACAGCGGATTAAAGACGCATCCGAAAAGACGCGTCTGAATGCACGCGCTGTAATTAAACAAAACATGCCGATACATTTTCCACCAGCGTAATAATCCGGTAATATAATTATGAATGAAAGTCGCGGATCTGATCGACAGAACAGCCGAAAGTTATTTTTATGGGCGGAACTTCACATAAAATAGTACACAAGAAAAATAATATACATTGAATAAATCTTTAGTAAAACCGTGTTAGAATCGAAATAATTTGTGTACTTTATACTTTGTTGTTGAATAGCTCACGACCGGAAAATTAGATGCGTGGTTTCAAATGCTTCGCTCTCGTGATTAAATCCCTACGCATCTAAACTATCGGCCGTGGGTTATTTGACAACAAATTATTTAATAAATTTTTGGTTTTTTGTTGTCAGTAGCCAATCTCGCACAGACATTTGTTTGGTTCAGTGCATGTTTGTAAGCTATTATCGAGTCGACAACAACATTAAAACAGTATAGACTTACTCAGATTAATAATATTGACAACGATGAAAAAAGTCTGATAAAACAGCACACGAAACAACAATGAAATACCAAATGATACAACAAGTTGAGAAAACTCGTTCTGTTTAAAAAAAAATGCCTAATGGAATTTTACTTGTACATATATTATACAACCGTCATGAATGGCAAAATCAATGGTATATATTTTAACGTAATTTGTCATGATTTCGGATATACATTTTCGGATACGTTTCCCCATTTATATCCGGACCGATTGATGTTGCGGGAAAATATGATCCCTGCTTATGGCCCATGTCACTCTCTATCCTATCCCACCTCTATGTTTATGTAATGTTAATATTTCATATTGTTTGTGATTCACTTTTTAATTTGATTGCGATTTTCTGTGTACATTGATTTTTTCAGTGACTTGCAAGTTGCATCTTCTAGTTGAAGTTTTAGTAAAGGCATTATGTTTGAAAACTGTTCCCCTTTAAATTTGGATCTGTTGGCATAACATTTACCAATGCCTTTTGAGTCCCATGCAAGCGTTCCATTATCTTTAATAGCCAATGATTATAAGTCCCTTACTGGACACAATAATTACTGAAAAGATTTTTATGTCCCCCACTATAGTATTGGGGGACATATTGTTTTTGCCCTGTCTGTTGGTCTGTCTGTTTGTGCCAACTTTAACATTTTGCAATAACTTTTGCTATATTGAAGATAGCAACTTCATATTTGGCATGCATGTGTATCTCATGAAGCTGCACATTTTGAGTGGTGAAAGGTCAAGGTCATCCTTCAAGGTCAGAGGTCAAATATATGTGGCCAAAATCGCTCATTTTATGAATACTTTTGCAATATTGAAGATAGCAACTTGATATTTGGAATGCATGTGTATCTCATGGAGCTGCACATTTTGAATGGTGAAAGGTCAAGGTCATCCTTCAAGATAAGAGGTCAAATATATGTGGCCCAAATCGCTTATTTTATAAATACTTTTGCAATATTGAAGATAGCATCTTGATATTTGGCATGCATGTGCATCTCATGGAGCTGCACATTTTGAGTGGTGAAAGGTCAAGGTCAAGGTCATCCTTCAAGGTCAGAGGTCAAATATATGTGGCCCAAATCGCTTATTTTATGAATACTTTTGCAATATTAAAGATAGCAACTTGATATTTGGCATGCATGTGTATCTCATGGAGCTGCACATTTTGAATGGTGAAATGTCATGGTCAAGGTCATCCTTCACAAGGTCAAGGTCATCCTACAAGGTCAAACATCATATAGGGGGACATTGTGTTTCACAAACACATCTTGTTATATTTAACAGTTTCTGCGTTATTCTTAGCTCCAACCTAGCCTGTGACAGTATAAATGTCAGTAAGCGAAGAATAGCTGTTAAAGTTTTAACGCTTTCCCACTTAAAAGCGAAGTGAAATGGGCTTAACGCAACCAGCGTAAAAACAGAACAGCTTGAGGGTAACTCACAGTCTGTTCAGATTTTATGCTGTTTGCTGCTTATCAATAGCTTAGCTTTGGAAATGAATCCTTTAAAACTGGAATCTAGTAAGAAAGGTCTTCAATGAGATTTTCCAAGGGACGACAAATACGTGGAAGTGGAAATGCAAATATGAGACGGAAAGGGTTAAAAGATTCTGCAGTAATTTTTTCCCAGTGGCATTCCTTATGTCGACTAATTTTTGTTTCTACCCGCCTACAGAGCCTGTATAACGCTAAGGGAAAGAAGTATAGATTTTTAAGTTCTAATCCTTGTGTTTGTCTCTTCCACAGCTGATGGAGTACCGAGAGGCCCCAGCGAGTCCCTCAGCCTCGTCCGTGACCACCACACTGTCGCTGGAAAATGGCGGGTCCCCAGACACACCAAACTCCCCGCCTGCCCCTGACAATGCGGAGATGGATGAGCGGCTCCCAAACGAACTCCTGGAGGAGCTGTATGAGGATATCGGCCTCAAGGAGGGCATGGAACTGGACTTTGTGGAGTACCTCATGGAACAGGACGCGGGCGATCCCTCTCAGTACATGACCGCCGAGGCGCTACGATCGTCTGGGTTCCCGACCCCAACCAACCAGAGCCAGGCTAACAGCGCCCTGAATACTCCCACCAATAAGACCTCCAGTGACAGTATATGGAACACAATCGCTAATAATTCTAGTGCTGTGAATGGCAATAACAGGAACTGTGGATCTCCATCGTATTCAATAGCATCTAGTACCAATGTTACTATTGCTACGTCCAGCGGTTCGAGTAGTCCGGTGAGCAAGCGATTCCACATGTCAAACTCTGGGCCTCCCAGTCCACCTCCTCTTTCTCACATGGGCGCAAACACAGTGTTTAAAGCTCCGCATACTCCACCGACACCAAGAAGACCAATGCCCAATAATTCACAAGGTGCCATGTCTCCTAGGTCAAACCTCTCTTTAAGCTCAAACCAAAGCAACCAGAGCGAGCACAGTTGCCATAGCAACCATTCAAGTGTTCATGGTAACCAAAATGTTGCCGGTTCGAACCAAAGCCATCTACCACAGCGGTGCTATTCCCCTCGCACTCTGGGCGGGGCGCCATCTCCACAGATGCCCCACAGTACTACCGGTGTTCCAGGGTATAAACCACCCCCTCAGTATGGACAATACCCAGGTCAAAGTCAAGGTCAGAATATGGCTATGCCACATCAGCATAAGCCGCCAATGCAGGGTCAGCCGTTTCGTCATGGTAGGCCTGTACCACCAAATGTCAATGTGCAGAACTTTCAGCAGCAGAATAGTGGTAAGTTCATGCCTCAAAATATTTCGCAAGGGGGACAGTCGTGTGCCATGAGTGGAAGTGGTAACCATGGCAACATGGCTTTACAAGGTCAGACCATGAACTCTTTGTATAACCGTCCATTAGAATCTCCGCTTGATCAGGGATATTTCACGTCATCTGATTCAATGAGCTCAAGAAGTTTTGACTCAGCAGCATCATCAGTGCCATCTAGTTTATCTGTGAATTCTGGACTCATGAACGGGCAGCAGCAGAAAATGCACATGGGCGCAGTGACACCTCAAAAGTCTGTGCATTTCGCTGAGAACTCCAGTGCTAATTGTGCTCAACAGAATGGTGGTTTGCCGTACGAACCATGCTATAGAACAAATGTTCCTGATTGTGAATTAGAGGAATATAGGAATAGCATTCAAAGAATGCATTCAAAAAATCCGAAAATGATGCCACATTTGAAGCATCATGTGAAAACAGAAACCGCTCCCTATACTGTTCCTACAAACTCTGGTCAAACCAATGTAAACTCCTTTGAATACTCAAACACAAACAATATGCAGCCGTTTGATTTCCACACGGCAAAGTCTTCCAGTAGAAACAACTTTGGAATGGACAGTAACCAGAACTTGGTGATGCAAAACTACGGTGATAACATGCCAAATCAGTCGAATATGAACTGTCAGATGCCAAATGGTGCAATAGGCCCTATGCAACATCATTCAATGGAGCAATATAGGGGCCAAGGGCCGTGTCAAATGGGTCAGGACCCTTCAAAAGGGAATTCTATGTACGGTCCTATGAATATGCAAAATAATAACATCATGAAAAATGCAAACTGTCAGTTTTCAGGACAGACTCAGGGTAATATGAATGAGAACTGTGGAGGCATGGGAATGTCTGCGCAGCAAGGCATGTTAGCAAATGGGGGTCAAATGGGGCCGCATTCAAATATGAATCAAAACTTTGGACCCGGGCAGGACTATCAGGGTATGGGTCCTAGTTCACAAACAGGGTTTCAGGGTTCAATGCCGCGATCTATGAACGCCGGTTGTGCAAGTGGTGGTCCTATGATGGGATATGACCCTCAATTTGCTCAGCAAAACCGAGGTCAGATGGGTGACCATATGAACATGAACAATATAGACGAACAAATGTTCCCACAGGGTACCAATATGGGTGACGAAATGGGCTGGAATGGCGGCATACCTCAGACACCACAACAACCCCATCAAATGGGAGTCGCACCCCAGTCCATGCCTATTGGAATCCCCGGGCAAGGCATGGGTCCCAGCTCAGGTCAATGTGGTCAGCTGACTGGGGAACCATGTGTCATACCAAACTGTTCAAACTGCAAAAACATGGCCTCGCCAAACCGTCCACCGATGATGGCGTCACAACAACGTTTTATTCAGCATCTTATTACTGACCGTTCAAATGCTTTTAGGTCGCATCCACTGTTTCCGTTATTGCGAGATCTCATAATAGCAGACATGAACTTCAGTACGCCAAATTTTCCATATCAGTTGATATCGAATCTTCCAGCCGATTTTGACAAATTGTTGCAGAACTTCTTGCACCGGAACCCACCAGCTGGAAATTACCAGACAAACTTTGCAGTTGAGAGTGTGGTAATGGATGCCCTGAAGTATGCTCACCATTGCCTGATAGGTGAGGAAAGAGTGGCTTAATCTTTATTTTAAT
Organism: Dreissena polymorpha; assembly: GCF_020536995.1. Taxonomy (NCBI): domain Eukaryota; kingdom Metazoa; phylum Mollusca; class Bivalvia; order Myida; family Dreissenidae; genus Dreissena; species Dreissena polymorpha. The sequence continues at coordinate 22,978,987 of NC_068369.1, read as the reverse complement.
TATCCCCACGCTTTTTGAAAAAAAGGTGGGGATATTGTGGTGATCTCCGCCGTCCGTCCGTCTGTCCGTCTGTCCGTCCGTCCTGGCCACTATCTCCTCCTACACTAAAAGCACTAGAACCTTGAAATTTACACACATGGTAGCTATGAGCATATGTGCGACCCTGCACTATTTGGAATTTTGATCTGACCCCTGGGTCAAAAGTTATAGGGGTTGGGGTGGGGCCGCGTCAGAAATTATCACTCATTTTTTTAGGTTATTTTACATTTACTTCTTTATTTCTACACCGATTCACTTCAAATTGATACTGGACCTCACCTATGACAATACGGTCAATCTCAACCATGCATGGCCCCATTCCCAACCCTGGGGCGCCCCGCCCACATAGGCCACACCCACCAAAAATTTCCATTTACTATAATTTTTTCATTTCTACACGGATTCACTTCAAATTGATACTGAACTTTTGTTATGACATTAGGGTCAATCTCAACTATGCATGGCCCCAATCCCAACCCTGGGGCGCCCGCCCACATAGGCCACACCCACCAAAAAATTCCATTTACTATAATTTTTTCATTTCTACACGGATTCACTTCAAATTGATACTGAACTTCTCTTATGACATTAGGGTCAATCTCAACTATGCATGTTCCCATAACCAACCCTGGGGCCCCGCCCACATAGACCACACCCACCCAAAATTGCCTTTACTATAATTTCTTCATTTCTACACCGATTCACTTCAAATTGATATTGAACTTCTCTTATGACAATACAGTCAATCTCAACTATGCATGGCCCCATTACCAACCCTGGGGCGCCCCGCCCACATAGACCACACCCACCCAAAATTGCCTTTTACTATAATTTCTTCATTTCTACACCGATTCACTTCAAATTGATACTGAACCTCTCTTATGACAATACGGTCAATCTCAACTATGCATGGCCCCATTACCAACCCTGGGGCGCCCTGCCCACATATGTCACACCCACCCAAAATTGCCTTTTACTATAACTTCTTCATTTCTACACCAATTCACTTCTAATTGATGATGAACTTCTCTTATGACAATACGGTCAATCTCAGCTATGCATGGCCCCATTACCAACCCTGGGGCACACCTAGGTCAAACATTCGGCGTGGGGATACGCGTCGGCCTCTGCCGCGCCATTTCTAGTTAATATATGTGATTTATAGTCTATTCTCAGAAATCTGGTGTTATGCACTGGTTGCCCGGACATTGCTAGCCAAAATTATACCGGTATTAATAATACAGCTCATCCTTTATTGAAGAATGATGAATAGCATTTAATTTCTCATTAATATTCAATGTTGCGTAGGCATATATAGTCTTTTAATTTATTAATGAAGACCTTTTAGATAAAAGCACATGTAATAATGTACATATATTATTACATTAAAAAAATGGTCTTTCAAAAAAAAACTGCTTTCTTATGTTTAAGGCACTAACTTTTACATGCGTTTTTTTTATTTACACATTCCACATTTTCTATTAGACTAAAGTGTTTTTCAAATTAAACTTGCTATGTTTTTATTTCCCCCACCACTTTAGTAGGAGACATATTGTTTTTGCCCTGTCTGTTGGTTGGTTGGTTTGTGTGTTTGTTTTCCCCAACTTTAACATTTCCATAACTTTTGCAATATTGAAGATAGCAACTTCATATTTGGCATGCATGTTTGTCTCATGGAGCTGCACATTTTGAGTGGTGAAAAGTCAAGGTCATCGTTCAAGGTCAAAGGTCAAATATATGTGTCAAAATGGCTCATTTAATGTACACTTTGGCAATATTGAAGATAGCAACTTGATATTTGGCATGCATGTGTATCTCATGGAGCTGCACATTTTGAGTGGTGAAAGGTCAAGGTCATCCTTTAAGGTCAAATATAAGGGGAAATAGTGTTTCACAAACACATCGCTTGTTTAACTTTAAGCTTATAATTTTGTATGTTTTAGGAGTTGAGGACTTATGTATTAAAAACTTTCCTAGCAAAGAAAAAGAAAGTTTCCATGCATTTCTATGCGTTACCATGATTGACTAGTTTTCTACAGACCGAGAAACATAAATAACATAAATGTATTTTATTTAATTTTTGACATTCTTTGTAAAACTGAGAATAATGGTCTGGTTTATAATAGTTCATTGTTTTTACCTGAAATTGCAACTTGAAAGACAACAAAAAAAGTACAAAAAGTAATGTCTGGGGGGGGGGATTGTGCAGGTGAGAAATCAATGGTCATCTTGGCACTCTTTAAGTTTTGATAAATTCTGCATGAAAAGGGTTATGAGATGTTTTGTTTCTAAATGTAAATATAATGAACCTTTTAATGATGCTTCATTGTGTTATAAATAGTTGCAATGAAGACTGAAAGTTTTACCAATCTCTATTTACACTTTGTTTCTTACCCGTTATAAACTTGAAAAAATCATGAAGTAACATTGTGTTTAGTTCATCATATATGTTATTTTGCAGAGAAAATTCGTCAAAAGCAGGACCAGGAAGCAGACAAGCATGGCAAGTCCTCGTCCAAATCACTCAGCGCTATTGAAGAGTTCTGTGAAAAGTTCGACAAATCAGTACGCAACAGCTACATCAAGGTACATAAAACTATGGTCTTTACTTCATGGCAGTTTTAACTTCTATAAAAGGGGTCCCTCTCTTGCAAGCAATTTGCGTTAGCCAAGTTTATTGTGATTTTTATATCAAATTCTTTTTGTTTCTAGCTCATCTGAGCAATGTGCTGGTGGTTAACTTTGAGAATGGCTTATTGTCTTTTTAACACCCTAAAGCCATATTTATTGCCCAATCTTCTTGAAACTTAGTCAGAACATATCTCCCAATGAAATGAAATGTCACTAGGTAACATTAACAGTGCTCCAGCTAAATTTGAACAGGGCATAGGGGCTTTTTTGTTTAAAGGGCACTTTGGCCGCGCAGTATTTTGTCAAAAGGGCACTTTCAAGCGCAGCGGCGTTTCTGGAACGCATCCTCTTGCATGTTAATTTATATGTTATTAATAATTGTAAGAATATAATATTCCCATTATTATTAAACAATTCAAATACAATGTCTACAATGAGAAATTAATTATTTACAATGTATTGTAGTATGAGATTTATTAATCATCATATTTAAAAAAAAAAAAAAAAAAAAAACTTTTTTTTTAAGGGCAGGGGGACCCTAGAAAGGGCAGGGCGGAGGTTCGGGAGGGCAGGGCAGAGGTTCGGGAGGGCAGGGCGGGGCGCCCTCCAATTTAGGCCTAGCTGGAGCACTGATAAAAGAATTAAACAGCATGTGCACACACTAGAGGAAACATTTATTGCCCAATGTTAATGAAATGCTTATTTGTACTAAGACAGCGCCCTCACACTACTTTGGGGGAAGGGGTCCGCAGCCCTTAGGAGGGGGAATTTTCGCAGCGTTTCCCTTTTTGGGGGATTTTTTTACTTACTCTCTCATTATTACATTTGTACACATTTGCACATTGCATTTTTCATAATTTAGTATGTTTGCAAAGATTAAATTGAAATAGAATTGAGATATAATAATCATGAGACACATCTTTCTATTAAAAAAAAAAAAAAAAAACTTTTTTGTGTGTTTTTTTTTTAGGGGGAATTTTTCCCCCATAAAAGGGAAAAAAGTATACTTTTCAGATAACTAGGTCATTAGGTCAAATTAAAGAAAAAACATGTTCATGCTAGAGGCCACATCGATTATATGATCAGAACTTTTAGTGCCTTGAGGTCTCAACTGATTACAAAAAGCTAAGGCCTTTGACCATAATGTTTATATTTCTTAAGATTTAATGGGGGAAAAACTTAAAAAAACATAATTTTCTTTTTCCAAATGTTTTTATTGGACATCGACTTATTTTTCCTGTTTCAGTAAAAGCCCTAAACTTATTAGTCCCCTACCGGTTTCACCGGAGGGGACTTATGGTTTTGTCTCCGTCCGTCCGTCACACTTTTCTGGATCCTGCAATAACTTTTAAAGTTCTTAATATTTTTTCATGAAACTTGAAACATGGATAGATGGCAATTTGGACATTATGCACGTCATTTCATTTTGTTCCTATATAAAAAAATTGGTTGCTATGGCAACAAATATATATTTAAAAAAATATCTGGAATTTCTGACAATGGTGGAGCCAGTAGGGGACCTATATTGCTTGACAATAGTCTTGTTTTAACTAATGTATGGATATATAAATTGAAATAAGCTCACATGGTGAACCCACTTCGCATAAAATATATGGGTTAATTGTGATAATATAGAATGCAAACTTTATTTATAAATACTTCAACTGATTTACCATGTCTCTAGACTTTTCTTTTGTGGCAGATTGGTTTCCCTGTTTTGTTTACCTTGCAAACAACTGTGTTATGTGCTGTTGAGATGTAAATTGCTAATTATCAGATATTTAATTAAACCAATAATTCAATGATCAAACTGACACAAGTGCCTAAAAAACAACCTTTGTGATATGTTTTGCCCATGTTAGGAAGCTCATGTCAATGGACATTCAATGGTTGCATCAGTGTGTATTTTATGTAAATGTGGAAGGAAGTCAGTAATTTTCAATAAGAATATTTAAAATTTGATGCAGTTTTGTGTTGATCCAAACTATGTAAGTGTGCAAGTCAGTGACTTTCAAGAAGAATTTTTAAAATTTGATGCAGTTTTGTGTTGATCCAAACTTGAAGTTTCTTCATGCCATTATACAGAAGCTGTACTTTTTTAAGTCAGAAGTGTACTAGTTTCAGCTTGTGACGTGTGCAGCCTGTTCCCCATTCCAAGCTTAATCTTACATGACTTTGTTTTCTAAATCTTTAGGGCATAGCCATGACATGAGCTTTCTTAAAATCTTAAACTATTTAGATTCATACAAAATCCCTCTGTCCTGATAAGGGACATGTTTTTCCGCCACATTCCTTTGTTGCCCTGATAAAAATTCTATAGGCATACCCCCATAGGTGGCCATTATTGATGTAGGTTTAAATGTAAATCTGTCAATCATATGGGTTGTAGGATAGGCTTTGGGTTTAATATAAGCCTGAATAGTACATGTTTAATTGCAATTGAGAATGATGCACACTAACATTTGTTTAACCCATTTATGCCTAGCGTCCTGAAAAAAGGACATTGCAAACAGCGTAGACCCAGATGAGACGCCGCATAATGCGGCGTCTCATCTGGGTCTGCGCTGTTTGCTTAAAGGAATTTCTGTAAGAAATATTCTAAATATATAAACAAATATACTAGACATCCCTAATTTTTGAAATAAATTGATCCAATTTAGAAGGATGGGAGAGTCCACTAGGCATAAATGGGTTAATTGATGGAACAAGCAGATAAGTCAGAAAAAGAAAGAGTAATTTTTGTTTTTGTCTTTTTCAAAACAGGAAATGCCTACGTTATATTGGTAGATTGCATGAATTTTGTAAGGTGTAGGGCTGTTTAGGTCGGCAATTTGATTTTTTTATCAATATTTTGAATGATGAATTGTTCTCGTTTGTAGGTACTAAATTCCTCCACAAATTTCATCCATGATGTAGGTTTGTTTTCCAAACAGATAACAACTATAACTAATCTAAATGTACCGTACAAAAGTGACATTTTTTCAAACAGCCCGTGCAACTACAACTGTTGTTTGTTTCCAATATATCTGATTACCGTGAGGTAAATAGGCTGACATGTACTGGACTGAAGGTATTGAAATTGTAATCAACCTTCAGAGTGGGTGGGTGGTCTAAAATGTAAACTAAGGCTTGAAAATAATGTTTAAATTACTTAATTCATGCATGGTAATTGTAAGCAGCACAACTCATTGATACAATTATCATTGTTGTTTACTCACCCATGTGTTTACTCCAGAGGTATTGCAGTGTTTTCTTCATTACTTCTGTTCAAAATTTAACAATTTGGGCTGTAGCTAATGCTTATCAAAAAATTGTTCCAAAATAAAGAATTTAAAATTTTTTTTGCCATATATTTAAAGGGATAATATGTTACACCTTTTGTATTAAACATTTTATAATGACTGGTATTATTAACCTTCATGTACATATTTTGACAAATGTTATACATTTTTTTATCATCAAATTTCCTGTTGGTGAATTTGTTTATTTTAAAATGAGCTCATTGAATGAAAAAAAATGTTGAAACTATTCATGCGCATTTTGCCAAGTTTATTAAATAGTTAATGGGTCATTTTCATATTCTCCAATAGTGAAACTTCTTATGATGTTTGAATGAATGCAACAATGTCGAATGATTGTGCAATCAAGCTCTGTAAGTGGCTATTGTTTCTTGATAAAATATTTCCAGTTCTGCACTTTTAATAAAATATCTTTATGTTTTTGATCTAGATACACAGGTGCATTTAGACAATCGGACAAATATCTACACTCTTTCGTAATTTCAACATGTGACAGAAACTAAAAACATAAGATTGAAATACAATTAAATTTCCATTGAACTAATTATATGGTTTTTACTCTGACAAGGACAATGCTATTAGTGTTTTAATTGATTACTCATCGGTCATAAATCTCAAAATTAAGAAAGGGGGCAATGTTTTAAAATGACTTCATGACTGCCGCAATCTTTACCTACATTGTTTAGCACTTAAAGGTTTAAGGTCATTGATATTGAATCTTAATTAAGACATGTTGTTTTTTCTTGTCTCTACCTCTTGTTTTACTTGTAGCTCTTATGTATAATTGAACATCCATTATGGTAATTAAAAGGAAAGAAGTGTTTGCAGATGAAAGTAAAAGTAAAAGAAATGGAACAGAAGGCTTCAATATTACTATAAATTGATAATTATGGAAGTTAGCACTATAGGTTTTAAGCCTTTGAAAACTGTACATAACTCTTGCAATCTTTAATGTTCATGCAAATGATAGAGCAGCTCTATAAATACTATCCAATGATAGAGCAGCTCTATAAATACTATCCAATGCATAAACATCACTGTCAAACAACTTTCTAGTGGGTTGATTGACAGATTGATATCCAAAGGAAGTAAACAAATCCTGTGTTTCTCATCTTGCTAAATACTTTGATATCGAGTATCCCAAAAATTCTGGTATTCTTGGAAACCTTACCCCTTGGATGGAATTTCAGCCCTAAAGTATCCGTCAACTGAAACCCATTGAACAATTCTAATAATATCATGTTACAATATGGATATTTATGTCCATATTTTAAACCACATTTTTTTATAATAATATATTATTCTAGCCTAAAAATGCTAGAATGTGCTTGTGTGCATTTTCAATAATGTAGTGTTTTTTTTATTGATAAATGTGTGCTATTTACACATTATATTTCAATACTTGATTTTTTTATTAATAAATGTGTGCCATTTACACATATTTCAATACTTGATTTTTTTATTATTAAATGTGTGCCATTTACACATTCTATTGCAATACTTGATATTTTTATTAATAAGGTGTGCCATTTAAACATTATATTGCAATACTTGATATTTTTATTAATAAGGTGTGCCATTTACACATTATATTGCAATACTTGATATTTTTATTAATAAGGTGTGCCATTTACACATTATATTGCAATACTTGATATTTTTATTAATAAGGTGTGCCATTTACACATTATATTGCAATACTTGATTTTTTTATTAATAAAGGTGTGCCATTTACACATTATATTGCAATACTTGAAGTTTCACATAGCTAACTGGGACTAAACCTTCAAGTCTTTTTACACAAAAAATAAATTTATATGTAAGTTTACCACCTCACATTTATGTGAGATAAAATAAATAAACCTGCAGAATCATCAGAAAGGTTTGAAATGTTTATGATGCTACATGCATATAGACATCTTTGTTATGTTTGTCCTCAAACACCAAACCTACATTCCAGTATTGGTAATTAATAGATAACTGACACGACCATCATTTATCTCGCCTGTAAATCAAAAGCAGGAAACTGAGCTCATCTTTTTGTTATGCCTGAGATAGTTTATTGCCTTTTTCATCATATTTTTCTTCTTTTGGTGTTTTGTGGCGAAGTGGGGCATTAAGTGTGCGTTACCTCAACGTAACATAGATGATTTTTAAATACAACTTATGCATATTTTTAATTATGAAACAACATTAAAATGTTCATTATTGGTTCACCCTATCATTTCAGTTGTGAAATAGAAAAAAAAATCAAGACTTTTAATTTTCACTTAGGGCTGTTAAATTAAGATTGTCATTTTAATTTGAATTTCTATTAAAATCGAGTTATTATTATAATTTGTAAGCCAAGCTCTGCCAGAGTCACAACCTCTATGATCAGTGTCATTCTGCAAAAAAAAACACTATCAAAATCCATCATTCAACATGGTATAACTCCAAGCTTTATGGCATACAATTCTCGGGTTTTAATTCTGTAATATGAGCGGCATCATGCAAAAATGGGTCTTATGCAGCATGCCTGCAGTGCAGCAAGAGCTACCCTAGCTGACAGGGTATCTACTGACATGTCTGCACAAATGCACAGGCTGGTCTGATGCTAAGATGGCCACATATGTGATAAGACCCTTTTTTGCATGACACGGCTCTTATGCTATCGGTGAGCGTAGCAGACCTAATCCTGCAATGGGAGTTCAGGGTATGTGTTTTGTGCAGGATAATCAGCGAGTGATTATAAGTCATTAGAGTCGTTGATAAGGTTGGAAGTTCTGCAGAAGTAATCACTCGTGTATCGGGTTGCTAATAAATGCAATCACTTACCTATCTTTGGAATATCAGGGCTCATTAGAATCGCGTGGCAGCACGAACAAGGCCTGGATTAACCCCTGAGTCATCACCTGAATGATTTTCCCTCCCATTATGTTTCTGAACAAATATAATGGGGCTATGTTGTAACCTGAATTATTTCCCTACCATACTTTTTCTGAACAAACATTAAGGTGCTATGTTGTAACCTGAATGATTTTTCCTCCCATGCTGTTTCTGAACAAACATGATTCAGCTATGTTGTAAACTTTGTCCAACTATCTTTTCAACTTAGTCTTCCTATATATTCCTATTTAAACTGATAATGTCCTTGATGTATTAACTGTTATATTTGCTGTGTTATTTAAAATTTTGATGTATTCCTATGTGGGGTATTAAAGCTGTAGTCATGAATCACCTATGTATAAAATTGAGCAAGAACTAATTTTGACTAAAACATTTTAAGCCTAGGTAATTTGGTGTTGCATGTGTTAATCTAAGCCTTTATCATCAATAGTTTTCCTGATAATGAGTTAGGAAAATTGATTTTACTTGGATTTTAATCTTGTTCTATTCAGCTGAAAAAGATCATAAGAAATATTCAGTTGTTGAACTTCTTCAGACCTGTGTAAGTTCAATGATTTAAGGGGCAGGGACAGTTTTATCAGTTTAGGCAACATTTATATTCTATTGACAAATATTGTTGGCATACTTGGCATTTCATTATGCTGTTAAAAAAAATGAGCAGCAATTTTGGAAAACAGGGCTTAACGCATGTGTGTAAAGTGTCATGCCTGATAAGACTGTGATTATCAACACAGGCTAATCAGGATGACACTTTCCGCTGAAACCTCTAAGAAGAAACATCCTTTGAAAGACAAGTACTATTACAACGGAAAGTGTTTTCCCTTATTAGCCTGTGTGGACTGCACAGTCTAATCTGGAAGGACAATTTACACACATGCGTTAACCCTGTTTTCCCAGAGCAAGACACAAATAATGCTGTCATGGTTATTGTTTATCTTCTGCAGCCGGCCACTCTTCAGCTTGGTGGTAGTGTTGGTCCTGGTGGTAACCATGGCAATATGGGGGTGGGGCCTCCGCAGATGGCTGGACCAATGGGAATGCAGGAAATGGGCACACCCCAGAAGGACATGAAATACATGGGCATGGGTAACATGATGGTGAGTGTCACAATTTTATGAAAAAAATATACTATTGTACGTACTGGTCAATGTCATGGTTGTCAATAGGGACTCTGAGTAAGACTGCAATAGACCCACATGTAATTGAAAATGAATACTGTCAATGAAGGCATGTGATCGCATTGTTGTAGAATTATGTGCCTCAAGTGTTCAGATGTTGTACTGTTGATGAGGCATATGCCATTTGCTTCATTTGCATTATTATAGCTAAATAAGGTAATGTTTAACTTTTGCTTGTATTAAAGCCAATGATATCCATGAGTCAGACATGTGGCTGCAAATTGTAATGCTTGGTTGAATGAAATTCTGTAAAATTTTGTTCTTTTTCACAGAAAAGTATTGTAATATTACATAAAAAATAGATTTCATTAAGTCAAGTAACATAATTTTGTCTGAATTTTCTGCAACTTTTTGACCTGCTGCAAGCCTTATTGTATTCTTCTTCATAAAGTGTGCTTTAACCCTTAAATAACAATGACCATGCAGCACAACTGTCTTGGTAGCAGCCGCCAATGACAGTTTCCATCAGATATTGTCGTAATCCATCTTTTACAAATTCATATAATCATACTTAAATTAATCTTGCGACAAATGTTGCAAAAAATCGTAAAACTGGAACCATATGGTGGTTGTGTTAAGTTATTAGTATAATAAACATTATAAACTTTTATTGACGTATGAAAAAAAATAATTATTTACGGCATGATTTTTAGATTGAAGTTCTGATGAGAGTTTAGGTATTTAACAGAATTTTTTGTTTGGTTGAAGCACATTACAATGTTTTGTAAGATGTTTGTTAAACAAACGCGTAAATCCTAAATTGGTCATTAAAAGAGATCCATAATTTATGTACCCAGTTTCAAATGGTCTTGATGTCTAACGTTATAAATACCTGTAGGGAAAATGAGGTTACTTAAACTGTTTCAATGAGGCATTTTACAATGTGTTTTATTGTCTTTTTGATACCAATAACAACTCCAAAAGTCTTGAAAAATAGTTCATGGGAATTGCATGTACGATTTCCATGTTTCAAAATGGTACTTGACTTGTTTATTATTTGGGTTGGTGTTCCCATTAACACATTTATGCCTAGCGTCTAGAAAAAAGGCCTTGGCAAACAGCGTAGACCCAGATGAGACGCCGCATGATGGGGCGCCTCATCTGGGTCTACCCTGTTTGCTTAAAGGAATTTCTGTAAGAAATATTCTAAATATAGAAATTAATAATACTAGATATTCCTAATGTTGGAAATAAATTGATCCAATTTAGAGGGATGGGAGAGTCCACTAGGCATAAATGGGTTAAAGTTGATAGGATGTAGATGTTTTTGCTATGTCACAAAATAAAAGAGAATTTCAGTGTTCATTAATTTAAGGCTGGTCACCTGTCTTTATTAAAAAAACAAAATTGAAATTGAATTTTTTGTTATCACTTGAAAGACATGAATAAAAACAAAAGTTAAGATCAAAATTAGATTTTTAATCTTTCAAAATAACGATATTTATTAGAAACTTGTAAAAACAGTTTATAATATTATTTATTCAGTTAAGAAATTAAATATTTTGCAAGGTAATTGCGCCATTTTTAATAAGTTCCCACTTCACAAATGTGCTTTATCTATGTTAAATGACTCAGACTTTATTAAAAACCCTATTGTCAATATTTAAGTTCAATGCTTGGCGCACCAAAAAAACGTTTTATTATCAATATTAATTCTAAAGGTTTCTTAATGGAATAATAGCGAACAAGATTATTTTTGGGCGATCAAGTACCATGATTTTGTGACAGATCTATCTGAGTGACAGATTAAGAACGACTAATAAAGCATTTTGCGGCATTTCTGTTGACAGAAGGGGTCGGACTATTTAACGAATGGATCATTGCCTCTGTATTGGTTTCGATCGGAGAAGTTGATACCATTGTTTAATGGGGGCGGAGCACTTGTTTAACCTCCACAATCATTTGAAGTAATCACAAAACAAATCTCATGTAGTTAAACACGCCATTTGTTAATTCTTGTTTGCGTGTTGTGCACATTTGTTTTTAGCTCATCTATTTTTTGAAAAAAAATTATGAGCTATTGTCATCACCTTGGCGTCGGCGTCGGCGTTGGCGTCGGCGTCCGGTTAAGTTTTGCGTTTAGGTCCACTTTTCTCAGAAAGTATCAATGCTATTGCATTCAAACTTGGTACACTTACTTACTATCATGAGGGGACTAGGCAGGCAAAGTTAGATAACTCTGGCGTGCATTTTGACAGAATTATGTGCCCTTTTATACTTAAAAAATGGAAAATTTTGGTTAAGTTTTGCGTTTAGTTCCACTTTTCTCAGTAAGTATCAATGCTATTGCATTCAAACTTGGTACACTTACTTACTATCATGAGGGGACTGGGCAGGCAAAGTTAGATAACTCTGGCATGCATTTTGACAGAATTATGTGCCCTTTTTATACTTAGAAAATTGACAATTTTGGTTAAGTTTTGTGTTTAGGTCCATTTTATTCCTTAAGCATCAAAGCTATTGCTTTCATACTTGCAACACTTACTAACTATCATAAGGGGACTGTGCAGGCAAAGTAATGTAACTCTGACTGGCATTTTGACAGAATTATGTGCCCTTTTTATACTTAGAAAATCGAAAATATGATTAAGTTTTGTGTTTAGGTCCACTTTATTCCTACAGTATCAAAGCTATTGCTTTCATACTTGCAAGATTTATGAACTATCATAAGGGGACGGTGCAGGCAAAGTTATGTAACTCTGACTGGCATTTGGACGGAATTATGGGCCCTTTATACTTAGAAAATTGAAAATTTGGTTAAGATTTATGTTTTGGTCACTTTACCCCTAAAGTATCATAGATACTGCTTTCATACTTGGAACACTCACAAACTATCATAAGGGTACAGTAAAAGGACAAGTTGCATAACTCTGGTTGTCATTGTTACGGAATTATGGCCCTTTTTTGACTTAGTAACTTTTAATATATGGTTAAATTTTGTGTTTCGATCCACTCGAAGTATCAAGGCTATTGCTTTCAAACTTCAAATACTTACATGCTATCATGAGGTTACTGTACCTGGCAACTTGAATTTTACTTTGACCTTTGAATGACCTTGACTCTCAAGGTCAAATTATTAAATTTTGCTAAAATTGCCATAACTTCTTTATTTATGATTAGATTTGATTGATACTTTGATGAAACTACTCTTACCTGACATACCACTATAGACTTCACCCAAACCATCCCCCGTGCCCTCCCCCCCCCTCCCCCCCCTCCCCCCCCCAATTTTTTTTAATTTTTTTTTTTTTTTTTTTTTTTTAAAGATCATCTCACAAATGACCACCACACCCTCACACTATACCCCCACCCCACCCCCCCCCCACCCCACCCCACCCCCCCAATTTTTTTTTTTGATTTTTTTTTTTTTTTTTTTTTTTAAGATCATCTCACAAATTATCACCACACCCTCACACTATACCCACCCCCCCCCCCCCCCCCCCCCCCCCCCCCCCCCCCCCGATTTTTTTTTTTTTTTTTTTTTTTTTTTTTTCGCTTTTTTGGAAGATAATGTAATAAATGTCCACAACCCCACACTATACACCCCTCTTCACTCCACTCCTCCCTCCTTTGTGATTGAAAATGAGAGTCCCTTCACCTTTAAAAAGAAAATAGATGAGCGGTCTGCACCCGCAAGGCGGTGCTCTTGTTCTATCATGGTTTGTTGTCGAAAAACCCACAGTAAGGAGTATAGATGCGTAGGAATTAAATCACGAGTGCGAAGCACGAGTGATTTGATAACACGCATCAATACAACTTACTGTGGGTTATTCGACAACAAACCATCATATAAAAATATTATTTCGATTCTAACACGATTCTGATTGATTTGGTTCAAGCTTTAGGACGTGAACTATATTTTTCAATATCCCGCCCTTCTTAGTACTAAGTTCACTATTTAGTGACGTCATTGAATTGTACAAACATATGACGTCATTTTCATTCATAAATATTTTGCAAATGACGTCACTTTCATTGAAAACAACAATCGTAGAAACTTAATGACGTCACGTGTATTGATGCTACTGAAAAGCTGACATGCTATAAATGTTTTCTGAATAACGTTTTTCTAACAAATCACATTCTTTGTAGACGTGGTTATGCCACTTATCACCAAATACACAATTTGTTGTTTTATTAGCTCATCTATTTTTTGAAAAAAAATTATGAGCTATTGTCATCACCTTGGCGTCTGCGTCGGCGTCTGCGTCGGCGTTGGCGTCCGGTTAAGTTTTGCGTTTAGGTCCACTTTTCTAAGAAAGTATCAATGCTATTGCATTCAAACTTGGTACACTTACTTACTATCATGAGGGGACTGGGCAGGCAAAGTAAGATAACTCTGGCGTGCAATTTGACAGAATTATGTGCCCTTTTTATACTTAGAAAATTGAAAATTTTGGTTAAGTTTTGCGTTTAGGTCCACTTTTCTCAGAAAGTATCAATGCTATTGCATTCAAACTTGGTACACTTACTTACTATCATGAGGGGACTGGGCAGGCAAAGTTAGATAACTCTGGCGTGCATTTTTACAGAATTATGTGCCCTTTTTATACTTAGAAAATAGAAAATTTTGGTTAAGTTTTGTGTTTAGGTCCATTTTATTCCGTAAGTATCAAAGCTATTGCTTTCATACTTGCAACACTTACTAACTATCATAAGGGGACTGTGCAGGCAAAGTAATGTAACTCTGACTGGCATTTTGACAGAATTATGGGCCCTTTTTATACTTAGAAAATTGAAAATTTGGTTAAGTTTTGTGTTTAGGTCCACTTTATTCCTACAGTATCAAAGCTATTGCTTTCATGCTTGCAACACTTATTAACTATCATAAGGGGACTGTGCAGGCAAAGTTATGTAACTCTGACTCGCATTTGGACGGAATTATGGGCCCTTTATACTTAGAAAATTGAAAATTTGGTTAAGTTTTGTGTTTTGGTCAACTTTACCCCTAAAGTATCATAGATATTGCTTTCATACTTGGAACACTCGCAAACTATCATAAGGGTACAGTAAAAGGACAAGTTGCATAACTCTGGTTGTCATTTTTACGGAATTATGGCCCTTTTTTGACTTAGTAACTTTGAATATATGGTTAAATTTTGTGTTTCGATCCACTTTACTTCTTAACTATCAAGGCTATTGCTTTCAAACTTCAAATACTTTCATGCTATCATGAGGTTACTGTACCTGGCAAGTTGAATTTTACCTTGACCTTTGAATGACCTTGACTCTCAAGGTCAAATTATTAAATTTTGCTAAAATTGCCATAACTTCTGTATTTATGATTAGATTTGATTGACAAAACTACTCTTACCTGACATACCACAATAGACTCCACCCAACCATCCCCCGTGCCCTCCCCCCCCTCCCCCCCCCCCTCCCTCCACCCCCCCCCCCCCCCCCCCCCCCCCCCCCCGAATCCCCCTCCTATTTTTTTTTTTTTTTTTTTTTTTAAGATCATCTCACAAATGACCACCACACCCTCACACTATACCCCCCACCCCCCCCACCCCACCCCCCCAAATTATTTTTTTGGTTTTTAAAACGTTAAAAAACACAAATATTTATTTTTATTATTTATGTTTGAAATACCGTCATCCTTCGCACCCAAGAATTCAACCCCCCCCCTGCCCCCCACCAGAATCCCCACCTCCCCCCCCATCCCCCCCCCCCCACCCCCTAATTTTTTTTTTTTTTTTTTTTTTTTTAAGATCATCTCAGCAAATGACCCAAACACACCATCACACTAATACACCCCCCCCCCCCCCCCAAATTTCATTTTTTTTAAACGGTTAAAAAACACAAATATTTATTTTTATTATTTTATGTTTGAAATACCGTCCACCATCGCACCCAAGAATCCCCCCCACCCCCCCACCCCCATGTGTTTGTGTGTTTTTTTTTGCATTTTTTTTCCGCATTTTTGGAAAATAATGTAATAAATGTCCACACCTCCACACTATACACCCCTCTTCACTCCACCCCTCCCTCCTTTGTGATTGAAAATGAGAGTCCCTTCACCTTTAAAAAGAAAATAGATGAGCGGTCTTCACCCGCAAGGCGGTGCTCTTGTTTAATTGTGACATTGCAATGTTTCGGTTGTTTTTATTCTGTAAGAAAAATAAGACACAATTGCCGCCAAGTTTTTATTTCACTAAAGCAGGTATATCATGTTAATTTAATAGGCCAAATCCAGTTGGTGTGTTTGTTCTTATAGAGAAATGTAATAAGCATGTAATTTTAGTGTAAACCACGAGTATGAACATTGTTTCAAAATTAAAATTAACCTACATGTTTGTTTTGTGTTGATGCACAGATAGATAGATACACAGACAGATTGATTGATTGTTTGATTGATTGATTGATTGATTGATTGATTGATTTACTGATACTTACACAAATCTTGATGATTATTGCTTGAGTTTTTTATCAACAGTTCAATCATACCAAATGTGGGCTTACCAGTCTTGTCAACTATTAATATAATTAATGAGACTGGTTAGAGACTGGTTAACATAAATTAACGAGACTATCCCATTTTCTACCAGACCCAAAGAATTTAGTATTCATATATTGTATTGAAATAACATTATATTTAAATATGAAGCAAAATATAATACTTATTTTGATGAATTAAAATTTGCAAAAAAAAAACAGGGGCTAGATATTTTGAAATTTCTGTCATGATCAAGAATGTCCTTCAATAATGTCTGTAAAGGTTTATACGCCGTTATTTTACCATGTTAATTAAAAAATATCTGCGGAGGTTTACTTCCTTTTCTGTCAATGCATGTCAGATAAAATTAAACCGTTTTGTGTATTGATCTTTATAATTCAGACTGGAGTGATTGTAATAATTTGCACAAAAAATGAAATGTGAACAGTTAGCTTTCTGGAGTTAATCAAAGTTTAATACCAATTTTTCAATATATTCATCCAAAGAAAAGTTTTAATTGGGTATTTAATGCTATCAGCTCTTGAATGGTATTTACTGCAATCATAAGTGAACAAAAATTGTTTGCTTATTCAGTCCTTCACAAATCTGGAACTGTAAAATACGTGAGACCATCTTCCAAAACTGAACAACAGTTAGTGAAATGTATTCATTTTGAGGGTGAACATGTGTGTGCTTGAGTCATAAATGCTTATTTCCTGCAAAGGTATTTAGAATTGTGTAAATCTTTTTAAGTTTGCTTCAGTTAACATACTTCTATGAGTGGTTGAGGCTTAAGCTAAACAAGTTTTATTGAATATTTAAGCATAGCTTAAGTCATGTAAACTATTTATCCAGGCTTTTTCCGCTCCATTTTGGGAATACGCCACACTGGAATTTTGGAAATTTCGCGTCGTGAAAACCCCCATTTTGGGAAAAAAATTATTCGCAAAATTGGCTCAATTGGGAAAAATTATCGCATGTAAATAGTGTTTCTTATATTTCAAAGAAGCCGTTAATTGGTAAATAACGACTATTTTGATAACTTATTATTAAAATTTTACAAAGTATTATGAACATGTGAGATAAGTGCAGGTTTTTTAATCTGAATTTCGGGAAAAGGCCTGGCCTTTTTTTAGGTGAAAAAAATCTTGCGAAGCGCCGGATTTTGAGGAAAATAAGGAAAGTCTTAAATAATCATTAACATATTTTACAGTTTTTAAAACAAATTCAAGGCAACAGATAATTTAATTATGCAACACTTTCTATTTTCTACACCGGATCAGGTTAACTTATATTTTTTTTTTGGGGGGGGGGGGGGGGGGAACAACCAGATTTGCATTGGGAATGGGGCCGAATTTCAGCATAGGGCGGAAACAGCATGTTATCTTAAAAAATCCTGTGGTGACCCAAGGAAATCCAACTGTAACCAAACTGACCCCAATTCAGTGCAATGTACCCATCATCTTCATAATCATAAAAAGTTCAATCCACTGCCTGGGGTAATAGAATATTTGTACGTTATACTGGTTGCTGTGCAAACTAATGAGCTTTTTGTATTTGTTTGTAATTTAATATACAGGGCAAGTTCAAAAAAATAATTTATTTTGTTCGCCTGGTTTCATTTTGAGTTAATAGTATTTTCACTGAGCGCCGTTGGTTTATTTAAATCTCTAAAAAAACAAAGAGGATGGAACCAACAAATTCATTTACAATTATCAGCAAAATTATCTTCAAAAAAATAATTGAAAAAAAAATTAACATTTATTCCTTATAGTCATTATAAAATAATGATTAATTTAGCAATGCTCCTATTTCAACATCCTCAATTTAACTCTTAACCTTTTCCCCCATAAGAAGCAAAGTGAAAATGGCTTTTGCAAACAGCATAAAACCAGAACAGCCTGCGAGTAACTCGCAGTCTGTTCAGGTTTTATGCTGTTTGATACTCATCAGTAAAATCAGTAACTAAGGGTTTGAAATCATGCCTTTAAAACTTGAATTTAGTAAGAAAGGTATATAATTAAATGTAACTTTCTAAGGGACAAAATTGCGTCAAAATACTTCTTTAAGTTGTAGAGGGTTAAAAGAAATATATTTATTATGCGTATGGTTTTGATTCACAATCCTGATGTGGGTTATCATAACTGACATCCAATATGCTCATTTGGGAGAATATTTTGTTCCAAGATAACCTTGTTTTGATTGTCTTGTTGTTGTTTACACAAGTTTTCCAGAGTGCAGGAACAAAAACATTCAAAACAACCGGCAACCAGCTTAGTTTCAACCAGCTCCATTGTTAGGATCAATTCACAAACCAAGGAGAACACATTTTTGCAAACCTTCTTCTTTCTCCTAGCATCTGGTACATTATAATTATGAGAAAAACTTATCTTTTTTCGGTTTGGAATTCAAAATCATGTGTTTCCAAGGGGTGAGTCACTGTTTGCTAAAGCACTTTGTGTGGAACATGTAGGCAGCTTCTAGGTTGAACGGATATCATGTAATGCATGTTTTGAAATTAAGTTTGGAGCAGAAGGGGGAGTCATGCAAAAGGCCTCAAGATTATACAATCATTTGCCAATCTTTATCTTTGTGTGTGGTCTGCTTCTAAATTGATATGTTATACAGACTCTGGTATTAATCTGTATTTAATTACCAGTGTCTTATGCCTAGCAATTGTACCTGTTTGAGATGTTCATGTGCTCAAAACAATGATGCCAAAAATGATGACTGCATTTGGTGCACTCGCTGGGATTTTTATGCCCCCAGATCGAATGATCAGGGGGTATATTGTTTTTGGCCTGTCTGTCTGTCCAAAATTTGCATTGATATTTGGCTAAGTTATCATGGGCCTCAATTTCTCTAAAAAAAAATAGCTGCTGTGGGACTTCAAAAGCGCAGCGCAGTAGGGGGCATTGTGTATCACAAAAACAGCTTTTGTTTCCTGTTGCCTTTGCCCTTTGCCCCCCCCCCCCCCCCCTCCAACACACACACCCCATTTTGTGAAAATTTGAGTCATGACCTTTTAAAAATATTGAAAAAATGAGTCACAAACTGTTGAAAATTGTGAAAAAATGAGTCACTATTTTTCTAAAATTGTGAAAATTTAAGTTGCGAACTTCTTGAAATTGTGAAAATTTGAGTTGCAAATTTCACAAATTTGTGAAAAACGGCCATTCTCACAGAAGGAAAAAAAGCCCTGACTTCGATTTTATTGTTGTTTGTATTTTTATGCCCCCCTTCGAAGAAGAGGGGGTATATTGCTTTGCTCATGTCGGTCTGTCGGTCGGTCTGTCGGTCTGTCCGTCCACCAGGTGGTTGTCAGACGATAACTCAAGAACGCTTGGGCCTAGGATCATGAAACTTCATAGGTACATTGATCATGACTCGCAGATGACCCCTATTGATTTTGAGGTCACTAGGTCAAAGGTCAAGGTCACGGTGACCCGAAATAGTAAAATGGTTTTTGAATGATAACTCAAGAACACATACGCCTAGGATCATGAAACTTCATGGGTAGATTGATCATGACTCTCAGATGACCCCTATTGATTTTGAGGTCACTAGGTCAAAGGTCAAGGTCACGGTGACCCGAAATAGTAAAATGGTTTCCGGATGATAACTCAAGAATGCATACGCCTAGGATCATGAAACTTCATTGGTAGATTGATCATGACTCGCAGATGACCCCTATTGATTTTGAGGTCACTAGGTCAAAGGTCAAGGTCACGGTGACCCGAAATAGTAAAATGGTTTTCGGATGATAACTCAAGAACGCATATGCCAAAGATCATGAAACTTGATAGGTAGATTGATCATGACTCGCAGATGACCCCTATTGATTTTGAGGTCACAAGGTCAAAGGTCAAGGTCACGGTGACCTGAAATAGTAAAATGGTGTCCGGATGATAACTCAAGAATGCTTATGGCTAGGAGCATGAAACTTCATAGGTACATTGATCATGACTGGCAGATGACCCCTATTGATTTTCAGGTCACCAGGTCAAAGGTCAAGGTCACAGTGACAAAAAAACATATTCACACAATGGCTCTCACTACAACGGAGAGCCCATATGGGGGGCATGCATGTTTTACAAACAGCCCTTGTTCATACCAGTAGCTGTAGGTCTTATCATTATGCTCCCCCAAAATTTATTTTGGAGGGAGCATACAGTCACCGCTTCGTCTGTCTGTGTGTGCGTCTGTCTGTCTGTCTGTCCCTGCACAATTTTTGTCCGGGCTATTTCTCAGCAACTAATGACCGGAATTCAATTAAACTTTATGGGAAGCTTCACTACCAAGAGGAGAAGTGCATATTATCAGCGGGTTCTGGTCGGATGATTTTTCACAGAGTTATGGTCCTTTGAAATTTTCCATAAACTGTACATTTAGTGCAATTCTTGTCCGGGCTATTTCTCAGCAACTAATGACCGGAATTCAATGAAACTTTATGGGAAGCTTCACTACCAAGAGGAGATGTGCATATTATCAGTGGGTTCTGGTCGGATGATTTTCCGACGGTTTCTTGTTTTTATTCTGTTTTTGATTTTTTAAATTGTTTATCAAATACATGTATCACAAAAGCAGTGACAGAAATATTTTTACTCAAATATTTAGGGTTTTTTGGCTTAAAGTAGCGTGAAAGAATGCACCACAAGCTCCAATTGGTGTTTTTGCCAGTGATAAACCTTAAAATAGTGTGAAATAATGCACCACAAGGTCCAAGTGGTGTTTTTGCCAGTGATAATGTTACAGAGGATTTCCTGGTTTGTTCAAGAACATTGCATCCATCCCTTTAATTTAATGAGGAATCTAAATGAAGTAGGTAATTTAAAAACAGTTAATGGCCAGGAAAGCATGAATTGATAAGTGTGCAAGAGAAGGGCCTTCAAGTGAAGAGCCTTTGAGAGAGGCTGATTGACCGGTTGTTGGAAGCACTTGAAAACTTGTTACTATTTACATTGGGGAGGAATTTCCGGCACTATTCCTCCTTAAGGATGGGCAGCTTTTTAAGTGGTGCAGCTTAACCCTAGAAAGGATATTGTAAAATGGGCCTCTCAGATCTGCAGGCACAGTCTTTGTAAACTTGCATGGTGGATTGTTCTGTTTTGGGGTTTTCTTGTTTTCAAGATTTGGTTGTAGTTGTTTTAAATGTATTTTTAAATGCCCTCAAAGGAGGGCATATAGTGATCGCACTGTCTGTCTGTCTATCCGTCTGTCTGTCCGTCACACTTTGCGTTTGGGTTTCGAAAAAGTGCTCATAACTTCTATGTCCCTTGAGAAATAACCTTCATAGTTAGTATGCATGTGTATATGGACAAGGCCTTGCCATACACACACAAATTTTGACCCCTGTGACCTTGACTTTGAACTAAGGGTCCGCATTTAGGTTTCAAAATCTGCGTTTAGGTTTCGAAAAATGCTCATAACTTCTATCAAAGCGTTTATAGGGGGCATATGTAATCCTATGGTGACAGCTCTTGTTTTATCTGAAAAAAATGGTCAACTAAATATACAAACAAGTTAGAAAAAGTTATACAATTTACAGCATGGTCAAATATTTTGATACACTGTTTTATATCATGCTTTTTGGATAGTTTTAGTTAAACCATTGTCAATGAATGATATAAAACACTTCTCTTTCACTTTGTATTAATTGCTTATTATATTAAATGCTAATACATTCAGAAAAGAAAGAATACTTTTAGGTATGATGCAATCTTCATCTACATAATGTTTAAAAGACACACTGAAATTGTATTCATTTGCATAATTAAGTGACATGAGTTTATCAATAGACCCAGATGATTTTAAATTCCTTTGTGTAAAATGCATGGCTTGGGGGTAAAGCTTCTTAAGTTCAAACACAAAAAGTCCTAAGAGAAATTCAGATTTCATAAATACTTAAACAAACTAAACAATTTATGCTGCTTATGCTTTGGACAGTAATTACTATAACAGTACTTGAAAGCCATTATTTTAGCTTTATGTTATTATTACTATAATTGCTGCTAGAATGGACATGTTAAAATGTATTTGGTCACAAAACAATTGCTTCTGTCAGGTATTATTAATCATAAATGCTTGTAAAGATTTTACTGTCATTTTTGATGTTATGATAGCGCATTAAGTGGACAGCCAATTTAGTCAGTGATAGTGCAAAACACCAGCTATTGCTTTAAGCACCTTTAAGAGCGACTTGATGAACAACTATGAGACCATGAATATGATTTTATTACTGTTGTTTCCTGCTATCAATGCCCATGGAATATGTCTCAACAAATAGAGGACAATTACTTTTATGTATAAATTGTTTACTTTTGACATACATGCAGGGTCTTTTTTGCATCTTTGTGTTTTTGCGGTTGAATTCTAAATTTGTGGAAAAAAATAAATCACCATTTTTTTCAAAGTTGAGAAAAATTGAGACACCAAAAGACTTCCAAAATTGTGGGAAAAAAAAAGTTGCGTCCATGCAAACATGATAAAATTCAGTGTTTTTATCCCATTTGTAGTCCCATAGAAAGTTAAATATAATTAAATACCTTTCTTACTGATTTCAAATTTTAAAGGCTACATTTCCAACCCTTAGTTACTGATGAGCAGCAAACAGCATAAAACATGAACAGGCTGCGAGTTACTCGCAGGCTGTTCTGCTTTAAAGCTGGTTGCAAAAGCCATTTTCACTTTGCTTCTTATGAAGGAACGGGCTAAATGATGCTATCAGAGACTCTTGATTTATTTAAGAAGATTCAGTTGAATAAACAAAGCAAACATCGCTAATATTGTTTCTGTTTTTCCCTAGAGAAAGTTATATTCAATCCAAATGCTTTTTCTCCGTACCATTTGTTAAATTACCTAGTTATTCATGCAAATGCAAATTTGTTAAAAATATACATGCCATTTATGTATAATCATTAATAAAATATGACAGCGTTGCAATGTAGCAGTCCTTAATCAAGCTTTTAAGTGTTATTTTCCGCTCTGATATTGAATTAACATGAGCAAGGTGCTACAGTAATCAATTAAGCTCTCGAATATAATGTTGAATCAATCCTATAGAAGTGTTAGGGAGGAAATATTGTATCCGCTTGTGATCGAGGACACAAACACAGTTTCTATCCACTGGTTGTAGTTGGTGTTGCAGTCGCTGCTGCTAATGCTGCTGCTGTTGTTTGTCTTGATATTGTGACATTTCACTTTAATAAAATTATATTAATTACATGGAAATTGTACTAGAATTACCTGTATTGCATGTTTTCTTACATGTTTACGTTAGGAAGAGCGCACACATTGAAATATTTCAATAAAATTTAAGTATATGTTTGTGATTGTACAAACCATGTTAATGTTTAAGTGATTGAGTTTGTGGCTTTGATTGCGGTATGCACTTTAAACATTCTTTACACTGAGTTTCACCTCATAAGAGAATGTTTTGCATCCTGATAATTGAAATCCCATAATGAACATGGTGGCCATTTCCTAGATGAGGAGTAAAGTTTGATTTATAATCATCCGAAATGCAATATGTGTCACTTTCTGGGTGCATAGAGATCCATCAAGCAAAAAGCAAACTACCATAGTGTATGGAAAAGTTAGTGATGAATGTTGTAAACGGACAATCAAATAATCCATTAATGAAATTGAGCCAGTTTGTTTGAATGATTGAGGTAGATATTTTTTAAAGTATGGTTTTCAATGGTAAATTTCATGCGATGTATTAAATATGCAATGTATCTTGTATATTACAATAAAAAATGGAAAAATATACATTGCATTTCGCCTTGATATCTTGATATATTTTTTTATTGCATCTGCTGATAATGGGATGATCGAAAAATCTTCCCTGAAATTGCATTATATTTTCAATTTAAGCTCAGCAACAAACAACAAATATGTTCAAAAGCAGGAGTTGGACGATGCCAAGTAGTACAATAAAGAGCATTTACACATACCAGCAATGTATTGTTTAAGTACTCGTGTGTTCAGTTAAGGTAATTTAATATTTACCACTGTACAATTCAATAATATTGGCTACGCCGACTAAGTGGCCGCAATTTTAGCAATAATATGTGTAACGTGGGGTGAGAGCATAATACCTTATAGTTTGTTTCATTTGATTATATTTTGTCTATTAAAATGAATATTTATTGCAAAATCTTTTTTTATGAATTTTCTTGAATGTTCATTTCACCAGAAATACTGGTGAACTAGAAAAACCTGCAATAAATATTTCAGGGAAAAAAAGCCCTGAAACTTTGACTATTTGTTGTTTGGATTGAATTCATGTCATGGATTGAATTCATGTCAATAAATTTACAATATGTGAAAATTTCACAGCTCTGTGTAACAGTGATCTGTGTTTTATTTTAAAAAGAAAGTTCTTTCTAATACTTTCCCCCACTCAATGTTTTTCACACAGTATAGAGATTATGCAATTGATTGGAAAACGGTGAAAATTGTACCTGCTATAATCAATAGGCAAGTCTTTGAAAACAGTGCCTCTGTATTGGGGATCAATCAAATGTTTGAAAGGGTTATTGAAAGCTATGAACATGTTTGCAGGTATTTACAAGTGTAATTAATTAAAGTCCACAGGTTCCAGATCTATTTCTGTGGGGAAGTGTGTCTTACTTGTTACAACTGAGGAAGTTGGGTAGGAGCCAGAAAGTCTGCCTCTTGGAATAAGTCTATTAAAATTTAACCCCCCCCCCCTCCTACCCCTCACAAAAAAAACAGAGGGGAGAGAGAGTATATTATGCAGTTGTAATGTTCACACAGCCTGTTCTTGCTGAAATTATCATCAAATATAATTATGCTAAATGGAAGCTTGATCTCCAATGGTTTTTTTTTTCAGTGCCATATTTTGCATTCATACCTACAGGGGTGTGATTTTACATCAATTTAGCTCCTTGCCTCAGTTTTAATGCCAATGTAATTTTACAACTAGTTATTAACATTTTTAGACCTGTTAAAAAAGTGCCCCCCCCCCCCCCCAGTGAGACCCCTTGTACCAGGGTTAAAGTATTTTACCTTACCCCCCTTAGGTGTTACAAAAAGCACATCTCTTTTAATTATACCCCCACAAACGAAGTTTAAGGGGGTATATAGGAGTGAACTTGTCTGTCGGTCTGTCTTTCGGTCCGTATTAAGTGTCCGCTCTCTAATTCAAGTAGTTTTCATCCGATCTTCACCAAACTTGGTCAGAAGTTGTATCTACATGATGTCTAGGCCAAGTTCGACATGGGCCTTGCCGGGTCAAAAGCTAGGTCACAGGGTCACTTAGTGCGTTTTAAACATTCAGCATGTTGTCCGCTCTCTATTTCAAGTAGTTTTCATCGATCTTCACCAAACTTGGTCAGAAGTTTATCTACATGATGTCTAGGCCAAGTTCGACATGGGCCTTGCCGGGTGAAAAATTAGGTCACGGGGTCACTTAGTGAGTTTTAAACATTCTGCATGTTGTCTGCTCTCTAATTTAAGTAGTTTTCATCCGATCTTCACCAAACTTGGTCAGAAGTTGTATCTAGATGATCATAAGGCCAAGTTTGAACATGGGCCTTGCTGGGTCAAAAACTAGGTCAGGGGGTCACTTAGTGCATTTTTAGCTCATCTATTTTTTGAAAAAAAATTATGAGCTATTGTCATCACCTTGGCGTCGGCGTCGGCGTTGGCGTTGGCGTCGGCGTCCGGTTAAGTTTTGCGTTTAGGTCCACTTTTCTCAGAAAGTATCAATGCTATTGCATTCAAACTTGGT
This sequence comes from Dreissena polymorpha, assembly GCF_020536995.1. Classification (NCBI taxonomy): domain Eukaryota; kingdom Metazoa; phylum Mollusca; class Bivalvia; order Myida; family Dreissenidae; genus Dreissena; species Dreissena polymorpha. Next base: position 22,952,758 of record NC_068369.1, on the reverse strand, counting down.
ACACTTACTTACTATCATGAGGGGACTAGGCAGGCAAAGTTAGATAACTCTGGCGTGCATTTTGACAGAATTATGTGCCCTTTTTATACTTAAAAAATTGCAAATTTTGGTTAAGTTTTGCGTTTAGTTCCACTTTTCTCAGTAAGTATCAATGCTATTGCATTCAAACTTGGTACACTTACTTACTATCATGAGGGGACTGGGCAGGCAAAGTTAGATAACTCTGGCATGCATTTTGACAGAATTATGTGCCCTTTTTATACTTAGAAAATTGACAATTTTGGTTAAGTTTTGTGTTTAGGTCCATTTTATTCCTTAAGCATCAAAGCTATTGCTTTCATACTTGCAACACTTACTAACTATCATAAGGGGACTGTGCAGGCAAAGTAATGTAACTCTGACTGGCATTTTGACAGAATTATGTGCCCTTTTTATACTTAGAAAATTGAAAATTTGATTAAGTTTTGTGTTTAGGTCCACTTTATTCCTACAGTATCAAAGCTATTGCTTTCATACTTGCAAGATTTATGAACTATCATAAGGGGACGGTGCAGGCAAAGTTATGTAACTCTGACTGGCATTTGGACGGAATTATGGGCCCTTTATACTTAGAAAATTGAAAATTTGGTTAAGATTTATGTTTTGGTCACTTTACCCCTAAAGTATCATAGATATTGCTTTCATACTTGGAACACTCACAAACTATCATAAGGGTACAGTAAAAGGACAAGTTGCATAACTCTGGTTGTCATTGTTACGGAATTATGGCCCTTTTTTGACTTAGTAACTTTTAATATATGGTTAAATTTTGTGTTTCGATCCACTCGAAGTATCAAGGCTATTGCTTTCAAACTTCAAATACTTACATGCTATCATGAGGTTACTGTACCTGGCAACTTGAATTTTACTTTGACCTTTGAATGACCTTGACTCTCAAGGTCAAATTATTAAATTTTGCTAAAATTGCCATAACTTCTTTATTTATGATTAGATTTGATTGATACTTTGATGAAACTACTCTTACCTGACATACCACAATAGACTTCACCCAAACCATCCCCCGTGCCCTCCCCCCCCCTCCCCCCCCCCCCCCTAATTTTTTTTTTTTTTTTTTTTTTTTTTTATAAGATCATCTCACAAATGACCACCACACCCTCACACTATACCCCCACCCCACCCCCCCACCCCCCCCCCCCCCCCCAAATTTTTTTTTTTAATTTTTTTTTTTTTTTTTTTTTTTTTAAGATCATCTCACAAATTATCACCACACCCTCACACTATACCCCCCCCCCCCCCCCCGATTTTTTTATTTATTTTTTTTTTTTTCGCTTTTTTGGAAGATAATGTAATAAATGTCCACAACCCCACACTATACACCCCTCTTCACTCCACTCCTCCCTCCTTTGTGATTGAAAATGAGAGTCCCTTCACCTTTAAAAAGAAAATAGATGAGCGGTCTGCACCCGCAAGGCGGTGCTCTTGTTAGCTCACCTGATTGCGCAGTTGAGCTTTTGTGACCGGTCTTTGTCCGTTGTCCGTCCGTCCACATTTGTTCGTAAACACTCTAGGGGCCAAATTTATTGTCCGATCTTCATGAAACTTGGTCAGAAGCTTTGTCCCAATAAAATCTCTGTCAAGTTTGAAACTGGGTCGTGCCGGGTCAAAAACTAGGTCACTAGGTAAAAAAAAAAAAACTTGTAAACACTGTAGTGTCACATTTCATGCCCAATCTTCATATAACTTTGTCAAAATGTTTGTCTTAATGATATGTTGGTTGAGTTCAAAAGTGGTTCCGGTCCGTTGAAAAACATGGCCAATGGGCGGGGCAGTTTTCCTTATTTGGTTATAGAGAAACCTTGTAAACACTCTAGAAGTCACAATTTTTGTCCAATCATCATGAAAGTTGGTCAAAACATTGGTTTTATTGATATCTCGGACGAGTTCGAAAATGGTCCAGATCGGTGAAAAAACATGGCCGCCAGTGGGCGGGGCATTTTTCTCTATATGTATATAGTGAAAACCTGTGAACACTCTAGAAGTCACATTTTTGGCCCAATTTTCATGAAATTTGGTCAGAACATTTGTTTCCTTGATATGAGAGTTGAGTTTGAAAATGGTTCTGGTCAGTCGAATAACATGGCTGCCAGGGGGGAGGGGGGCAGTTTTCCTTATTTGGCTATTGAGAAACGTTGTAAACACTCTAGAAGTCACAATCTTTGCCCAATCATCATGAAAGTTGGTCAAAACATTGGTTTTATTGATATCTTGGACGAGTTCGAAAATGGTCCAGATCGGTGAAAAAACATGGCCGCCAGTGGGTGGGGCATTTTCTCTATATGTATATAGTGAAAACATGTGAACACTCTAGAAGTCACATTTTTTGCCCAATTTTCATGAAATTTGGTCAGAACATTTGTTTCCTTGATATGAGAGTTGAGTTTGAAAATGGTTCCGGTCAGTTAAATAACATGGCTGCCAGGGGGGGGGGCAGTTTTCCTTATTTGGCTATTGAGAAACCTTGTAAACACTCTTGAGGTCACAATTTTTGCCCAATCATCATGAAAGTTGGTCAAAACATTGGTTTTATTGATATCTTGGACGAGTTCGAAAATGGTCCAGATTGGTGAAAAAACATGGCCGCCAGTGGGTGGGGCATTTTTCTCTATATGTATATAGTGAAAACATGTGAACACTCTAGAAGACACATTTTTGGCCCAATGTTCATGAAATTTGGTCAGAACATTTGTTTCCTTGATATGAGAGTTGAGTTTGAAAATGGTTCCGGTCAGTTGAATAACATGGCTGCCGGGGGGGGCAGTTTTCTTATATTTATATAGTAAAAAAAGCTTGTGAACACTCTACAAGTCACATGTTTAGCCCAATCATCATGAAACTTGGTGGAAAGATTGATTTTATATATATCACATTATTAATGCCATAATTATTGCCCTTAGATTGTCCAAAATTTCATTATATTATACAAAATCCTTGTAAACACTCTAGAGGTCACAATTTTGATTCAGATTTTATGAATCTTGGTCATAATATTTATTTTTGTAAGCAAAGTTTAATGTTTGGTAAGGGGTTCTACTCAAAATAAAGGTCACCAGATCAAATCTTACAAAAACAAAATCACTCCATATGCCAGAGTTTTGGTTCAATAATGATGAAACTTGGCCAGGATGTTTGTCTGGACAATATCTAGATCAAGTTTGACGTTTGGTAAAGATTGAATGAACCGACTCCTCTCAGGTGAGCGAACTAGGGCCATCATCTGATCTTCACCAAACTTGGTCAGAAGTTTTATCTAGATGATCTGAAGGCCAAGTTCGAACATGGGCCATGCCAGATCAAAAACTAGGTCACAGGGTCACTTAGTACATTTAACACATTGAGCATGGTGTCCGCTCTCTATTTCAAGTAGTTTAAATCCGATCTTCACCACACTTGGTCAGAAGTTGTAACTAGATGATGTGTAGGTCAAGTCGAACATGGGCCATGCCGGGTCAAAATCTAGGTCACGGTGTCACTTAGTGGCAAGTTATAATATGGGTCATAGTCAAAAACAAGGTCACGGGGTCACTTAGTGCGTTTTAAACATCACAATGTTGTCTGCTCTCTAATTCAAGTAGTTATCATCCAATCTTCACCAAACTTGGTCAGAAGTTGTATCTAGATGATATCTAGGTCAAGTTTGAATATGGGTCATGCCAGGTCAAAAACTATTTGACAGGGTATCTTAGTGCGTTTTAAACCTCACCATTGTCTGCTCTCTAATTCAAGTAGTTTTCATCCAATCCTCACCCAACTTGGTCACAAGTTTTATCTAAATGATTTTTAGGACAAGTTTGAACATGTGCCATTTCGGGCCTAAAACTAGGTCAAGGGGTCACTTAGTTCATTTTTTAACATTCAGCATGGTGTCCGCTCTCTAATTCAAGTAGTTTACATCCGATCTTCACCAAACTTGGTCAGAAGTTTTATGGAGATGATCTTAAGGCCAAGTTAGAACATGGGCCTTTCTGGGTCAAAAACTAGGTCAAGGGGTCACTTAGTGCGTTTTAAAAATTGAGCATGGTTTTCGCCTTTTTTTGTGAAGACAACATGCAAAATATGTGTCAATGCGGCATGTGGGGGTATTCGTCACGTCTGTGACAAAGCTCTAGTTATTATTATTGTTAACTATCCCTGCTGAAAAAGAAAAAAAACAGCTTCCACAGTATTCAGTGTGTTGTGAATGTTGTTTCCTGCTTTGTTTCAGATGCATTCGGACATGATGTACTCCCCACAAGCCAAGAAAGGTCTGGAGTTCGGAGGCATGATGTCTCCAGGCTTCAAGCTCATGGTGGATTTCGACACGGCCAGCGATTGTGGTAGCATTGTCAGTAGCAGCAGTCATCCCGGCAAGCCAGAGTCCAAGAAACACCCAAGTCTGCCAAAAGAGGTTTGTACAGGACTCTAACGGGCGAAGTAAAAAATCAATAAAAAGAAATTGACTATTATAGCATACAATGCCTAAATTAGCTGATTAATCCTTATTCATTTGCTACCTGTTAGATGTCCAATAAGCATTGTAAAATACATCAGATTTACACTTGAAAAAAGAAAGGGAGTTCCTAAATAAATAATGTTTTGCCATAGAATGCATTGTAGCATTATTGTTCAAGGGAGACAAATCCTTATGTTTTGCATATTTTGTTTACCCACTATCTGACCTTGGTTAATTTTCAATATAGACTGTAATAAAAGTCTATGATATAACAGAATGTTGATATAAAAAATTATCCCCCTATTTGTTTGTTTTTATTGCCCCCCCCCCCCCCCCCCCACCCCCCTCACCCCCCGGGATCGAATAATCGGGGGTATATTGTTTTTGGCCTGTCTGTCTGTCACTCTGTCATTCTGTCACTGTCATTCTGTCCCAAAACTTAAACCTTGGTCATAACTTTTGCAATATTGATGATAGCAACTTGATATTTGGCATGCTTGTGTATCTCATGGAGCTGCACATTTTGAGTGGTGAAAGGTTTAGGTCAAGGTCATCCTTCAAGGTCAAACGTCAAATATATGGCTTCAATGTGGCGCAGTATGGGGCATTGTGTTTCTGACAAACACATCTCTTGGTTCCTATATAAATTAGTCAAAATGAAACAAACTGAATGATTAATGTTCCCACAACTGGAACAAAAAAATTAGTTTGATTGATGACTTAAAAGGAAGTGTGATTAATAACTTATAAATGTATTCCAGGCGGTTGCCATCATGTTAGACTGGTTACGACAACACAAGGACAACCCCTACCCCAATGACGACGAGAAGGCCATGCTGATCAAACAGACTGGTTTGACGATCAACCAGATCAACTATTGGTTCACCAATGCCAGGCGTAGAATATTGCCCAAGTGGGCGCAACAGTGCAAAACGTAGATCAGATTTTGGTCTTATTTATAATTGTAATACACATGATTATTGTTTTAATGTAATTTCAGCTAATTTAAGATTCTTAATATTTGGCAATGTTTTGAAAAGCAAAAGACAGTTTTCTTGAAGAACATATTTCTATTTTTAATATCTTGAAATTTGTTTGAAGCAAAGACCGAGATTTATGTGTGCAATTTTTTTTTTGGACAAAGAAAATCAAGATTGTAATTTAGTATGGGCCTTCCCTCAACAGGTTAAAGGTTCATGTAACTATTAAATTGGTGCAGGTATGAATGTTGGATTGTAAGGTTTGTTTACCCAGTAACTTACTTCATTGAAAAGTGTGCATGTAGTGTACATTATTGAGGCTGAAGAGTGTCAGAATGAAGCTGAAACATGTCTGCAAACACAAAATATACCATAATTGTTCTAAGAATTTCAGGAAAAAAATATTTTTTCTTGATGAACTATTTTGTAAAATCACTGTAAAATAAGAAATCTGGTGTGTAATAATTTATACATATGGTAACTTATTAGTTTAGTTACTATTTGAATTTTCTAATGTATAGACGATGGTGAAGAAAAACATCTCTGAAAGACTGTGATATATACCAAAATGGTGAAAATAATATTGAGATTACTGCCCCTCTCATATAAAGGGCAATAATTCTGTGTTGTAGATTGTTGTATTTTGTTATTTAAAAACGTTCAGAAAAAAAATCTTTATTGTATCTTATACAATATTTGCCTTACCTTTCTTTAAACATTGCTTTTTGATGAAGATACATGTAATTTTTTTACTTCACGAATAATCTCTTAAATGTCTTGATGGTTAAAAGTTTATATTTCAACTTTTGAACTGATGCTAAACGCAAGTATTTCAATTCCTTAAAACGGTTCAATGTATTGCCTTTTGTCATTTAAAAAATAGCCATCTGTTTTAGATTTTTAAGAAGGAATAATTAAATTAACTTCATTCAGAGCTTTCATGTCTATTTTCAGGCAGCTATGAACCATTTTATTTTTGACTGGTTTTAGATTCTGCTTTCTGGTTAGTCAAGCACTATTTCACAGTCTATGCTTTAACAGAGCTTTTCCGATTTTGACAGAGAGAAGTGGCATGTTTGTCATGTTTGTCGATGGTTTCGATATTTACTGTGTATTATATGATAGTTTTATTTATCTATGTATATTAAGACAAACAACATAGAATCATGCTTATTTCTGTATATATGTAAATATTTTATGTATATACTTTTAGAAATAATAGTGCTTTATATTTAATTTTATGAAATCCCAAAGATGTATTTTTTATTTTAAAGGTTTTAGTGAACAAACATGTGAGATCATTATCATTATTTGATAATGTGACAAAAAAACTAAGCATTTCGGGTCCTTTTATACCAATTATGTTATTGTTTCTTCATAAGAAATTAATATCATACTTTTTCACCATGTTTTCTTCTGTGCCTTTATCTATCTTTTACTAATATGCCTTGTGCAACTTCATAATATTTACTGCAAAATATGTGCCTTCCAAGGAATATTGATATTGGGTAATACAAGGAATTGTGGGTGCCTTGAAATACATGTCTACTAAAATATTTACATGATGTGGATATAATAATTGTGCAACCATTCTGTATCCCTTGTTTATAAAAACGATCTATGTTTAAGCTGTTTCTTTAACTTTAAGTATCATTTATTTTCCAAAGAATTTCTTCTACTAACTGTTATGGTTGAACACATACCAAGGTTGTGGTAAAAGCTGATTATTTGTGCCTTCTTTGCAATATATTATGTAGTAGTTGTGGACAATTATAATATAGTAATGTATGAGCGGCGCTCTCCGAAACCGGGCTTAACCCTTTGCATGCTGGGAAATTTGTCGTCTGCTAAAATGTCGTCTGCTGAATTTCTAAAATTAGCATTTTCTTCGATTTTTTTCAAAGAATATTATCAGAATAGCAAACAGTTTGGATCCTGATGAGACGCCACGTTTTGTGGCGTCTCATCTGGACCCAAACTGTTTGCAAAGGCCTTCAAAATTCGGTTCCCGCACTGAAAGGGTTAATTCATTTTCGTTAACATCCCTGATAAGTGTGTATAGTCTGTATAGTAATTTTTGTTAAAATGAAGTGTCTTCTAAAATTGAATCAATGCGGATTGCACAGGCTAGTCTGGGACGACACTTTACCCACATTAATTAAGCAAGGTTTTCCCAAAGACCGTTTCATATGTCATCTGCATGACGGTATTGTTTATCACTTAGCGTTAAAATGCCTTTGTTATTTAAAATTTTGTGTTACATGTTTCAATACATTAAATCATGTTTTCCAAACTGCTGTAACTCTGTGGCCATATTTTGGTATTACAGTGAATTTTGTATTGTAATTGAAAAGCCTTCCTATCATTTTTGATAATTTTTAACATTTGTAACAATTAATTTCTAACGAAATGTTCTCCCCATATCTGCTAGCTTAAGACCAAAGAGGATTTTGCACTTATCATTTTTCCATTGAATTCTAGAGAATCATTTTCAATTCAAGTAATTAGTTGAAAGTTTTAAAGCCATGATATTCGCTAACATTTTAAGAATTACGCATTCTTTTCATATTTGTTGAACTGACAAATTTAACATGATACATGATCGCATTATTTTATGAACATAGTAAGATTTTTAAGAGTTTTTAAAAGAGTGTCTTTTAAATGTGTGTTAAATAATGACACCTGTTAATATTTGTTATAAATACAGGCATGTTTTAAGATTGTTCAGTTGTTTTAGCACAGGGTTGTTTGATTTATTTGAAAACTTCTGTTTGCAATTTGTTTGATTTATTTGAAAACTTCTGTTTGCAATGTTAGCAAGTACTGGTCTGTTAACTTTATCTGAGAAGTTGTGTGAGCTTTGGGTTGTAAATATTGTTTTATTTGTTACCCACCTTATGGCTAAAAGCCACTTTGTGCAAGGTAGTGTCATGTTTTAATATAAGTATATATACATTATATAACTTAAATGTACTTCAGCGGAGTTGTATTACATACATTTGCAGCTGTCAAATATATTTATTTTACATGACGAGGCAATATAAGAGGTTTTTTTACCTGGTATGCACAATGTCTTTGTTGCATATATGACCCACATCATGCAAAAATGGGTCTTATGCCACATTGGCACAGTCTGGTCAAGAGCTGCAGAGTCCCTTACAAAGTCACGTAAGCTCCCATGTTCTCATTTATTGACATAGTATATCCTTACCAGACTGTGAGAATGTGCAGGCTGTACTGGCACTATGCTAGCTGTAAATAGCATAAGAACCATTTTCGCATGATGCAGATCAATTGTATTGCAGTATGCACATGGACATTGATCATTATGCAAATGGCCACATAAATGGCAGTTTGTAAAATGCAATAGGTTGTCTGAAAATAAACATAGTAATTATAAAAATCTATGTATTGGCATTGTGAACATTTCTGTTGATGTATGCTTTTTATGTGTTTCTAGTTGTTTCACTTTTCTTCATTTCACGAACTAAACAAACAAATTTAAACCCCATCTTAGTATGTTTCTCTTTTGTACAAAGTTGTGTTACTCCTTTATATTTCATGTTTTCAACCACTCAGCATGGCATGCCTTGCAAAATGATTTATTTGGATGTTCAGATATGTTTTTACTTTGATACAATCATTATTTTATTGTAAAAGAAAATAAACATGTTTTAATGCATACTATTCATAGTATATCTTTGTCTTTGCCCTTATTTATCCCTGTTAAATCTAAATCCATCCCCGCCATATTTGACCAGCATAGCCCCAACTGGGCCTTCAGGTTATAAGCTAGCATGTCTGCATATCAGACCACGAGCCCCTGTGTGACCTTATAAAGGACAGCGTATATCCTGACCAGGAAGTGTGCATTTGGCATAATAACCATTTTAGCATGACGCGGGTCGTATTTTAGTAAGAGGTGTTGATTCTTGAGGAAAAAGGACTATCTAGTTAATCAATATTTATTTATTTTCTCAAGTGCCGGTTGAATGATGTAGGTGAATGAAATAGGCCTGTCTAATTGCTTAAAATCAAAGAATTTCAGCAATTAGAAAAAAATAACCTGTAACAAATGGACCGGACATTCATAATACGGCTCGCCCATCAGGTTGCTTAAGGAGGTGGGGGGGGGGGCATAATGTCGGAATTATTTAAAATCTTAATGTCGGAAATCATGTCGGAATTATTCCAAATAATATGTAGAATAGATTAAAATCATAATGTCGAATGATTTAAAATCATCTGTCAAATGATATATATGATCAAGTTAGAATGATGTAAACGTATGATGTCAGTAGCCGAAGGATAAAAGAAACTTTGGCACAAGCAATATGGTACCAACTCTATGACTGTTCCTTAGAAAGACCCCTTTCTCGCGATGTACATGCATATTTATATCGAACACGTTTGCTCGCCAGTTACTATGTATCATGAAAGACACTCATTTACGCAAGCAAGTACGGTCATCGATGCCCGAACGTTAAAATAGGACCGCACGATATGGGACTTGATTGAAAGACTATCGTGAATGTGTCAGATATCGTTGGCGATCATCGACCATATACAACGCATGGTTCACACGATTTGCATTTAACGGAAGTTTTGGAATATTTTTCTTACACAAAACAACCCAAAACTTCTAGTTGTCGATTTCCCCAGATATCTGGAAAGGAAGCACCGTCAAGTAAAAGTGAAGGAACACTAAGTTGTTTGTTGTTTATTTTAGTGTTAAGATGTAATGTTTTTTTTTAATGATTTGTCGTATACGAAATAATTGAAAAAAATGCCCCTGATTTGATAACAAATGATGAACATTTAACTTTGTTTAAATTTCGAAAATTCCAGAACTTCCGTCCCACATTGTCTTTAAGTATTTAGGAATAACTTCCACGCACGGATATCATGAGATTTAAATTTTTCAAAAGCAAATCCAAACCCTGTGTACATAAATCATATTATTTTTATTGTTACATATTGTTCTTAAAAAGGTTCTGGTCCTAAACTGTTGTTCTGTTTAATTGATTTTATAAATATCTTCCCACTCTATTAACTACTTCACAGCGTCCGAAACAGTCAATTTCGTTGTGCTTACAACTAAAAGTATAAATAAGAATGACGAGGGTATGTTCTGTTTTCCGTCCTTTCTGTTTGTTCTGCGATTGAGTAAGGCGATTCCACACCGGCCTTATAACGTATTATGCGTTAAATCATTACAGGTCGTCCAGGAACGCATCGTATACTTCTACAAATAGCAACCTCATAATGGAAACCCCGAAAAAAACGTGGTAGACATCGTTGGGTCGCCCACAAAAGTTTTACTACCGAAAAACAAACGCCTTTTAAGAAAGCTATAGACTAGGAGTTACAAATTGTGAAAAAATCCCAAACTTTACAGTAAGGTCGCTGTACATAGAGTCTCGACCGATCCATATATCATGTCTGTGTCTCTACACTGAAACCCTAACATGTTTTCGTTCATCTGGCGTTCTTGACGTTCCTGCTGCGTTGCTTCTTCTGTTGAACGACCATCCGATGTTAATGTTTGATGCTGATGCGTACTATTTTCGATGTCATCAAAAAGCCAAACACCGCAGTTACATTTGAAGTATTTCAAACAAGACGTCGTCAGCCTGGGACCTGATGCGCTGTTCGAGTACCCGTGGCGACTTACAGTGTTTCCAACCATGTTACACAGCAAATATCGCAAGCATCCCGTGGAAAACATGTAGGGCGTTTGTTTCTTCTAACAATTCCAAAAAATATGTTGATTAGTCGACCGAACTTCCTTCACTAACGTTATTTATTGGGTAGATACCTACTTTATTTCCCACTTTTATAAGGATTTTCGATGACAAACATCTTCCAGATTGCTCTGCATCACATATCTTTATGTATGCATGTTAGTTTATTTTGAAAATATCGTCGTTTGGTACGAGTTTTCGAAATCTCAACCTGGAGTAGTTTAGGGTCTGTCCCAAACAAATAAAGGTTGGTCCGGTTAGAGGAATCAAGCATTTGTGTAGTCCTCAACGTAAACAGTAAATAAGACCGCAGCCGAGAACCAGGTCAGCTTTGTTCAGTGTACGTTGGGTGCAACAATAATTTAAATTTATATGTTAACCCATACAACACAATTAACCCATTCATGCCTAGCGTCCTGAAAAAAGGACATTGCAAACAGCGTAAACCCAGATGAGACGCCGCATGATGCGGCGTCTCATCTGGGTCTACGCTGTTTGCTTTAAGGAATTTCTGTAAGAATTGTTCTAAATATAGAAATAAATATACTAGACATCCCTAATTTTGGAAATAAATTGATCCAATTTAGAAGGATGGGAGAGTCCACTAGGCATAAATGGGTTAAAATGGATATAAATTCCAGCCAAGGTAATAAAATATAAACATACAGGTCGGTTTGAATCTTGTTGTAACTTATCAAGAAACATATAATGTTTATGATTCTGGTTTCGAGGCATTCGAAGCGCAATATAGATTAAAAAAATATCTGTATGTCTTCGCCACTGAGTAAGGAAGAAAACAACCGATAAGCAAACGGGTTTATTTACATACAATAGATATATGGACAAAATCAGGCATATCGCTCTGCGGAGGTTGCCTGTATGCAGCATACGTACCGGTACGTGCAGAAAGCTAAACCGATGATATATATGAAATCTTTGTATGTTTTCCGTTCGATTGAGAAGAGGCGTGATTTTGTTTTCTAAAAATGTAAAATGCCATTATATTGCTTTGGCAAGCTGATGGGAACTATTAGGAAACTGCCAAGAAACAGATTGCCCTACAAGCGCCGATCCTGAGCTTTGTAGCCTGCTAGAACATGGAGAGGGCGTTGGGAACGAAAGACTGGTCTCCATTTGTGTGGCTCGTTTGGTCAGCTCGGGTACAACTAACATGTACCCCGGGTACAGTAAATATACTAAAACGTACACTGGAATTGTAACGCTTTATCTGTCTTTGTCGACTATATTTTTATTAATTATGTCCACATTTATGTAATTTTTCTGTTGAATGGCCTCTATATTATCGAAACTCATACTAAAGAGCATGTTGATGCATTTTTTTAAGAGAAGTTTTTTAAAAATAAACAATATCGTTTTACGGTAATCGGTAGCGCGTTTTACCACATCGGATTTTGGGCGGGAATACATCTCGGGTACAGTCTTATATCGACCGGGTACGTTAAGTATATTTACCGTACCCGGGGTAAATGTAAGTATACTTAAGAGTACCCGGGGTACATGTAAGTAGTACCAGAGCCGATAATGACCAATCGAGCAATTGTGTGGCCCAGAAGTGGCAGATATGAGATATGTAAACCATACATTGAACATGGCTGCGTTCGGCGGATATTAAGCTATATGTTTGTTTTATTTGCAAAAAAAATGATTGGAACATGCATATATTAAAAGTTAACGGAAACTCATTATTCTATCAGCGTTACAGATGATGGAATGGGTACTTATGGTGTTTTCTCATCTGGGCTGGAATCATGGTCGGTGAGCGTTCTAACAAAAACACATAGTACTTTTATTCTAGAAAACGGAATCGCAATTGTTTATATAACCTGATGATTTCGGGCAACATCGACACGAAAATAAGTAGGTTTGAACTATATGCTAAGAGTCGTGTATGTGTTCCCTATTATTTCAACAAGGGGTATCATTTGAAGTATGTCGTTTAACTGCGCCAGTTAGTTGGCAGTCGGGTAATTCAGAGAATTGCTAAAACAATCTTTCTAAGTTCTATGGAACAAAGGCTACGATAAGCGACGGAAACGGAACCAACCAACAAACAAGTGTTTAACAACCGCCATCACAATAAACCTAAATTAGACGATATAAATATGGCGTCTCGCAACTGATATTGTCTTCTGTTTAGCATGCCGTTTACTAATAGCCGATTTGCATATGGGGAGGAGTTTGTTCTTTTATCTTGAGTGTAATGTAACCCCCGTACGTTATCGATAACTCTAAATATATTCGTGATTTGTTTTGGACACGTAATTTTAACAAACTTCCGGTTTCGGTTTATTTTGACATTTCAGTGTAATACCCATTATTTCATCTGTCAAAATGAAGTGGTTTACAGGAGGAATTCCACAGGCAATAAAAGTAGCAAAAGATCGTGGAACATTGTTTGTTGTGTATATTTACGGTATGTTGTTAGGGTTAAAGGCTGTAGCAATATGATTTCGCGACCTGTCATTTTTGTGTTTTGTCATTTTATTAATTTTCTGTTTATGTCTCAGGCTGTGAAAATTTCTTCATTAAGTTTAAAAGTCTACTGATCAGTCCGTACAAGTCGGTCCTTCTTTAGACTTGTTGTGATATCATTAGACAGAATATGGAAATCAATAAAGTATGTCACACACTATTTGACTGTTAGCATGTCTTTCCGTGGTATCGGCCCTCTTAATGAATACATACGAATTTTGGAAGTGAACAAATACAAAAACACGCATGTGTTATATGCCAATATATACTTAAATGTGTATTCTTGGACATAACAACTAAAACTGCATTTAAATCGGCCATGTTTTGATAAAATGCTGGTTATACTTAGCTCCCTTGAGTAATCTGTTTCATCTACACCTTGTCTCATTGTATGGTCGCTTCTGATTGGTAGGTAAGATTTGTTACTTTGCTCACGTGCTTGTCCTTAAAATAGTATCCTAATGGAAAACCTAAACTCTTGCTCATTTTGTTTTTAAAATACTTATACACTTTATTGAAAAATAAGCGGCATATAACACATTTGATAAAGCTACTATTAATCCATTAACAAACTACTTACTTGTGAGTTACGTAATTTAAAAATCATAGCATCTCCCTGGAATAAACATGACCTACTTTCCAATGAATACCGGAAATCCTGAGAATGATCATCGTAATAGTCATGGATAACCATCAAATACATTACAACTTCTAAAAATGGAAAAACATTAACTTTCCAGCACTTCATAAAGGTTTTTTGTTAAGGGGACAATACTATGAGGAGGGCCTATACGATGAAAGTAAGGGATACCCTCACCCCCCTGTCACAAAGTGTTACAAATCTCGAACCCTTCACCCCCTTAAAGTGCTTAAAAGTTTTTTTGTCAATAGTTGTTTATGTTAGACCTAAAGCGCTGTAGATGACTTAATTGTCTATTACCGGTACTACCCCGGTATATATAGTTATTTACCCAATAATGCAAATGTTAAGATCCATTACCTGAAGACATTCGTCGGCCTAGTTTTATGACCTTAATGTGTAAAACACATGATCGAAGTATCACCAGAAAAGCACAGTATTCTGGTGAAATAGAATTTTGAAATTAACTGTCCACATAAATTAAAAGCCATTAATTATGGATGAAAAACTGTATGTCTGAAAATGAAGAGTAACACAAAAAATTTTTTTTTGCTAAAATTGTGCTTGTCAGAACATTTAGAATGTCCGAAAACTTAGAGTAATTACAGTATACATGTTTTCTTGTTTGTATTCTGCAGGGAGTGATGAGATGTCTCTAGAGATGAATCAGAGCTGGGAAAATGATGAAGTCACAGTTGCCCTTAGTGATGTTGTTGCCATTAGAATTGACGGCAGCACTGAGGATAGCAAACATTTCTCACAAATATGTATCCTTGTCTGGAATTGGCATGTCTGAGCCTTGTCTTGAACAAGTATCCCATGTCTGAGCCTTGTATTGAACAAGTATCACATGTCTGAGCCTTGTCTTGAACAAGTATCGCATGTCTGAGCCTTGTCTTGAACAAGTATCGCATGACTGAGCCTTGTCTTGAACAAGTATTGCATGTCTGAGCCTTGTCTTGAACAAGTATCGCATTTCTGAGCCTTGTCTTGAACAAGTATCGCATTTCTGAGCCTTGTCTTGGACAAGTCTCCCAATTGTACTGCATAGTGGGGCAATGTGTCTAAAGCACAGTCTGGTTTTCTAGTGAGACATAACATCCATTATCACATATATCTTTCAACACAATAAAATGTTTATAAGCAGTATCTCATAAGCCATGTCACCTGAACAATACAACAAGACGTTGGAAAAGAACAAGTGTAGGTACTACATTGGGCTAGCTTTATTGTGCAGATCTATTTATGCATTTAATTATTATTTCCTGAATGTATGTCAGATCCTATAGTTGTTATACCGGCTACATATTGTATAGGGGAGAATGGAGTGCCTCTGGAGGTCATAGGTGGAGCTCTGAAACCAGAGGAACTTATTACACGAATAAAGAAAGTTCAGGAGGTATGGTTGATTAAAAATTAAATTGACAAAAATATAATTATTCATAGATAATCAGGCATTTAAATTATTGTACAAGTTAGTTTGAAATGTTTGATTTTATATCATCAGATTTTTCAATAATCGAAATGCCCATGTCTGTGATAATTCTTATTTGCATGTACCTCCCATGTTTTGGATAATGTTGTTATGTTTTTATGTACCCCACCACTATAGTGGGGGACATATTGTTTTTGCCCTGTCTGTTGGTTGGTTTGTGTGTTTGTTTGCCCCAACTTTAGCATTTGTCATAACTTTTGCAATATTGAACTTCATATTTGGCATGCATTTGTATCTCATGGAGCTGCACATTTTGATTTGTGAAAAGTCAAGGTCAAGGTCATCCTTCAAGGTCAAAGGTCAAATATATGGGTCATAATTGCTCATTTAATGTACACTATTGCAATATTGAAGATAGCAACTTGATGTTTAGCATGCATGTGTTTCTCATGGAGCTGCACATTTTGAGTGGTGAAAGGTCAAGGTCATCCTTCAAGGTCAAAGGTCAAATATATGGGGACATAGTGTTTCACAAACACATTTCTTGTTTTATATTTTGTTTAACGCTGATCTGTCAGGGGTTTTCTAGTATATTATAATTTCAGATAATAAATATAATTAATAAGATCAATTTAATACTTTGGAATATATTCTTCACATTGGAACATGTTTTTTTCAATGACAGTTACATGTAATTGACCAGTCGCCAACTCCGCCCACATTTTGTCGATCAGCCAATCAGATATCGATTTTTCACACACCCCTCAGCAACGCTTATCTGGCCGCCATTTTGTCCGACAAACAAAGCGTGTTGTGCATATGGAATGGACGTAATTTTTAAGGGTTTACACAGATTTTATATCAAATGCATGATCATTACTGTTCGATCATTATTCAAAATTGTAGGTGCTATACTTTATAAAAGGTTATTATTTTATCTTTATTTCTTGAACATATGAAGGAGTAATGAGAAAACAAAAACAATAAATAGTTTAACCACACCAGGTGTGTGTTCTATAAAACGTGTTATACCGTTTGATGCACATTATTATTAAGCAGTTTGGGCAACATAATAATTGCCACACATGCTTATTAATCTTAGCGTAATTGTCGATGATTAATAAATAACAGTATGTTGCGTGGATCTCGGAATGAAGGAACATTAAGGCATTGTTAGGTATTGTACACAAGAAAAGAAAACTATTTAATTACTTAAATGATTTCCAATTATATATTTATTTTCTATGGATCAAAAACAAGGGAAATCATTATAAATTGTTAACTTAAATATTGTTTTACCTAAAGTTAAAACAACAAAAAGGTGATTTCAACGCGGCTTAGCCAGCTTAAAGAGACTTCAAGTGTAAAAATGTACGGCTTATAATACAACAACAACATTTCTAATACAACATATATTGATACGGGGAGAAATGTGAAAATTGCAATTAACATATAAGGGCCATCTTGTTATAAATAAGCAAATGCATAATATGCTGAATGTATTCAATTCGAATGTTCGTGAACAGCACCGTAATACCAACATTTCATTTTTTGATAGTGAAATGTAACAGGTTCGCATTAAACATAAATGAAATAAAATGCATATTAGATTTCTGTTAATGAAACCACGAAATTAGGCCTGTATTAAATTATGGTTACAATCAAAATTTAATTTATATCTAAATAAAAAAAATCGGTGTCTTTTTAAAAATAACACATACAAAAAACCCATCATGATATGGATATGTCATTTGCATTTAATAAAAATATTTTCAAAATTATATATGAATAGCCACCGGGTTCACTGTCAGACGGTTGAATACAAGTTCAAAATCAATATGAAATAAATGCTCATTTTTACAACGGATTTTTCATCAACTCCCTTTATAATATGTATAAGAAACGTTTCTGATAGTCAGTATGCCGTTAACTCATTTATTTTGATTACGCCATTTCTCTCTAAAGTTTTTATGATTGCATTAAAGTTTTACAAAGCAGTTTAGTTTAGTGTGCGGCTTTAATAATTATATTATAGAAAAGAGCATAATATATCATTACAAATATAGAATTTCCCTCACGTAATCCGCTATAATTGCGATATGCTTGTCGGAGTTTTCTAATCACTAGACCACGTGACTATGTGGGCGGAGCGATCGATAATTTGGCGACTGGTCAATTAAGTCCTGAAAACAAAGGTAACAGGCTACACAGCGGACTCTATCAAAACATGATGCTATGCGACGCTGCAAAACATGACACATCACTTAATTTAAATGAAACTGCCTTTACATAAGAAGACATTTGTTAAGGGTTTAATGCATCTTGAGCTTATTGTACAATTAATAGATGCATGCAGCCCAGAAGTTAAGTCTATCAGGGGGTGCCACAAACAGTAGTTCAACAAGACAGGTAACCAGCGCAAATCAAGACACAGTGCAAGGGGGTGAGTAATAGAGTTCACTTTGTACATGAAGTATGTTTATAAAGAAGGATAAGAAAGCCTTGATCAGGTACACAAAGATTCACATTATTTTTGGGATAAAGTTAATTTAACACCAGTGAGGTATTTATTCATTTTTTTGTCTTAGTAAAGAAAACAAATTTAAAAAAAATCGCCATCACACAATCAGTGTTGTCATAAAACTATTCATGATAGCATTAATCCGTAGTGTGCTAATCCAGCCTCTGTGTATTCCACAGAATGTTTATTTATTGTCAATAATGCCATGGTTTAAAATAACACAGTTTTTATGCTCCCCGAAATAAAATTTTGGCGGAGCATATAGTTGCCAGTTTGTCCTTCATTACTTCCTTCCTTCCATCACACTTTTGCTACCGTTTCTCATAGCGCCTTCAATACTTTACCAATCGCTTTCATATTTGGCATGTAGGTACCTTGCATGGACCTCTACCGTTTGATGAGGTTTGAGGTCACTGGGGTCAAGGTCATGGAGGCTAATAATAGACTTCCTTCTGTCACACTTTTGCTACCGTTTCTCATGGCTCCTTCAATACTTTACCAATCGCTTTCATATTTACCATGTAGGTACCTTGCATGGACCTCTACCTTTTGATGAGGTTTGAGGTTACTGGGGTCAAGGTCAAGGTCACCGAGGCTAATAATAGACTTCCTTCTGTCACACTTTTGTTACCGTTTCTCATAGCGCCTTCAATACTTTACCAATCGCTTTCAGATTTGGCATGTAGGTACCTTGCATGAACCTCTACCTTTTGATGAGGTTTGAGGTCAAGGTCACCGAGGCTAATAATAGACTTCCTTCTGTCACACTTTTGCTACCGTTTCTCATAGCGCCTTCAATACTTTACCAATCGCTTTCAGATTTGGCATGTAGGTACCTTGCATGGACCTCTACCTTTTGATGAGGTTTGAGGTCACTGGGGTCAAGGTCTCCAAGGCTAATAAGAGATTTTTTAGGTGTTTATTAACACATACATTGACAAAGCGCATCATCGGGGAGCATCCATCAGTTTCACTGATATTCTTGTTCTATCTGTTTATTCATAATTATTGAATGACACTTAATAATTTATCTTATTTTAACAACGACTTTCAGCTCAGAATTGATGAATAAAACCTCCATAACGCTCAAAACCAAAAAAAAATTTGTCAAGTATTTCGTAAAATTAAGTTAACACCTAAACAATCATTGTTTCTTATAGCAATCGCCACAATTTCAACGCTAGATGTGGTATGATTACATTGATTTTTGTAGATACAAAATGCTAGTGTTTATTTATTTGTGACACAATTTATTCCATTTTAATTTCCCGCAACGATATCTATTCATACAACACACGAACACTGAAATGTTAGTGTTCATGTGTTGTATGCATAGATATCTTTGCGGGGAGATTAAAATGGAAATAAATTTGCAAAACAATAATAAAAATGAACTTTTTGTATCTACAAACATCTATTTTGCCTGAATACATCTGGCGTTGAAATTTTGCAATTGCCACAAGGAACACTGATTTTTAATTGTTGAACTTTATTTTACGAAATTTTGTACGAAATTTTCGATGATTTTGAGTAGTAATGGGGCTTTTAATATTGACTTATAATTTTATAATAATATAATTTTTTTCCAGAATCTCCTGGACCAAGTGCGATGCAAGAGGAACAGGGTGCTGCAGGGGACCCATCTACCAGTGCCCCATTGGAGGAGAAACAAGCCAGGTATAGTGCACTTACCTGTGTCAGCATTCTCATCTACAATTAAAACACTCCCACTCAGCCCCCATTCAATGGCCCCATAGGCCCAGTTTGTTGTATCCAATTTGGAAATTTTCAAAATTAAGGACCTTTTAGCACTTTTACATATAAGCTGTATGGACTTATAACAGCTGATCCAACTTATTGGTAGTTATTTTAATTAACCTTCATATGTAGTTACCTTGTATCAAAGATCCCCCTCTCTTCTAATAGCTTCTGGGGTGGGTGGCAGGTATTTCAATAGGGTTTGAAAACAATGAGTCAAATGACTCCTGTACTTAAAATGTTCAGAAGTCACATGAAACTTGCAGGGGTCAAAATACTGAAGTCTAGATATTATGTTTTTGGATCTTTGTTGATTGCTCTAAAAAAATTTCTTTGTATAATTGTTAGTATATATTGCATAACTTAAGACACAACATTTTGTGTAACATAAAATACATGTAATGTTCATAATTTAGTTTCATAATAAGATTTGCATCAAAATGATGCAAGGAAGATTATTTGGAGGAGTCAAAAGTGACAAAATTGCATCATAAAGCAGGATTCTGCTTCATTTGAAATCCCTTGATGAAGTTGTTGTTACTTCCAATAGCAAAATAAATTTCTCAATAACATACTAGTATTGGGTTATTGTAATTAAAGGTCGTAGACCAATAATTTGTATCCAAACCTAGTTTGGGTTGAATAAAGCGTGGTTTTTATTGAAGTCAAGGTCATGTTAAGTAAATGTTTAAAAATAGTTACTTCTCATTTACTTAAAATAGTTACTTCTCATTTACTTAAAATAGTTACTTCTCATTTACTTAAAATAGTTACTTCTCATTTACTTAAAATAGTTACTCCTCATTTACTTTAAAATAAATTAAGCTATTTTAATGCAATTAAATATTTGTCATGTGTGTAGGTTGATTTCATGTAAACATAGTTGGGGACTGCATTTTGGTCCAGTTTTGTAAAGGTCAAGGACACTGTTGCTATGAATAGAAAAATAGTATTTTCTCTATAACTTTAGTTTTGATGGAGGAATTATGCTGACATTTTGTATGTAGGTAGACGTAACTTGAGATTGCACATTAATTTATTTTTATTGAATTTGATTGCTTCATTAAACATTCAAGACCTTGGTTTAATGGCATCAACATGTTTCTTGTTGTGCTCATTATTTTCTGTGCTGTCATTTACAGATTTAAGTAACTCAGTCCTTGAAACAGGTTTATAGTGTGAAGAGTTGACATTTATTGTAATGTTTTACCTGATACTGTGTAAAACGTTTCATGATGATTAAATGTAGTCAATCAAAATGTTATTTTGTTTTGAAATTCTTTTAGAGCAAAAGAGTTAATTGAACGAAAACGAATTGAGAAAGAACAACAGGAATTTGAGGTAAGTGCTATTCCCGGAACAAATGGGGGAGAAGTTCAGAATGCCAGTAAAAGAAATGTAATATTAACAACACTTTTTTTCAACACAATTACAATTTTAAAAGAAAACAATTTTATCTGCTGTATCACTAGATTGACTGAATTTAAGGTTTTTAAGGTTTCACAGGTTTTTCCTAGACCAGCCCAAAGCTGAAATCTTAATACTGTCAGATTGGTTGATCTGCAGGATCCAGTCTTATTTTTATTGCAATCAAATGTACAGGAATTATAATCAAAGTAAAATTTTGAAATATGACTAGAGGCTTTTAACTAACATCTTTGATAATTTTAATAAATACATATGTGTAGGTAATAATTTTCCTTTTGTTACAAAGTTCAACGTAAACTTACTCTTGTCATATGATCTTCATTCATTTGTTTGTTGTTATCTGAACAGCGATTGGTTCTACACATGTTTCAAAGTTAATTGATTGGTTAGTGAACTTGGCATACCTCTGCGGCAATAAGGATTTCGACTTAAAAATAAAAATATCAAAAATTAAAATATTCAAATAATTATTGTAACTAATAAATGTATGATATTATAAATATAAATGTATATTAAATATAATAAGTATAAAGATAAAACAAAGATATAAGTGTTTCTTTTGTTTTATTAGAATAAAATATTACCAGTTAATGCATTATATAGTAAAACGAGGCTCCATTTCAAAATTATGCATGAAAAAAGCAAAACCAAATTGTTAAGGCCTAAAATTCAAAGTACTTAATGTCAGCATAGTTGTTTACACAATTTTACATTCAGTTTCACTTGTATTTGCATGATTATATAAATGTTCTTAAAAGTGTCTCATGCTCATGTCAGAAAGCACGTGAGGAGGAGATCAAGAGACGTAAGTTGGGCCAGGACCTGCTGAAGCTGAAATCAACACAACAGGAGATCCAGATGAAGGAACTCAAGGACCAGATGAAAAAAGAGAAGGATGACGAGAAGAAGGCTAGGGAAAGGGTGAAACAGCAGATTGCTAAGGACAGGTGAGGTTGAAACAGCAGATTGCTAAGGACAGGTGAGGGTGAAACAGCAGATTGCTAATGACAGGTGAGGGTGAAACAGCAGGCTGCTAAGGACAGGTGAGGGTGAAACAGCAGATTGCTAAGGACAGGCAAGGGTGAAACAGCAATTGCTAAGGACAGGTAAGGATGAAACAGCAGATTGCTAAGAACAGGTAAGGGTGAAACAGCAGATTGCTAAGGACAGGTGAGTATGAAACAGCTGATTGCTACCGACAGGTGTAGGTGAAATAGCAGATTGCTGCTAATAATAAGTGAGCGGTGAATTAGCAAATTGCAAAGGACAAGTGAGGGTGAAACATTAGATTGCTGAGGACATGTGAGAAAAAAACAGTAGATTGCAAAGTAAAGGTGAAGGTGAAACAACATCATATTATGCACAGGTAATGGTGAAACAGCAGATTGGCAAGGACAAGTGAGGGTGAGGGTGAAAAATCAGATTGCTAAGGATAGGTGATGGTGAAAATGTTTATTACTTAGGACATTAGATGAGAAAATGTAATTGTGGATTGCTAAGGATGGTGAAAGTGAAACAACAGAATGGTTAGACAATGTCAGTCTAAACAGCAGATTGCTAAGAACTGGTGAGTCTGAAATTATGATTTTTTAAGGACAGTTGAGTCTGAAATCATTAATTGCAAAGGACAGGTGAAGGTTATATAGCAGATTGGTAAGGAAAGTTCAGAGTAAACAGCAAGATTTCTACAGACAGATGCCGTTGAAATTGTGGATATTCTAGCACAGGGGGTGATTGTGTTAAATGATCAAGTAGTTAGTGAGGACTTTGTATGTACAGTGACAAGTTGCATGAATTAACATCTTGAATAAAGAATCTAATGGAATCACATACACATCAATGCTGTTTGGGACTTTATTTGTTGTCTTTGTATAATCATCTTGATAAAAACAACAAATAATTAACATATTGTTATTTCTTTTCCAATTTAGAATGATGGTACATGTAATTATGTGCAAGTATTTGGTTTGCTGGCTTTCTTGCAGTTACAGAATTTTGGAAATAAACACAATTTTGCAAAGCTTGTACCAGTTATGTGATAATTGTAATAATAATATAGCTATAATGTATTTATTCTTGTAGAGAAGACAGGGCCAAGAAATTTGATGCGGAGAAACAAGAGAGGGAGAAGCAATTAGAGGACAAAAAAAAGGAGAAGTTGTTACAACAGCAGGCAGAGGCTGCTGCGGAGGAAGCCAGAAAAAGGTCAACATTCACTGGAAAATGTTATGGTTTGATTTAAGGATTACGTAGTCTAGTATTTTTCTGCATTTGGGCGGAGTATGAACTGTCTGAAAAGTATGCCTAATTTGCATTAATTTTTACAAATTTTTCTAGACAGTTCATACACCAATGAAATGCAGGTTAAGCTTCTAAGTTCTTATTGTCACAGTACAATTTTCATCCAAACTTGGTCAGATGTTGTATCTAGATGATGTCTAGGTCAAGTTCGAATATGGGTCATGCCGGGTCAAAAACTAGGTCACGGGGTCACTCAGTGCGTTTTAAACATTCAGCATGGTGTTCTCTCTCTTATTCAAGTAGCTTTCATCCGAGCTTCACCACACTTGGTCAGAAGTTGTATCTAGATGATGTGTAGCTAAAGTTCGAACATGGGCCATGCCGGGTCAAAAACTAGGTCACAGGGACACTTAGTTTGTTTTTAAACATTGAGCATGGTGTCCGCTGTTTTATGTGACGACAACATAAAAAAATATTCTGTGTCAACGCGGCATGTAGAGGTATTCGTCACGTCTTCGACAAAGCTCTAGTTTTTGCTTGCTTCGGTTCATTTAGTCTTCAAATTTAATTAAATATGACAAAGTCATACAGTATTCAACATTAAGTAAATATTTTTGACAAAATTTGATGTAAGTTATAATTCTTATTCACAAAACAAAATTGTCTAGATTGTTTATATGTTTGAATGCAACAGCAAAGAGGAAGTGTAAGTCATATATAGAAAATACTTACATATATGTATATATCTTCCCAAATGGCATTTGGTTGTTCTGTTGGTTTGGAGTCTTTTTTGACACAATTATGTTTCCCAACGTTGTTATTTATTTCAGTTGTTATTTGTATTTGCCTTTTAGTCTTTTCAAGCCAGGGTTGGTAATGAGATATTAACTTGTTAGTTTGAATATTCAAGCCAGCGTTGGTAATGAGATATCCACTTGTAAGCTTGAATAGTCATTAAAAATGATCAATACTACTCACCATTGCGTCAATGCCAGTATAATGCTGTGGTTAAGGTTTGCATGCAAGACCTATATTTCTTCATCAGGAATATTATTGGATAGTGCAAACCAGGGGACCGTTTCAAAAAACATCGTAGTACACATTTACGATACGATACATTTTTCGAAGATACATAATTGCTAAAGTCCATATCATACGTTTATAAATCTTCAGTACTGAATTACTTACATTGGCATCTCTAACGCGGTATATATTTGAGGAGCATGCCGAGCTAGTTCGTCTACTTATTAAGAGACAAAATTCTCTCATAAGTTAAATTTGTCGTACAATTGTTTATGAAACAGTCCCCTGGCTTATAACTCCTACCTGTATTTTAGCAGAATAATGGCATTTTTTATACTTAGAAAATTCAGATTAATGTTCGTGTCTTACAAATCTTTATCTTAATATGTATGAGGCATTCTCAAGATCTATTAATAGACACCAAGAACTTTTTTGTCTAAAATCAGACTTGAGAGTGCTTTTGTACAAGTCCAATTCTTTTAATGCTATGGAGCTATAATAACTATATCTAATTTGTTATACTTCTGTTCCTGTTCCCAGTGAGACAGCCAGGATCCAGGTACGTCTGCCAGATGGCTCCTCCCTCACCCACACATTCCCGTCCACTGACACGTTCAGGTGCCTGTACAGCCTAGTTGCAGAGGTAAGTCCATATACACACACATTCCCGTCTACTGACACATTTAGGTGTCTGTACAGCCTAGTGGCAGAGGTAAGTCCATATACACACATTCCCGTCCACTGACACGTTCAGGTGTCTGTACAGCCTAGTGGCAGAGGTAAGTCTATATACACACACATTCCCGTCCACTGACACGTTCAGGTGCCTGTACAGCCTAGTGGCAGAGGTAAGTCTATATACACACACATTCCCGTCCACTGACACGTTTAAGTGTCTGTACAGCCTAGTGGCAGAGGTAAGTCTATATACCCACACATTCCCGTCCACTGACACGTTCAGGTGCCTGTACAGCCTAGTGGCAGAGGTATGTCCATATATACCCACACATTCCCGTCCACTGACACGTTCAGGTGCCTGTACAGCCTAGTGGCAGAGGTAAGTCCATATACACACACATTCCCGTCCACTGACACGTTCAGGTGCCTGTACAGCCTAGTGGCAGAGGTATGTCCATATATGCCCACACATTCCCGTCCACTGACACGTTCAGGTGCCTGTACAGCCTAGTGGCAGAGGTATGTCCATATACACACACATTCCCGTCCACTGACACGTTCAGGTGCCTGTACAGCCTAGTGGCAGAGGTATGTCCATATATACCCACACATTCCCGTCCACTGACACGTTCAGGTGCCTGTACAGCCTAGTGGCAGAGGTAAGTCTATATACCCACACATTCCCGTCCACTGACACGTTCAGGTGCCTGTACAGCCTAGTGGCAGAGGTATGTCCATATATACCCACACATTCCCGTCCACTGACACGTTCAGGTGCCTGTACAGCCTAGTGGCAGAGGTATGTCCATATACACACACATTCCCGTCCACTGACAGGTTCAGGTGCCTGTACAGCCTAGTGGCAGAGGTAAGTCCATATACCCACACATTCCCGTCCACTGACACGTTCAGGTGCCTGTACAGCCTAGTGGCAGAGGTAAGTCTATATACACACACATTCCCGTCCACTGACACGTTCAGGTGCCTGTACAGCCTAGTTGCAGAGGTAAGTCCATATACACACACATTCCCGTCCACTGACACGTTCAGGTGCTTGTACAGCCTAGTGGCAGAGGTAAGTCCATATACACACACATTCCCGTCCACTGACACGTTCAGGTGTCTGTACAGCCTAGTTGCAGAGGTATGTCCATATACACACACATTCCCGTCCACTGACACGTTCAGGTGCTTGTACAGCCTAGTGGCAGAGGTAAGTCCATATACACACACATTCCCGTCCACTGACATGTTCAGGTGCCTGTACAGCCTAGTGGCAGAGGTAAGTCTATATACACACACATTCCCGTCCACTGACACGTTCAGGTGCTTGTACAGCCTAGTAGCAGAGGTATGTCTATATACACACACATTCCCGTCCACTGACACGTTCAGGTGCTTGTACAGCCTAGTGGCAGAGGTATGTCCATATACACACACATTCCCGTCCACTGACACGTTCAGGTGTCTGTACAGCCTAGTGGCAGAGGTAAGTCCATATGCACACACATTCCCGTCCACTGACACGTTCAGGTGCCTGTACAGCCTAGTGGCAGAGGTAAGTCTATATACACACACATTCCCGTCCACTGACAGGTTCAGGTGCTTGTACAGCCTAGTGGCAGAGGTATGTCCATATACCCACACATTCCCGTCCACTGACACGTTCAGGTGCCTGTACAGCCTTGTGGCAGAGGTAAGTCCATATACACACACATTCCCGTCCACTGACACGTTTAGGTGCCTGTACAGCCTAGTGGCAGAGGTAAGTCTATATACACACACATTCCCGTCCACTGACAGGTTCAGGTGCCTGTACAGCCTAGTGGCAGAGGTAAGTCTATATACACACACATTCCCGTCCACTGACACGTTCAGGTGCTTGTACAGCCTAGTAGCAGAGGTATGTCTATATACACACACATTCCCGTCCACTGACACGTTCAGGTGCTTGTACAGCCTAGTGGCAGAGGTATGTCCATATACACACACATTCCCGTCCACTGACACGTTCAGGTGTCTGTACAGCCTAGTGGCAGAGGTAAGTCCATATACACACACATTCCCGTCCACTGACACGTTCAGGTGCCTGTACAGCCTAGTGGCAGAGGTAAGTCTATATACACACACATTCCCGTCCACTGACAGGTTCAGGTGCTTGTACAGCCTAGTGGCAGAGGTATGTCCATATACCCACACATTCCCGTCCACTGACACGTTCAGGTGCCTGTACAGCCTTGTGGCAGAGGTAAGTCCATATACACACACATTCCCGTCCACTGACATGTTTAGGTGCCTGTACAGCCTAGTGGCAGAGGTAAGTCTATATACACACACATTCCCGTCCACTGACACATTCAGGTGCTTGTACAGCCTAGTGGCAGAGGTAAGTCCATATACACTCACATTCCCGTCCACTGACAGGTTCAGGTGCCTGTACAGCCTAGTGGCAGAGGTAAGTCCATATACACACACATTCCCGTCCACTGACACGTTCAGGTGCTTGTACAGCCTAGTGGCAGAGGTAAGTCTATATACACACACATTCCCGTCCACTGACACGTTCAGGTGCCTGTACAGCCTAGTGGCAGAGGTATGTCCATATACACACACATTCCCGTCCACTGACACGTTCAGGTGCCTGTACAGCCTAGTGGCAGAGGTAAGTCCATATACCCACACATTCCCGTCCACTGACACGTTCAGGTGCCTGTACAGCCTAGTTGCAGAGGTAAGTCTATATACACACACATTCCCGTCCACTGACACGTTCAGGTGCCTGTACAGCCTTGTGGCAGAGGTATGTCCATATACACACGCATTCCCGTCCACTTACACGTTCAGGTGCCTGTACAGCCTAGTTGCAGAGGTATGTCCATATACACACACATTCCTGTCCACTGACACGTTCAGGTGCCTGTACAGCCTAGTGGCAGAGGTAAGTCCATATACACACACATTCCCGTCCACTGACACGTTCAGGTGCCTGTACAGCCTAGTGGCAGAGGTATGTCCATATACACACACATTCCCGTCCACTGACACGTTTAGGTGCTTGTACAGCCTAGTGGCAGAGGTAAGTCCATATACACACACATTCCCGTCCACTGACACGTTCAGGTGCCTGTACAGCCTAGTGGCAGAGGTATGTCCATATACACACACTTTCCCGTCCACTGACACATTCAGGTGCCTGTACAGCCTAGTGGCAGAGGTAAGTCTATATACACACACTTTCCCGTCCACTGACACGTTCAGGTGCCTGTACAGCCTAGTGGCAGAGGTAAGTCCATATACACACACATTCCCGTCCACTGACACGTTCAGGTGCCTGTACAGCCTAGTTGCAGAGGTATGTCCATATACACACACATTCCCGTCCACTGACAGGTTCAGGTGCTTGTACAGCCTAGTGGCAGAGGTATGTCCATATACACACACATTCCCGTCCACTGACACGTTCAGGTGCCTGTACAGCCTAGTTGCAGAGGTATGTCCATATACACACACATTCCCGTCCACTGACACGTTCAGGTGCTTGTACAGCCTAGTGGCAGAGGTAAGTCCATATACACACACATTCCCGTCCACTGACACGTTCAGGTGTCTGTACAGCCTAGTGGCAGAGGTAAGTCTATATACACACACATTCCCGTCCACTGACACGTTCAGGTGCTTGTACAGCCTAGTGGCAGAGGTATGTCTATATATACCCGCACATTCCCGTTCACTGACACGTTTAGGTGCCTGTACAGCCTAGTGGCAGAGGTAAGTCCATATACACACACATTCCCGTCCACTGACACGTTTAGGTGCTTGTACAGCCTAGTGGCAGAGGTAAGTCTATATACACACACATTCCCGTCCACTGACACGTTCAGGTGCCTGCCTGTACAGCCTAGTGGCAGAGGAAAGTCCATATACACACACATTCCCGTCCACTGACACGTTTAGGTGTCTGTACAGCCTAGTGGCAGAGGTAAGTCCATATACACACACATTCCCGTCCACTGACAGGTTCAGGTGCTTGTACAGCCTAGTGGCAGAGGTATGTCCATATACACACACATTCCCGTCCACTGACACGTTTAGGTGTCTGTACAGCCTAGTGGCAGAGGTAAGTCCATATACACACACATTCCCGTCCACTGACAGGTTCAGGTGCTTGTACAGCCTAGTGGCAGAGGTAAGTCTATATACCCACACATTCCCGTCCACTGACATGTTCAGGTGCTTGTACAGCCTAGTGGCAGAGGTAAGTCTATATACACACACATTCCCGTCCACTGACACGTTTAGGTGCCTGTACAGCCTAGTGGCAGAGGTAAGTCCATATACCCACACATTCCCGTCCACTGACACGTTTAGGTGTCTGTACAGCCTAGTGGCAGAGGTAAGTCCATATACACACACATTCCCGTCCACTGACAGGTTCAGGTGCTTGTACAGCCTAGTTGCAGAGGTAAGTCCATATACACACACATTCCCGTCCACTGACACGTTCAGGTGCCTGTACAGCCTAGTGGCAGAGGTAAGTCCATATACACACACATTCCCGTCCACTGACAGGTTCAGGTGCCTGTACAGCCTAGTGGCAGAGGTAAGTCCATATACACACACATTCTCGTTCACTGACACGTTCAGGTGCTTGTACAGCCTAGTGGCAGAGGTAAGTCCATATACACACACATTCCCGTCCACTGACACGTTCAGGTGCCTGTACAGCCTAGTGGCAGAGGTAAGTCTATATGCACACACATTCCCGTCCACTGACACGTTCAGGTGCTTGTACAGCCTAGTGGCAGAGGTAAGTCTATATACACACACATTCCCGTCCACTGACACGTTCAGGTGCCTGTACAGCCTAGTTGCAGAGGTATGTCCATATACACACACATTCCCGTCCACTGACACGTTCAGGTGCCTGTACAGCCTAGTGGCAGAGGTAAGTCCATATACACACACATTCCTGTCCACTGACACGTTTAGGTGCCTGTACAGCCTAGTGGCAGAGGTAAGTCTATATACACACACATTCCCGTCCACTGACAGGTTTAGGTGTCTGTACAGCCTAGTGGCAGAGGTATGTCTATATACACACACATTCCCGTCCACTGACACGTTCAGGTGCCTGTACAGCCTAGTTGCAGAGGTAAGTCCATATACACCCACATTCCCGTCCACTGACAAGTTCAGGTGCCTGTACAGCCAAGTGGCAGAGGAATGTCTATATACCAGAAGCACTAATACCTACAAAGCTTTCAAGTGATGAGTAACAATTGCAGTAAATTTGCAACTGTCATGTTCCAATAAAAGCCTTAAAGTCAGATTGATTGTTAAGTTACGTTTATCTTTACTATGTGGTTCACATTTTTTGTTATGTGATGCATGTATTATCTTACTTAGTGCAAGTTTTGTCCTATGATTGAAGGTTGTTGTCTGATGTGATGCACATTTTGTATTATTTAGTTCATGTTTTGTCTTACATGTTTTTTGTCTTAAACGATGCACATTTTGTGAGCACAAATGGCGTCACGTTTTGCCTTATGAGGTGTAGAACCTGTACTTTGTGTCATGGGAAAGAGCTAGGTTACGATCCACAGTGGGGATTCAACAGTGACCTCCAGGTCGCTAGGCATACACCATTGCCTTTGACACCATGGCGACTCGATGTTTGGTTATTTGATGCACATTATGTCTGATGTTGTGCACCTTTAATTGTCTTATGTGGCAATTTTTACTTAATATGTGAATCTTTGATATAATATTGTGCACATTACTTCCTATGTTATGCACCTTTTGTATTATTTGGTGCTCTTTTCGTCATAATTTGTGAATGTTAAATCATATGTGATTCAAAATTTGCCTAATGTGGTGCATGTTTTGTATTATGTGCTGCACTATTTGTTTAATGTGGTGCATGTCTTGTATTATGTTGTGCACTTTTTATGCCCCCGAAGGAGGGCATATCGTGATTGAACTGTCCGTCTGTCTGTCCGTCACACTTTGCGTTTAGGTTTCGAAAAATGCTCATAACTTTTATGTCGCTTCAGATAGCAATTTCATATTTGGCATGCATGTGTATTAGGACAAAGCCTTTCCATACGCACACAAATTTGGACCCCTGTGACCTTGAACTTAAAGTCCGCGTTGAGGTTTCGAAATGTGCGTTTGGGTTTCGAAAAAAGCTGATAACTTCTATCAAGCAATTATAGGGGGCATAAGTCATCCTATGGTGACAGCTCTTGTTGTCTTAGGTGGTGCTTGGTTTGAGTTCAAAAGGTTGTTAGTGTTGACATATGTCTAGAAGTACTACCTTAATAATTTTTTGTCCTTTTGTCTTTTGTGGGTACAACGCTGATATATTTTACAACTGGTTCGATGATATTTCTTTTAACAGAGAACATTATACTTGTTTAATCAAACATGCATTACTAGTATTATTTGAACTTCATGGATAAAATGTGATCACATACTGGTAATCTGAAAAATCAGGGAAAAATCAGGGGTTTTAGTGGGCTTTTTAGGCAAAAGGGACCGAAAGTGAAAGAAGACATTAGAAGAGAGTCAAACCCTATTGATATTTATGTTTCTTTACACCAAAAAATAACTCATTTTGATGATACATATTTTTTTGATTTTGGAATTGTAAGTTTGTCTTAAATGAATGTGTGATTCTTGATGATTGTAGAGGCTTAAAGGAAGCGTGAGTCTTTCCCAGACATTTCCACGCCGCCGATTTGAGGAGGAGGATATGGACAGAACATTCATGGAGTTACAGCTCGCACCATCAGCAGTGCTTATAGCCTTACCTGTAAGTGAACTTAGCTATACCTGTCAGTGAACATTGAATTACAGAACAATCATGGAGTTATCTGTAAGTGAACATTTCTTTAACTGTAAGTGATAATAGCATAACCTGTAAGTTAACTAAACTTTGCCTGTCAATGAACATTGTCTAACCTGTATGTTTTTATAGCCTGTTATGGAATTGTATTGTTTGTTGCTGAACATTGCAATCTTTTCTTTAATTTAGCTTCACATTGCATTTCTTAAGAGAATATGACTGATCATTGCGTAACCTTCAAGTTAATCTAGCTTGAATTTTCAAAGTTAAGTTATACTGGAAAGTAATGCTGATTGAACATGCATTAAATGTACATTAATATGACAATATATTTATAATAACGTACAAGTTGCTATAGCTAAATATTGAACACAATGATGTTAAAAATAGCGATTCGCTGAACATATTTAAATCTTAACTGAAAAGAAGACTAGCTAAAACTCCATCCTATAATTATGTAGGTAAACATCACCTGCATGCGAAAAATATCATTTCGTCGCCCATTTGTTAATGCGGTGCTATTTAATCTAACAACGACTTCTTTTTCATATGTCCTTATTATAATGAAATCGCCATGAATTAGTTAACAACATTTCTAGTATAACTAGTGATATTGAGCTTGATACAATTCTTTTTGGAAGTAGATATCTCGACGAAAATGAATATCCCCAAGTATTTTGTATAATTCTCATTTCTGGTGCAAATGAAAATATGTTTAAAAGCACACCCATCTATTGCATAAATACTACTGCGAGGAGAGAAACTATACAAGAATTTATTCTTTCTTTTCAATCCTTTTTCTTATAATAATTGTATTGTGCATGATTGAGGTACACTGTATTTGCCAAAAGAAATTCATATGTTTAACCCTTTCAGTGCGGGAACCGAATTTTGCAGGCCTGTGCAAACAGTTTGGATCCAGATGAGATGCCACAGAACGTGGCGTCTCATCAGGATCCAAACTGTTTGCTATTTGGATAGTATTCTTTGAAAAAAATCAAAGAAAATGCTAATTTTAGAAATTCAGCAGACGACATTTTAGCAGAAGACAAATTTCCCAGCATGCAAAGGGTTAAACTAAATATTGAACATGTATCAGACACAGACTCAACAAATCCTCTCAATGTTTATACATTTAGACCAAACATTGTATGACAGGTAAGGGAATCTTGCATAAAACAACATTTCATTTAATTAGAAGTATATCTATTTGAATATTTTGTACATGGCATTATGATTCTTGTAATATATGCTTATACAATTTTACCCATTACATGTATTTGGTCAATTAAGGCGAATAATAACCAATCTCGTCTTTTCTATTAATGTTATATTATCCTAATAATTTTTAGCTCGGCGTTTTCGCAGAAAACCTGAGGTATTGTCATAGCCAGCTCGTCGTGTCGTCCGCTGTCCGCGTCGTGCTAAAACCTTAACATTAGCTCTAAAATCAATGTGCTTCTACCTACAACTTTTAAACTTCATATGTAGATGCACCTTGATGAGTTCTACACGCCACACCCATTTTGGGGTTACTAGGTCATAGGTCATGGTCATTGTGACCTCTAAAAAAAACAAATTCTGACAATCTTTTATTTATTAGCTCATCTATTTTTTTTTAAAAAATTATGAGCTATTGTCATCACCTTGGCATCGGCGTCGGCGTTGGCGTTGGCGTCCGCGTCCGGTTAAGTTTTGCGTTTAGGTCCACTTTTCTCAGAAAGTATCAATGCTATTGCATTCAAACTTGGTACACTTACTTACTATCATGAGGGGACTGGGCAGGCAAAGTTAGATAACTCTGGCGTGCATTTTGACAGAATTATGTGCCCTTTTTATACTTAGAAAATCGAAAATTTTGGTTAAGTTTTGCGTTTAGGTCCACTTTTCTCAGAAAGTATCAATGCTATTGCATTCAAACTTGGTACACTTACTTACTATCATGAGGGGACTGGGCAGGCAAAGTTAGATAACTCTGGCGTGCATTTTGACAAAATAATGTGCCCTTTTTATACTTAGAAAATTGAAAATTTTGGTTAAGTTTTGTGTTTAGGTCAATTTTATTCCTTAAGTATCAAAGCTATTGCTTTCATACTTGCAACACTTACTAACTATCATAAGGGGACTGTGCAGGCAAAGAAATGTAACTCTGACTGGCATTTTGACAGAATTATGTGCCCTTTTTATACTTAGAAAATTGAAAATTTGGTTAAGTTATGTGTTTAGGTCCACTTTATACCTACAGTATCAAAGCTATTGCTTTCATACTTGCAACACTTACTAACTATCATAAGGGGACTGTGCAGGCAAAGAAATGTAACTCTGACTGGCATTTGGACAGAATTATGTGCCCTTTTTATACTTAGAAAATTGAAAATTTGGTTAAGTTATGTGTTTAGGTCCACTTTATACCTACAGTATCAAAGCTATTGCTTTCATACTTGCAACACTTATTAACTATCATAAGGGGACTGTGCAGGCAAAGTTATGTAACTCTGACTGGCATTTGGACGGAATTATGGGCCCTTTATACTTAGAAAATTGAAAATTTGGTTAAGTTTTGTGTTTGGGTCCACTTTACCCCTAAAGTATCATAGAAATTGCTTTCATACTTGGAACACTTGCAAACTATCATAAGGGTACAGTAAAAGGACAAGTTGCATTACTCTGGTTGTCATTTTTACGGAATTATGGCCCTTTTTTGACTTAGTCACTTTGAATATATGGTTAAATTTTGTGTTTCAATCCACTTTACTTCTTAAGTATCAAGGCTTTTGCTTTCAAACTTCAAATACTTTCATGCTATCATGAGGTTACTGTACCTGGCAAGTTGAATTTTACCTTGACCTTTGAATGACCTTGACTCTCAAGGTTAAATTATAAAATTTTGCTAAAATTGCCATAACTTCTTTATTTATGATTAGATTTGATTGATACTTTGACAAAACTACTCTTACCTGACAAACCACAATAGACTCCACCCAAACCATCCCCCGTGCACTCCCCCCCCTCCCCCCCTAATTTTTTTTTTTTAAAGATCATCTCACAAATGACCACCACACCCTCACACTATACCCCCCCCCCACCCCACCCCCCCCCCACATTTTATTTTTGAAACGGTTTAAAAACACAAATATTTATTTTTATTATTTTATGTTTGAAATACCGTCCAACCATCGCAACCAAGAATCCCCCCCCCACCCCCCCTCCCCCCACCCTAATCTCCCCCCCTAATTTTTTTTTTTGTTAAGATCATCTCACAAATTACCACCACACCCTCACACTATACCCCCACCCTCCAACCCCACCACCCCAATTTTTTTTTTTTTTGAAACGGTTAAAAAACACATATATTTATTTTTATTATTTTATGTTTGAAATACCGTTTGAAATACCGTCCAACCATCGCACCCATGCATCCCCCCCCACTCCCCCCCACCCCCCCACCCCCGATTTTTTTTTTGCGTTTTTGTTTCGTATTTTTGGAAGATAATGTAATAAATTCCACACCCCCACACTTTACACCCCTCTTCACTCCACCCCTCCCTCCTTTGTGATTGAAAATGAGAGTCCCTTCACCTTTAAAAAGAAAATAGATGAGCGGTCTGCACCCGCAAGGCGGTGCTCTTGTTCAAAACTGCACCCGTAGCCGAGCATGGCACCCGTTAAGTGGTGCTCTTGTTACAATTATGTAACACGAATCTTGATTTTAGACATGCTGTGGGAAAATGGGGCTTAATACATGTGCGTAAATTTTCGTCCCAGATTATCTTGAACCATCCACACAGGATAAACAGGGTCAACACTTGTGATCTTTTATGGACTTTTTTGTTTAAAGCAAGGCACTTCTCTAGGAAAATCCAGTCAAAGCAGAAAGTGTAATCCCATATTAGCCTGTGCAAACTGTACTAAAACAGGCTATTCTGGGACAACACTTTACGCACATGCATGAAGCCCCGTTTTCCCCAAGCCAGATCATTTATATTTTTTAGTGTTATTTTGGTGTTACTAGTTGTCCTTCACACGTAATGTCATCTTACAGGCCAGCCAATCCAGCTATTTAGCGTTCTGATTATAGTAAAGGCCAAATATGAAACATGAAACTTGATTTATATTTAACAGTATAATTTGTTGTGCTATTCATGTTATGTCTTCTCCCAGGCAAGCCAGTCTAGCTACCAAGCCTCCTCCTCCTCCTCCTCCCTAAGTCTGCCTGGTATCCTCTCCATGCTCATGTACCCGCTCATGATGCTGTGGAAGTTTATCTTCTCCATGTTCGGAGGGGGCAGCAGTCGGTCCACACCAGGTGGAGCCACTGGCGGCTCGGCGAGGGGGAGTGTGTCATCGTCCTCATCTCAGCAACAGACCCCTCGATCAGACAGGCCCACTACGTATGTATTCCAGTATAGTTGGGCTCTATACAATTGAGTGAAGAAAGAATTAGCAAGATGCTAAATTGACCTTTTTGTTTTAGTTTTGATGTATTTATCATGAATTGTTTATTAAAATTGAGTTGAAAAATTCATTGAATATGCTCATTATTATGGAGCAAAGCTCTGGTAATACTGGGCTTAACAGATTTGCACAAAGTATCAGATTAGCAAAATATTGCATACAAGCGTAAAGTGTTGTCCCTGAATAATCTGGCAGGATACTTTATTCACATGCATTATGCCTGGTTTTTCCAGAAACTTGGTATTATTAACTCAAAAATAACAAAACGTTTGCTTCCCATTTGACATTATTATATTTCAGTAATTTATTACTGTATTTTTGTATTTTAATTTTATAACAACCTTGGCCTTGTAAATAGGAATATACTTAAGCCAAATGTAGTCTTCCACTGCAAATGTAACATGGATTCCCAACACTTATATTTTAAGTTAAGTTTAGATGTAGGATTTTTCCATTCAGTCCAGTTGATATTCTACAAAGGATATATTTGTATATTTGATTATTGATTAGGCCTGTCCTCATGAAAAAAAAGCATTTGGTAAGTGCAGTATTAATCACAAAAAGTTTGTACTAGTCAATGATCATTAGAGATTCAGCATGTTTTAGTTTAACCCTTTCACACTGAGAAGCAAAGTGAAATGGCTATAGGCAAACAGCATAAAACTAGAACAGCCTGCAAGTAACTGGCAGTCTGTTCAGGTTTTATGCTGTTTGCTGCTCATTAGTAGATAATGGTTGGAAATTAAGCCTTTAAAACTTGGTAAGAAAGGTCTTTTTTTTTAATTTTACTTTCTATGGACTACAAATGCGGCAAAATACGTATCTAAGTGGTAAAGGGTAAATATTTTAAGTTTGGGCTAAACTGGATATGGAGCATCATGGTGGGACTTATTATTGTGTTAATTTGTTTCAGAGCCCGCCAGCGTGGGGGCAACATGGGGCGAATGACAGACTTGAGAGATGACGAGGATGACATGAACACATACAATGGCAACTCCACTCAACAAATGTAGTGTTGCTTTGGGAGAATAAGAAATACTGCAACAAATGAAACAAACAGGGATCAAGACCTTAATTGGCAAACCTAAGTAGGTTTAGACTGAAACTGACCCAGTTTTGTCATTTGAAACTACATGATTTTTGACTGGGGTCATTGCATACCGCACGGGCGAAGGTCAGGGGTCATGGAAAACTAGTCTTGATAGTAGTGGTGTTTGTAAGTATATTGTCATAAATCTGTTATCAAATCTAGTGCTGGTATTAAATACTTCTTGGCTTTGTGATGTATGATGATCTTAAAAGACCTTTCAGCTTGTTGTGTTAGTTACTATTGAAATGTATTGTTTCAAAAAGATTATTCTATTCAGTTGACATTGGTTAGCACTTGTACGGATAAAAGTATTGTTCCCTAACAATCAGCAATCAAAAGTTGAATACTATTGTTTAAATGATTTAAAGTTTACCAGTTTGAGCTGGAATTCCTTTTTTAACTGGGCACCCAAAAATCATGTTTGTAATGCAAGTAAATCCAATGGAATAATTTAGTACAGGGGTATGTTTTTTTCTCTTATTTAAGCAACATTTACGCACTTTCATACAAAGAATTAAAAGTAATTATTAAGACATGCTATCTTAACGAAAACTGGTAACCTGTTTTGGTTGTTTTTTCATGCTTGTTTTGATCAAGTATGATTATTTATTTTATATGTTGGGTACAAGTGCATTATTGCCTCAGTATGTTGAAACATTGATTGTAATTGTTGTTTTTGTTAATCTTATTCAATATTAACTTTGCTTGTTTATTGTGAAACAATAGTTCTTGTAAACATTTTTGTTAATTTCCAAGAAAGATTTTATTGTGTCTTCTTGCAAAATCTTGAGGGCTTCATTTGTTGTATTGTATAATATTTGTTCAATCTTTAACACAGTTCTTAAAATTTCAAAATCCTTGAACATTGTAGGTTGGTGCTTGTATTAAATACTGTCACTATTATATCATTGTTATGGATAGAAAATTGTTTTGCTGCATTTTTCTATAAAACCAAAACCTAAACACATTTTATCTATATTTGTATTCTTCAAAGGATTTAATATTTGCAGTATAATTCTGTTCTTGGGTAAATAAGTCTGTTTATCCAGAATTCGCCATTCCATATATGGCCATTAAATCTTTGCCAATGCATTTGGTGTATATTGTAGGTGGCTACTTTCAAGTTATATTCATTTGCTAAGGCAAAAAAGCACATTAAATGCAAGCATTTAATGAGCATATTAATTATATCTTTCATACAGTATACACAAACACTTGTCAATAATAGTGGTATCCCCATCTAATGGAGGGCAAATCATCAGTTATCTTTGTGCTATACATATATGTGAGTTTTTAAGTCTGCTTTGCTACTCTAATACTTTTGATGCTTATGAACAGTATCCAACCATATTTCCCAACCTCACATTGACATATACCTTGACCTGGTTTGGAAATTTGCATAATTGAAATAAATGTTTTAACTGAATACATTTTACTGTTTTCTAGCAGCAGAACTGCTTGCTTAAACGTTTGAATACTTACACAGGTGTTGTTTATGACCATTCACAATCTAGTTATATCGTAATACTTTGTACATTTGGATTAATGTTTTTGTCACTGGTAACCTGTTATACATGAACTGAATGAAAACTTAAGACTATAGATGCAAATTTCCATGTATATGAACCGTTTCTAAATTCTATGACTGTAATATATTTATTAATTAAATGTCAACACAAACAAGTATGCATTGTTTCTTTAGTAAAATTGTTAACTAGGATGAAGTCGGAGTATAGTTTTCATGTTGTAATAATATTTTCGATGTGATATTATGTGTTATCTTGGTCTGTTGACAGTTGTAAATGCTAATTAAACACGAAAATAATCTCCTGCAAATCCTCAACATCAAAATTTTACAACCAAACTGGGACCAGTCCTATGGTAAAATAACCTTTCAATGCAGTTTAAAAAATGCTAAAGTCACCAAAATCTATGCCTTTTAATACTGGTCATTTCTGATTATTAATAGTGTAGTGTACCTCTCCCTTAGAAACGCAGGGCTTCCCCTGGCTCAAAAATTTCTTTAGCCAAATTCGCCTTGTTTTGGCAAAATTCTTCTATTTTTGGCTATTTTTAAGTTTTAATGAAGAAAAAGTTGTAGCCAAATAGAATTTTCTTTAGCCAAATAGTTCAATTTGTAGCCATTTGCTAATTTGGCGAATGGCAGAGTAAGCCCTGGAAACGATATATTGTTATTTGATCCAATGTCATGATGTCCGGGTATTCGCTACAAGAATAATTTGGATCCAAATAGACCAGTGTACGGTGGCCAATGAAACACCAATGCGCATTGGTAGACAATTTCAAAACAATTCATTTTTGTTTCCCCATGTTCGATAGGACAAGGATTCTCCGCCAAGGGAGTGCTTACAATATGAAAATATATCTTCCAGCTCCAGGCGTATTTCGCCTTTTGTGGCTACTCTAGACCTCATCAGCCGTCTACCCGAACCCCTGAACGGTTTTCTCAGCACATTTAAAGCACTGAGTACCGACTCCCTGGGGAACTTCCACAATCTTCATTAAACCCTCGAAGTCCTGGTCTGCATCACTGTTCCAGTTCCGCCCGTCTGTCTTTTACGCTGCC
Source organism: Dreissena polymorpha (assembly GCF_020536995.1). NCBI lineage: Eukaryota > Metazoa > Mollusca > Bivalvia > Myida > Dreissenidae > Dreissena > Dreissena polymorpha. The sequence goes on along the minus strand of NC_068369.1, from coordinate 22,912,349 downwards.
ACTTCCGCCGCCTCGCTGCTCCCGTTTTCCGAATATATAGGGAAAACCACCAACCACACACGGACCATAACCAGTTCGCTCGGCGAATCTTTCAATTTCTGGGAGTCAGCGAAGTCTGCGGGAGAGGACGTCCGGCTCGAGGGAAGACGGAACTCGCTGGCACCTACCTGCAAAGTTCCCAGTCCCCGATCCTCTAGAGACGATGTAGTGAAAATCACTATTAACCTACCGGGCCATTCGCGATTCTTCCGAGAAGTGTTCAAGAATATTCTCTGCGAGTGTCTCTCGGCGCGACTTGCACACTCCGGTTGCTGAAATGTTGTATATTAGCGGTATTTGCAGTTATGACAGGGAAGATATATTTCAGGAACAAAATGCACGAAAGGATACTACATGTAAATATTTTTTTGGAAATGGCGGTATTTCAGCAAATAAAAACACACATGGATATAATGAAAGGGCAATCAGTAGTGTCATAAAGTAACATGTAGTCGTATTATTTTAAGAATGCAATTTTAAATTAGAAAGATATGAATATAACCGATAGAATCATTGCCAGGTGCGGTTGGGCTAGCATCCTTGCACTTCAGACATTGACGGTGAGTTTTAGAATCTATGTTCTGTTCATCATCACTAGATAAAACTTATTTAAATGATTATTATCAGTTCGTATAACACTGAAACACTACAGTATCATCATCATCATCATTTTAATGTAAGATCTGATGGATGAGTCAATTTTACGTAAAAAGAAGGTTGTTTACAATATGAACTTACAAATAAAAAAACAAGGTACATGTAGAAGGGCCTTACAATTATTGAATATTTAATTTGCAATTCAATATTCAATCATGCCTTAAACACGACATAATGTCAAAACCGACCCCAGATGCAGTTATTATCACTTATTAACACTTTTTATAGACCATGTTTTTCAAATAGAAATATTGAAATATCAAATTAATATATGCTGTGTAAATACTGTATGTTTCTTTAGAAAATTGATTTTGAATCTCGGGTGGATGCGATATTTAGTATTTGTATCAGAACATTATCGTTTATTCAACCATAACGTTTTTTATGAAACACCATGTATTATGAATATATGAATGATATGATATATGTTGAACAAGGACCATAATGGCCTATTTCAACTGTGTAAATATGAATATGTATTTGTCGACATAAAAGTTCTTCTTCTTAAAGTCAATTTCCTGATTTAGACAGTTGTTGTTTGTGATATGAAATTTACATTCATTGATGCGTCACTGTGTACGCATGTTGCATATCCGGATAAGTGTGATCCACATTATAATATTATTGCACGGTGTAAATAATGCATGTTAACTCTCTTAACTACAAATTCTTATCTTCCTACATACCTACAATGTATACACGTCGTTCTTCTGACAATCCTTTACATCGGCATTCAGGTTGTTTAAAGCAAAAATGCCGGTCCACAAAGGGGAACCATTCAGCTCGATATGTTGGAAACAATGTCCATTAGTTGCCTCCCATATGCTTTAACTCCCGGGAATTTGTATACAAGAATGTGGAAGGTGCCTATTTTCCATGTCGGCAGTAGGGTAAAATTGTTGTATTCACATACATTTGATAAAAAATGATAAAATACATAATTTCATTTAAATTTGCCCAACTAAAAAGCACTTGCAAGCACTATAACATAATAATAAGTTTTTTGTTTTTTTTTCAAGACTTAGTCATTAGAAACATGTTAAGTTGGAAACACTGGTATTCAACCAATTTGGAGATACAATTTGATTGTGAACTGACCGTTGACACCAGCAATGTGATGTAAACAACACGGCTTTAGGTCAGTGTTTATACCTGCTGGAAAGCGTTATCAACATATTCCCTCTAGGCTGGTCAAATCAGCTAAGTTATTGGCAGTATTAACATAACAATCCACAATCCACCTGTTGGATATACAGCGAATGTCGATAGACCCTACCGCACGTTCGGGTTTCAGCACGCGGACCACTGTAGAAGTATAGAACTTGCACTCAAAAGAAAGTTATGTAAAGTGCTAGTAAATTAAAAAGATGAAGCATGCCGAGGGTTAATAATGAAACTTGGGCAACTGCTTAATATTTCTTTATTATATAACTGTACCCTCGCTTTGCTTTTAAGCGTCGATACGTACATTTTACTGAACCTGCTTTGAATACTGATATTAACTTATCCGTTTTTTCAATATCTCCTCAAACATTCTGGTCATGTTCGAAAACGATGTTTGGTTTCCATATGATGTCATAAACACCGGCTGTGGAATTGCTTTGTTTTACAACATTTGTTTTTATAGATAATAGTTTTTTTAATTGCATGTATGAACATTTACACGGACAGTGCAATTGAAGCTATTAAATGTGTCGACGTCTAAGGCATGTTTAATTTCTATCTATGTCTAGTATATTCTAGTCGTCTATGTCATAAGTTACTTCCGGTCTGCGTCCTATTTCAATAGCCACCTTTGAAATAGTTCACTTTCTGTCTATGTCAAATTTCCGCATCTGTCTGCATAATTTGTTGTCACCGGCTGCTTTAGTGACTTTGCTGTCTATGTTATATTATTTTGTGCAGCCGTAGACTTCTTCCTTTTTGTGTTTTCTTTAATCTCTCTTGCTTTAGATGCATACGTTTCTTATACTGACTTACCTACAATGGTCATATCATTTCTCCCTTTGCATGTCTATTCGAACACTACCGAACTAGATTTCCGCACATTTGGGTCATATTTCAGGGGCTCTTTATGCGTTTTCCTGTCCATGTCATATTACTATTTTTGGCCTGAGATATTCGTCTTTTTCGTTTGCTGCCAACATCTCTTGCTTCAGATGCATAGGTCTGTTACAATGCATTTACTACAGTCGTCTCATCATGTCTAATACATCACCATCAAACTACATTTTTTTCTGTCGTTGCCTATGTAATGCTTTTAGATACGTCAGATTTTTGCGCTACCTTCGTCGTATTTGGCTGGAAGCGTCACATATCTGTTATCGCATGTGAAATAAATTTTGCAATTGAATAATATTATATTTACATCATATTTCCTTCGCCCACTATGTCATAGTTGCTGGTTATGTAATTTTCCAGTGACTATTATATCTCCTATGCTGTGATATTCCGTCAAAACTGTTTTGCCTCCCACAGCGTACTGGTAAAATTTTTATTTCGAGCTTATAAATCTCTTCTGACGCAGCCATGCGAATTTTGCCATACTTAACAGAAATTTTCGTGAACCGATTTCGTTCAAATCACTGAGAATATATCTAGAAAATTAATGTTGCCATAGCATTATAAAGCTTACACTAATACAAAACACAAAAATACTGTCCGAAACTTCTGTGTGGATAAAAAACAACTCGCTTCTATGTGAATCTATCATATGTGTCTTCAAATATTTGTATTCGTTAATAATTTCTTTTATGATTAAAGTAGAATTAATAAAACCTTTTCCGAAACATTTGGTGTCTGGTCCCTTGGGCCTAAAGCGACCATTGCTTTTTGGTCCTCTAGTTTATCACATGATGAAGAAACTGTAAGCATTTAACTTTTAATTGATATCAGTAGCAGTGCTTTCTTATGTAAATTCTGGAGTTAAAAGCTTGAAATTCACACGCGTTTCTTTGTGTTTAGGTGTTTTATATAGAACTTGTTTTGTATGGTGATAGCATAAAAAACGCAGAGCGTTCTGAGCACATTTTAATCATCAACATATTTAGTACATGTTCTTTAATTTAAATTCACCAATCGTATACATATCAGAAATTTATACAAATGATTGCAGAAGGAGCACATAGTCTATACAAAGTCATGTCAAACAAACAAAATGATACTTTGTAGAATTTGCTCTACTTGCAAGAACTCCTAATTTAACCCATTTATGCATAGTGGACTCTCCCATCCTTCTTAATTGGATCAATTAATTTCCAAAATTAGGAATGCCTGGTATATTTATTTCTATATTTAGAATATTTCTTAAGTACAGAAATTATTTAAAGCAAATAGCGCAGACCCTGATGAGACGACGCATCATGCGGCGTCTCATCTGGGTCTACGCTGTTTGCCAAGGCCTTTTTTCTAGACGTTAGGCATAAATGGGTTAAACTACCAGGTATTTTAATGTCTCGAGTATCTTAAATGTATGTTTTTTTACTTTCGTAATTTGTTAAAGATATGTGGTTTAATTCGAATTTATTCTTCGTAAAGACACGCAATTTGTATTTTACTGTGTTACTGTAAGTTGAAAATGCAAGCACGCGTTCTTATAAAGAAATTCTGTAAAGTTTAACGGATCTTTTCACGTTTTGGTTAATTGACAAAATTGAAAAAAAGTTGTTCCAGATTCTCAAATTTTCGTATTAGTTATGATATTTGTGAGGAAACAGTAATACTGAATATTTTCCATGGTCTAATATAGCCGTTATATGCAGCTTTTGACGATTTAAAACCTGAAAATTATAAAGCGTTGCAACACGAAACGATTGAATAATTTAGAGAGTTCTGTTGTCGTTCAATTTTGTGAAACTACGAAGTTTTCTTATATAAAGTATAAAATACGTCTCTCATACATACTTGGCAGGATGGCCGAGCGGTCATATTGGTTTTTACTCCAGGACTCCGGGGGTCACTGGTTCGAGCCCTGCTGCGGGCTACTTTTTTTTCCTTCTTTTAATTTTATTCTTGATTTTTTACTAGAGCTTTATAGATCCAATGTTTACATTTATCAATATAAAGCATTTAATGACAAACTTCAAAACATGCCAAAATCTGTGAAAAGGCCCTTTAACACATTTCCTGAGGTATGTACACTTTATGTACCATTTACTCGTAAATCACGAAACCAAACTTTGCAATAGTTTTATGACACACCTATATTTGTGTGTCTATTTTTGTTCCTTTATCAGAAATATTTAAATGCGATAAAAATTAGATGATTTTATTCTACACCCAGAAGGTGACAAGTATTTGTACGGTATGCGCGATTGGTAACATTTTAACTTACGTAACAACATGTTATGACAGGTATGAAACTCACTAAAACGCGATGACTTTAATGTCATTTGGCAAGTTATGCAGCACATACAATAGTTCTACGAAAACAAGAATAATGCTATAATTCTATGTAAGTCACAAACGACCAAAACATTATTTGCGAGTATATAAACGTTTATCTTGTTTGCATGGTGTTGAGTTGAGTCATAGCTAGAACATATTGTAAGTCATTTGACCCTTAGATTCGTGAAAGTGTACGCACACACGCACCCGCACGCAACGCTACGCATGCGCAGACTCAAGCTCAGACTGTAACGCGCAAACGTCTAACAATCTTGACGTATATATATTTTGCTAATTAATTCCTGATATAAATGTTATTGTCGTTCTATTTTAAAATTTCAAATCAATATGACATCATTTTACAATTTATAACGTTAAATGTAATATTGATGTACCCGGTACGCATGTCATATTCACGAATTACAGTTAAAGATATTTTTGTTGCCATTTATATATATTTTTAAAATATATCTAAAATGTTTGGTTGAGAGATTGCAGAATGAGATTGTGTTAGGACAGACTCATCTGTTTATACTTACATCGCCTTAAAAGTAGGGTATTTGAGAAATGAACTTTTTTCATTGTTCACCTTTATCGCAGTTAACTGTATCGTAGTTGATTTTGAAGACTGTTATATTTTACAATCTATATTTGTTGTTCAATTATATCCTTAAAAGTTTTTACATACGAGTTCTCTTTATTACTATACATCTGTGTAAATTTAGGGCGAAATGTATACAAAAATAGAAACACAATCGTCAGTATCAAACACGACATACGTCCTTCTACGTACATAGACAGAAAATAATCAATTTAAATACTAATGCGCAAATAATTGTAATGGACTAAATATACAAATGTGTATTGTTATTTATACTTCACCGCCAATACACAGACATATTATAATATAATTGATGCATAGTTATTCCTGCTGTATGACGAAAATAACAGAAACTGCTTTAAATCATAAATGTCAATCTATATCAAATATTATACAATTGTTATTGTTGCTTAGGAAATTGCTTGGTTGTTCGATTTCAGAAATAACAATGTTTCTTTTGCAGTATCCTTTCATTAATTTCCTATGCTACGCTGATGACCAATTAACATACCGATGGTCCCAATTTAAAATGCCGAACCTACATTTTTTTGGCATTTTGCGATTTTGATACTGTACAAAGCGGGAAATCAATGCGCCTATAATTATACCACCAAAAATAACGAACTAGTTAACCAATCGCAACAGCTAAAAAAAGTCATGTGATGTAATGACGAACCGCAACATATTTTAACCAATCTGATAGGCCGTTTCATCTTTACCGTTTTATCACAGTAAGTACCCTTATACTCGTATTATTGTGTGTTCGGGTTCGAGCGCCAGTTTGAGCACTATCCCTGTAAGCTATGGATACCGGGATTGAGCCCCTTTCTGAGTACTTGCATTGTTAGCGACTGGGTTTATGGTTCCATCACCGGTCTGAGCACTAGCAACGTAAGCGTCGGATCCCGGTTTCGAGTTCCGAAGCAGTCGCTTCATAAGAGAGTGGTTCATGGTTTTTGGATTCGAACCCGAGACCCTTCTTGTAAAGGGCGATTGCTCTGACCGGGGCTCAATCCCGGGAACCATCGCTTACCAGGCGAGTGCTAGATGCCAAATTTGTCGACGGTCCCTGAGTTCGAATCACGGTATGAGCACTAGTCCTCAAAGCTAATTAGGAGTTTTCGACGGTCCCATGGTTCGAATCACGGTACAAGCACTAAAAGAGCTGAAAGCTTTGGGTCTCTAGATCGAGCCTCGGTTTGAGGACTTACCCTATAAGCATCGGCTTGAATTCCGATGGGAGAATTTGCACCAACAGTGACATGTCCCGGGTTCGAGCCCCAGTCGGTTACTAGCCCTGAAAGTTATGGATCCCGGATTCAAGCCTGTGTCTTACCATTGCCCAGTAAGGGAAGGATCCCGGTTGCAATCCTCAGTCTGAGCGTTCGCACCGAAAGCTACGGGTTCACACAGGGACTCGAACCAAACAGCCGTCGCTAACATACCACACTGAGCACTCGCCTTCTAAGCGACCGGTTGCCGAAATAAGCAACGTAATCCGTAAGCAACATTTCCTGGTTTCGAGTCCCGGAATGAGAGCTCGCCTCGCAAGCGATGTGTGTTCGGGTTCGATCGCCGGTCTGAGCACTAGCCCTGTAAGCTATAAATCCCGCATTTTTCGGGTCTGGCGCTAAGACAAGGACTTGGATCAGGGTCCGTTCACTTAAATGGTAAGTACTTAAATCGGGATTTGAGCCCGGGGCCCATAGCATACAGGGTGAATGCTCAGGCAGGGCCTCCAAATCGGGACCCGTTACGTAGGGTGCGAATGCTCCGACTGGGTCCCAGTCGCTTACAGGGAAAGTCCTTAGACTGGGGCTTAAACCCAAAGACCCATCGTTTAAAAAGGGAGCTTTCAGGACTTGATTCGCAACCGGAATCCGTCGCTTATGTGGCTAGTTATCATACAAGGGTTCGAACCCTGAACCCAGTCGCTTACTTGGCGATTGCTTAGATAGGGGCTCAAATCTGGAATCCACGGCTTACATGGCAAGTGCTCAGACAGGGCTCGAACCGGGGATCTATAGCTAACAGAGATAGTGCTCAGACCGGCGCTCGAACCCGAGCACCTAGTAGTATAAGGGGTACTAATTGTGATAAAACGGTAAAGATTAAACGGCCGATCTGATTGGTTAAACTTAAAGTAGTGGTGTCAACTAAGTTAGTTGGTCCCACAAGTTATTTAGTTGAAGCAACAACTAATAAGTTGTGGGAACAAGTTATGAAGTTGTCGCCACAAGTTTCTAAGCTTAGGCCTCAACTTAATAAGTTGTTCCCACAAGTTATTAAGTTGAAGGAATAACTTAAAAAGTTAAATGAACAAATAACTAAGTTGAGGCCACAACTTAATAGGTGTTGGGAACAAGTTTTGAAGTTGTGGCCAGAAGTTACTAAGCTGTTATTTTAAAAGTTGTTTCCACAAGTTATTAAGTTGAGGCCATAATATAAATAAAGAATTGCGGTTGTCACCTCTGTGCCACCATGTAAAATAGAAAAAACATGTATTGCTTTGCTATATCTAATAGAAAACATTGGAATAAGTTATTCTATTGAAACAAATATATTACAATTAGCTGTCCAATATGCCAAAACATAACATAAATGCAAGTCCAAATGACGAAGATACATTTTACAGCAGATTTATTAACTTAACGTCAAATTGATTCCATACGAACATGCTCCATCATGAGACACTTTTAAAAATGTTTAAAATAATATTTATTTGATTTTGTGCAAGAAATGTTTAACAAAAATACGTCTCCTGAAAACTTGTGTTTTTGTAAGTTGGGCATTTTAAATTGGGACCATCGCTATGTCCGAAGAAATCATCAGTGTCATCCGCTTATAACGAGGGCATTCGTCGTTACAAAATATCCCATCAAAAGTTACTTTTATCCTACGTTATTGTTACTACGTTGCATTGACTACCAATCAAATAAGCGCATATTGCGTGACGTCACACTTATTCAGCAGTAAATGTCTAGTACGATTTTCATTGGCTCATAGGGAGATTGATGTCTGGTACATCCGGACTATCTTCCTTATCCGAATCGCCGTCATTTTTAATGATCTTTTTGGCCTTGATTCGACGATTCTGAAACCAAATTTTAATTTGCCTTTCTGATAAATTAATCAGCTGTGAGAGTTCCCATCGCCTGGATTTCGATATATAGGTGGAGCCGTTGTATTCACGCTCCAGTTCAGCGATTTGAAACTTTGTATATGGACGTCGACGCTTACGTAACGTCATTGATGTGGGCACCATCGTCGTTGACGGCAGGTGAATACTCTGGATGTCGGCTGCAACAAAATAACGTCAGAGAAATAATTGTGAATAAAAACATATGCAAGTTATTACAGTTCAAATAGATAACGTCAGCAGCGTCTTTGCTAGATTGATTACAACCAGTTTGCATTTATCATGGTTTTGAATTAGATTCGAATGCTAGGGGTTATTTTGTGCTATTTATAAAACATAATTCGACGTATCATTAAAATTGCATATATTTGAGAAGCGATCTCATTTCTAATGCTTTTATTATGATAGTACATGATACTTATGATCAATCATAACGAATGAATTTATTATTGATCATTTTTGCTGCTCTTGCTGCTGCTGTTAATGATGATGCTGGTGATGACTATAGTGATGATGATTGTGATGCAAATGATGGTGAAGCCGATGATAAAGATAAGCCTGATGATGATATCGATGATAATCATGATGATTATGATGATGATGAATAGCATTATGATTGTTTATGTTTTTGTAATGAATGTCTTTGACAAAAAGAAAGTTTACTGTTTTGATTTATTATTTCATTGTTTGATATGACATACATATTATTTATGTTTGTGCACGTTACTTACTCGCTTTGGTAACTCCCCATTTACACGGTATCGTTAATGACAAATATTGCAATTTTACTAGGATTTGATAGCGTGTTTTATTTACAACAAAAACTCATCTATAAATGCATTGTGCAAATTTGTCACTCAGTTTTCTTCACGTTCAATCATACAAAATCTTTTGTATCAACATATAACTGTCAAAACGTAGGTGGTCTTGATCATTCGTCAAACACATGACAACGTTATGGATTGCGCTAATAGCCATTAGTTTTCATAATCGAGAGTTAGCACACCGCAAAACCGTTTAACAGACCCTACCGCACACGTTCCGTACGTAATGTGCGACGATGAGCTATACAAACGTGGTAAAACTGAACGCTTTTACGTATTAAATTCACATGATTGCTAAAAGCAAACAATTCAGTACATGAAGACGTTATACGTTTATTAATAAACAGCAACATAAAACGGACAACTACAATTGTATCACCTCGTAAAACTTTGTATATGTGTGCGTAAATATGCATTTGAATGTGCACCCCTTCGAATATGTTTTAAATGTGGCGGATAACCGAGTGATGTATGTTTCAAGCTAAAAACAACAACAATAATTATGATAAATTAGCAAAGAAATATATTTAAATAAGATATTCGGAGTATGTTTAATTATTGTGCACGCAATGCTGATAAATTAAGTTCAAAAATAATTATTTAAAACAGTATAACTAAAAAACTTAATCGCACACGATAACCAAACGCTTTGTAGATACCATTATATACTAGAGATGTTGAATACAAGACACTAAATATGTAGGTTTCACAAATTAAGAGTATACAGGTAAATGCCATCTACAAACAGTATTCGATCTGATCGCAATTACATCACGACAAAATAAAATGTCCACTCGAGTAATATAGCAGCTGTATTCGGCAAAACAACAACACCAAAAACCGGCACACGGTAAAGTTGCACGAACGTGTGCGTCACCTGCCGCTCCAAATATGCTTGATCAATTTATGAAAACAGTATCAGACACTTTGCGATCTTGAACACATAGAAAATAAAACAGTAAACCGTATAAAATACGGTTTACTCCCGATTGTCCCACATTTTTATTTTAAGAGTAAAATATCGATAACGGAACATACAGGTAAGTCGCATATCTGGGGCTCGAAAAGGGGTATTTATTTCGTGTATTTATTGGATTAAATTAACAAAACATAAACACAAAAGTGTTTCTCGATAAATGTTTTATTTTTATTTTCTTCCAATAGAGGGAATATAGACACACTTTATTAACATTTTATATTTAATCACCAATCGATTTAATACCTATAAAAATGAAATATGAATGTATTAAAAAATCAAACAATCTCAGGTAATTTGTTTATTTAACAATCTCCATTTAATCTTAATATTTCGATTCAAAGCATCAATCATTCAATCCGTTATTTAATCTCCCCTCTGAATAAAGATTCTGTATACTTTAATTCGAATGGCATACTAACACTACTTAGTTATAAGTAACACTGTTATAAGATCAATGAGTATACAAGTATACATATTAAAATACAAATCTGAATCCGTCAAGCAAAATGCTCATCCCTTCGTGTTTATTAGTAATTAAATAACGTGGAATTTTGAAAAAAAGTGAAGTTAGGTTAATTTATTGATAACGCATGGATATATATTAATGCATGTTTGAGATGTTCAACTGTTATTTAATTATATAAAATAACAGTTTTTATTTATCTTATTTTTTTTAAATTTAAATTGTATTTATGTTACAGCAGACAAACAATAGATAATTATCGTTTTATACTTTGATCGTAGTTAATCATAATAAATCCTAGACATGATATTTTTTTACACTTGTATTACCCATCTTACGCCTCTTCACACCTATTTGTACGGTGTATTGAATTTCTAAATGTGGGACAATCGGGACGACACCTAAAATACGTTTATTTATTTACAATGAAATAATGGGTTTAAAGTTAACAATTTTCCATAAAACTTATATAACATTAAGTAAACACCAAGCTTTTGCATCAAGTCTGATTTTGTATAATTTAGAACGTACACATATACACAGCTTCGTATATTCTGCCATAGGGGTTAGAGTCATTAAGTACATGTATTGCCTATTTACTAGTATTTAGTACGGGATGACATGTATTCAAAATATCGACCTCGCCGTAATAAAGAGGTGAATGTGAAACGGAAAATAAGAGATCTACAATTGTTTAGTGAAAGATCGTTGGGTAAATACATGTCAATTGGTCGAAAAGAACAACGCACATTTCGAAGTGAATCACTAAAGAAAATATATAAGAGATATGTATGACTAACACTTCGCGTTCCTTTCATTTCTATAAAACGATGGGTAGCCAATGTTTGATGGGATTTTCTAAAATCAGCGGGTGCTATGTAAAGATGTCAGAGGGGGAAATCACGTGACAAACAAGATGGCGACGTCCATGCCGAGGCACGTATTTTTCTTCGTTTTATACCCTTTATTACTTGTATGATTATTTTTTATTCCGCCCACTTTCCATCCATATTAGAAAGAAAGTTACTGACTTTTATTTCTAAGTAATATTCGCTCTATATCTCAACTTTACTCAGTGCAAAATTTCTTAGCGGGATGACCTAATTAGGGCTCCACTAAAAAATTTACACCGAGTAAAGTCGAGATATAAAGCGAATTAAAATACGAAATGAACGCTAATCACCTTTTTACTGATATGGCTGGAAAGTGAGCGTCATTTAAAAAATAAACAGAAGTAATAAAGGGTATAACACGGCGAAAAATAACTGTCTCGGTATGGACGTCCGCACAGGCTAATCAGGGACGACACTTTCCGCTTTTATGACATATTTCGTTTAAATGAAGTCTCTTTTTTGCAAAAATCTAATTTAGGCGGAAAGTGTCGTCCCTGATTAGCCTGTGCGGAGTGCACAGACTAATCTGGGACGACACTTTGCGCACATGCATTATGTCTAGTTTTCTCAGAACACGACTAACACTATGAATGTCAACGAATATCGTCACCAGACGGATTATAAACACCATAATTGCGTTGATGTGTCACAATGTTTTATGCTATCGAGGATGCGAATTAAGTGTGCAATTCTTCATAACAGATGGATCTCTACTAATAATTACAGAAAATCAAACTTCCCCCTACTTGATCGTCGAAATCTATTACCATATACCAGAGAGACGTTAGAAATTAAATGCCTAATTAAATTCATCATCTTTGAATTTATATACAACCATAATGCCATAGAACACAAACATATTACTTGTAATGAATATAAAGCCGTTGATTTGACTGTTCGAAGCTATTTCTTTTTTATGAAATCAAATGTTTTATTAAGGATTTACTGGTTTAGAGATTGATTCATCTTCCGGTGTTATGAACACGCTTATATTATGTTTTTTTTTTTCCATATTTTTAATGACTTATGATTAATTAATTACGTTGAAATAAAAATATAATCCATCTTTTTAATTAAGAAAATATGACTCCAGATTTCTGATCATCAATCTATACGGTAAGCGGATAGTATGCGTACATCACACACAAATATCTGGATACGATTTTTGGGGTATTCGTTCACATCCCTGGTAAATACATTTCTTGAAGTAAAATGTAGTGAAAAAGATGTTGTTATGCTTGATAAAATATGTTTGATTTAATATTTATTTTTTTCTGACAATTTATTAATCGATATGAGGTGGTGTATGTCCCCTTTGTTCACGGTGCAGATTAATATTGGTCGTGGTTTAACGGGAACTCACAAGTTTGAGAGCACTTGTTATATGCCTGTTGTATTTATCGGGCAAATATGATATCAGTATTAATTTCAACGCCGCTTGTCTTTTTATAGAAATGTCTTGTTTTAATGTACATACACGTTTAAGGTATAACGTCCAAGGTTGTTCTTCTATAAAACCGAAATTATCGTATACATGTATTTTTTTTAAATAAGTTGTGGTCTTTTCATTAAGGTTTCTATTTAAGGAGATTTTTTAGAATAGTATAAAGTGCTTATATGGTTTTAGGGATTGAATGTTTGTCATAAATATCATGGGTAGGTAAAGAGTTTCTGATATCTTGTTGCAAAGTGTCGTACATTTCTATAAAAAAATGGACTTTCAAAATGAGTAAAATACATTTTAAGTGTATAGTGCGTGACTTCATTTAAGTTGTATTCGTTTTATCTGGGTGCTTTCAATGGTTGATATAATGCATTTTTATTAAGCCTTGATGTTTCGACACAAATTTTACGTTTTTATGCCATAGAGATATTGATGCATCTCGACATATAGCGATTAATCTGTCTGTCAGTATGGCTTCACGTCCGTGTCAGGTGAGTTAAATTTTACGTTTTGTCTTCAAACCGCACCAAGCATCTATTTAATACTTGCATATGTGTTACTTATGGTCGTTCTTCATCCATCTATATCATCTGGCCTCGTATTGACCATGGCCTGATTGGGAATTTTTATAAATCGAGCTATTTCTTGGTTAACTTAAGCGTATTGTTTTGTCTTTTAGAAACACCGCTTGCTTGAACACCGTGATATTTACATATTAAATGATTATTACGATCTCAACCCACTTGTATAATTATACCTCAATTTGACATTTACCTTTACACAATTTGAACTTAAAACATTTCAAAACACCTGCCTTATATTTCAAACCATCTGTCCTCGAGTAATTATCGTAGTACGTCTCCCATTCGTCTTACAACAAAACTTTGATTCTGATCTGAATATTGGGTATACATATTTCTATCCACAATACAAATAGGCAATCTATAGTACCACTCATTACAAACGTGTACTATTATTTGTTGAAATAATCTGGAAAAACAACAACACGATTTGTGAATTTCAAAATATTTTCATACCAGTTTTCGACGCTTGTCCATCTACCAAATTCATTCAACATATTTAGACTTATTAATCACGGGTGGTGCATTTTCCATTAGGCCACACAATTTTTCCCAGTAGAATAGATGAAGGTCTGCAAACACTTTTTGACGTTCATTTTTTTACTATCCTATTCTAAAAAATCAACAAACATGTTTAGCGAGGACACCAACAATTTGAATCGGTTGGGTTATAAGAAACACACAAATTTTTATTAAACGCTTTGAATGGCTTTGTGGAAACTATAAAAACATGTCTTGTCCGAACCCAATGGCAATTTTTTTAAATAATTAACCCATTTATGCCTTGTGGACTCTCCCATCCTTCAAAATTGGATCAATTTATTTCCAAAATTAGGGATGTATAGTATATTTATTTCTATATTTAGAATATTTCTTACAGAAATTCCTTTAAGCAAACAGCGCAGACCCTGATCAGACGCCGCATCATGCGGCGTCTCATCTGGGTCTACGCTGCTTGCCAGGGCCTTTTTTTCTAGACACTAGGCATAAATGGATTACACAAAAACGAGACAAAACGTAAATCACGGTGAACTATCGGTAAGCTGCAATCATGTGACCAAGTAACAATAGTATTATATACGTTAGTGTGAACGCACGCTCAATAATCTCACACGCATAATCATCTAGTAATATACATGTAGACAAAAAGCTTTTTGGACGTTTGATCCCTGAAATGGTGGACATTATTTAACATCACCGTTTAATGACGCACACATTTCATTTTAATACTCGTATAACCATTTATTATTCAAAAAGTATAATCAGTATACGATTTTATTATTATTCGTATTTATATAAAAAAAGGCAATATAATGTCGTCTGTTTTGATCAGTGATTTAAAGTTTCAATCTAATGTTTGACAAAATGAATGTTTCATTGTATATTCCGATTAATCGGCATGGCAAGTTACCTCCCTTATGTCATAATAACGTTATTCATAATTCCAGCTTACAGTATTTTGATATAGTACATAAATAAATGTATGCGCGGAAATACATAACTACAAAACCGCCATATGTATTACAACATAAAACCAGGCTATGTCAGCTATTATTGATAAAACAATAAAAAAAAAGCTGCTTTAAGTGTGAAAGTTAAGATATTGCTGCTAAAACATGAAACAATTGTAGCTGACGTTACTTCCAATTAAATTGTGTCTATGGTAATTTTAATTATTATAAACAACCTTTGCTGAACACTTCCTTAAAAAAGAGACCACACATTTAAAACGTGTCTCCTATAATTTAGATTTCACTCTTATTTTTTTTGTGAGGTATTGGCTAATGGTTAAACTACGAATTGTGAAATATGTAAACACATAAAAGAAACAGTATGTCAGTGAGATTTTCGGCAAAACTAAAAATAGATATTCAGTAAACAAAGAAACCATCCATTTTAATACTACATAAATACGTGTTCTGTACTGAAATATAGATTTGTACATTATATATTATACTGATGTGCCATTATCCAATTATAAATTATCAAAGAACTTGAACAAAGATTTTCGTTTTGTAACACGACAAGCACAAACACTGATGTGACCATCACTGTCACGTGTATAATATCTTGTTGCCAAGCAATCTGTATGGTTGCTGAATTTAATTGTTCAATTTAAAATATTTAATATACACTACGCTCACAGAAGCATGACCCATAATGCCGTTTAAGGTCTGCATTTTCGCCTACATTCCGTCCTCCGTTCTGATGAACGATGGATATATTTCCTTATGACATCATCGTTGTCATATTATCATTAGGAGGATATGCATTATTACAATTTGTCCAGCCAAAATTATTGCTACCCTACTTTTGTACTAATGTGTTACACTAACGACCAATCAGATACTTGTAAATTGCATGATGTCACACTTTTCAGCAGTAAATGTCTATGAGGATTCTCATTGGCCCATATGGAGATTTATGTCTGGCTCATCCGTACTATCGTTTTTATCCGAATCACCGTCATGTTTAGTGATTTTCTTGGCCTTGATTCTACGATTTTGAAACCATATTTTGATTTGTCTTTCTGATAAATTAATCAGCTGTGAGAGTTCCCATCGCCTGGACTTCGATATATACGTAGAGCTGTTGTATTCACGCTCCAGTTCAGCGATTTGAAACTTTGAATATGGACGTCGACGTTTGCGTAACGTCACGGCTGAAGGCGCCAGCGTTGCTGATGACAGGTGAATCACACTCGGTATTTCGGCTGAAAATAAACACGTCCGAATATTAATTGTCAATGAAACATTTACAACGTTTGATGCTAAAATTGACAACGTCTAAGCTACATTGATAAAAACCAATTTCCATTAATATTTGCTTCTCGTAACATTAGCGTGTAGATTTTTGTAACCACGAAACATTTTTTGACCCATTATTTAAATTGCATATCATATAGTAATAATTGCCATTGTAATGACGAAACTTGCACCGATTCGTTTAAATGGTGGAAAATGCACAGAGGAGGCAATCACGTGATGATCTAAGGTAAATGCAGATGGCGACGTCCATGCCGAAACGGGTACTTTTGCCGTTTTACACCCTTTATTACTATTATCATTTTTTTTAATCCGTCCACTTTCCAGTCATATTTTTGAGTAAGTGTTCGTTTTTCTCTCATCTTGAAAAGGCGAAACGTAAATCGCCACGAGTATTATGAGTATATGTATTTCTTTGTTTGGTAAAAGACAACCTTTTAAGAATAGTTTTGTCAAGTAATATGCACTCAATTAGTTAAACTATCTTTATAGTCCTGCTTGTGAGAAAAAGAAGTCCCGTTTTCTGCCGTAAAACTTAAAACATTGCACAATGTCTAAAAAATGATCGGCCGTATTCAGAGCTCCAGATAAGGATTTAGTCTAAAGGGCATTTCACCGCCTGATATTATTGTCAATGCGTATTTTACTCCTTTGTTTCAGCCATAAAGGGTTAGGAATATTTAGGGGTATTTTCCATTTCCATAGAAAACGGAAAAAGTAAAAGGCGTGTTTAATCTAGAAATAGTATTATTATTTGTTATTTATATTTTTAAATGCAAACAGAATATATTTAAAAAGACGATATGAACAGACTTTCTTTAAAAATATTCCCGCAAGTTGCTTAAAACGTCCCTTTTCGATCCATAAACATGATGGGCCGCCATTTTTATTACAAGCTTATTTTGATTGACTTACTTTTGATTCAAAGGTTACCTTACACTAAAAACTTAACTGGATTATTGTTAAACCGGTTACGCACTTTAATCGATTTAAAATTCGTACCAAGATTTGTAAAGCGTTTTGTTACGTACTGGGCCGATTTTTAATGCGTTTTTTATATTTTTTTCAATGCGTAAATACGCAGATACGCCTCTTATCTGGACCTCTGAGCCGTATTGAACGTTTTTTAAATGAAAGTTGACATACATTTATATCAACCCAAGTGGTGCAAATAGGTACCATGTGCCTTCGTTTTTCAATGTCACATGGTACATTTTTGCACCAATAGGTGTAATTGATTTTTTTTATTTCGAAGAATGTTACAAAAAACGACTTATACGGGTACCATTAAAACCTAAGTGTGTAATGAAAGTATGTTGCTGTCGGAATAATAATACGTTTGATTAGCCGAAAACAACAAAGACATACACATGAAATGCACCAGGCTATCGTGCATGAAATAACATGACTATGTCTTTAATAACGGGAAATTCTATTGATATGGCTTAGCCTTTATACTATTTCAAACAAGTGTAAACACGAAAGAGTGGAAAGTGGGTGGCACACACATAATGAAATAATAGTAACGAAGGGTATAAAACGGCTGAAATACCTGTTTCATTTTGGACGTCGCCATCTTGATTTTCTTTAGATCGCAGAGGCGTATCCAGAAATTTTTTAGAGGGGGGGGGCTCAACAGGGGAGGGTGCGGGAGGGGTGTCCCCTTCCGTCGACGAATTTTTTTTTGAATTGGCACCTTGAAATAATGCGATTTCCTGCTATCTAATCAGCATTTTGCATGATAAAAGTGCATGTAAAACAAATAAGAACTTGAGTTCACACATCAAGTGTGACAGACACACGGACAGACATACACACATGGGTAAATCAAATGTCTCTACAACCACTGAAGTGGTGGGAGACATTATCTTTATCCATAACTTTTTTAACAGAGTAAGATGGGTGGACCTCCTGTTTAACCATGCTGGATATCCTACTAGGTCAACTTAGGTACAACATTAAAATGTTTATGTCACCTTTCCACCTAGCCTGCCATATAAAGTGCAACTCAGCAGGGAGGGACTGAGGGGAAGGGAGATCATCAATGAACCATTCAAGGTCACTAGCACTGACAGGAGAGGCGCACATTTGTTCAGGTATAAACTTCAATCACATGGCTGCCTTAGTCTGCAAATCACTGAATCGGGTGTCCATTTCGTTCACAAAAGTGTTAACAAAGGGAGTCGTTAGGTTTCTGTGTAGTTTAATTCGGGTGTTGCCACGTCATCGTCACGTGATTACCCCACTGTGACAGCTATCGTAGATGATGAATTGTGTACTATCCATAGGATTTGTTTATTCAAACAAACATACAACTAATAATTAATGCATTTGCGCTAAACAATTTTCTAGGGTTTCCTTATGTTCAATCACAAACATTCTTGTGTCTCAACAAATAAATGTCAAAACGTAGGTGGTCTAGATCATTTGTCCAACACGTAACAACGTTTTAAACTGATCGCAATTAGTTTTAATTATCTAGCGTTAACGCGGCTCAAAAACCGTTTACCAGACCCCCAACACACAGGGTACGTCGACGTTTCAACGTCCGTAAGGAACGCGCCGCTGAGCTTTATTAAACAAAACTTGACGCTTCAAATTAATTAAATTCACTGCTGTGTTTAGCAAACGAGCCGGTAAATAAAGACGTTATTAATGCTTATAAATAAACAGCACTCTAAAATGAAAAATATGACATTGTAATAATCTTGTACCATTTTTAAAGGGATCTTTTCACGCTTTGGTAAATTGACAAAATGGAAAAAAGTTGTTTCAGATTCGCACATTTTCGTTTTAGTTCTGATATTTGTGAGGAAACAGTAATACTGAACATTTACCATGGTCTAATATAGCCATTATATGCATCTTTTTGGCGATTTTAAAACCTAAAAATTATAAAGCGTTGCAACGCGAAACGATTGAATAATTTGGAGAGTTCTGTTTTTGTCGTTAAATTTTGTGAAACTACGAAGATTGCCTATATAAGGTATAAAATACGTCAAGTATGTGTACTCGGCGGAATAGCTCAGTAGGCTAAAGCGTTTTCACTTCAGGACTCTGGCAGGACTCCAGGGGTCACTGGTTCGAAACCTGCTCCGGGCAATGTTCTTTTCCTTTTTTTAATTTTATTCTTGATTTTTTACTGGAGCTTTTACGATCCAATGTTTACATTTTTCAATATAAAGCATTTAATGAATTAGTTAAAAAATGCCAAAATCTGTGAAAAGGCCCCTTTAAATATTTATACATGTGTGTGCTCAAATATGATCGTGATCGAATGTGCTTCATGAAATATTTGGTAAAATATAATGATTGGTCAAAGCGACCCGTTAGAACAATTTAATCACATTGATGAGTTCTGACGACGACTTAAGTTTGTGTATTTTATTATTATTATTATTTTATTATTATTACTACTACATGTATTATTATTATTACTTTTATGATTATTATGATAACTATTATTATTATTATTTTTAGTAGTAGTAGTAGTAGTAGTAGTAGTAGTAGTAGTAGTAGTAGTAGTAGTAGAAGTAGTAGAAGTAGTAGTAGTAGTAGTTGTTGTTGTATAAGTATTATAACTTTTTTTTTAAATTATTATCATTAAAATTGGAAACCCTATCATTATAACTTAAAATATATTTGATATATGCATGATTCACATTGAAGTAAATGTCACATACTTTGTGAAATTGCGCGAAACTAACGAAATGATATACACTATATTTAGAAGTGTATTATTTCCACATTGCGACCACCAGAGCAATCCTGCATATAAAGCCGTCATTTACACAGTAATTCTAAAGCATTTATTGTTTATTTATTATTCGAATAATTGTTAAACGCAGTCTTTCAGACGACGTCGTTTCGCGTAGACGTAACGCCATGACACGGTGCGTTACGTTAAAACAAGCAATATAATACTGTTGTTAGTCAAATCGTCGGCGGTCGACATGTTCAGTTACCGTTGGTTCACTGGTGAATAAAACTATGCTTAGAGTAACGATTTAAAAATTACCCAAAACGTAGAATGTTCATTAATACTGAAATAAGGTTTCATCGAAATTTTAACAAATTCGAGCATTTGTTCATAAATTTAATTGTACCAAAGAGATACACGAACAAACCAATTCACGATTGAATGTTGCTGTCTTCTTTTCAAGTTCCAAGATTCTTGCTTTATTAGTTTCAGGTCGTTTCTCTGATCGTTTGCTTACGTTATCGCCTGTGTTCGAATCAGTTATAAAGTTAAAAGCCCGTTTTATTATCTGTGAAATTATGCCCAGTTGGTGGTTTACCCGCAATTCGGACAGGTCATTATTCGGACATTTACAAACCGAATTGTTCTGTCCTGAGAGATAAGCGACCTTTGAAGCGACCTAAGGCAAAGTTCAAATTCGCATAAAAAGTTCATAATCTGTCTCTGGCTTAATTAAAATCGCAATCACGTGGTATGTGAACGAGAGTTTCTCACAAGAATACATAAAATCCACATTTCGCGGCAGATAGGCCTCGTATTGAATCAGTGTTACCGGGTCTGGGTTGCAAACAGACGAAATTTGAGGGTCATTTGAAATTTATTCATTGTGACCGATTGTCATAAAAAGCTAATAAAGTATAGATAAATCTCACGAGAGAGTTCCGTGATTTACACCGGTCAATGGAATTATTGGACTGATGAAAAACAGGCTGTTTATTTGTAAATTTAATCCTTAGGATTTTAACAGCGTAAACGTTTTTATGCTACTCTTGAAATCCAATATTTGTTTGATATTGCCCGTCTTAAAAACGCCGTGCCGAATCGCCACAATCTAACACAAACTGAGAACCAAGGACATAAAGCGAGCATCATCATTGTCATCGTCAGCAGTCTTAACAACGAAACAAAAACACCAATGCGAATTGCAAATTATGAGCGAATTATTTTTATATTTCTAAAATAAATAATTGTTGATTTTAAGAGGACATTTTTTTATACAAGAGAGTATGTATGGAGTGTTACGTAAGACCGCGATCATGAAACAAAGTTATTTAGTCTCGATAATATATACATCTCACGATCCTACTTTCGTAATACCCTTTTGATGTAAAAACACTGAGGACTCCTAAGTTGAACTTCTTTAAACAGTTCACAATAAAATATTATATGCACTTCCTATGACGTTATAAATGACGTTATCCATATTTATAACATTTATATTGAACTATAAAATCTATAACAAGAGGAAAGAATACTAGGGTGTTGTTTTTGTCTGAGTCAATGAAACCCTCGCATACATGGCGGAGTTGACAACGTTTTATAACCGCGAGATTAAACAATCGAATTCGTTGGCCGTTTAATACAAATACTAAATACGGATATAAAGTTTGTGTTTATTGCCACATAAAATACAACTTCAAAGAGTCTGTTACGGAAAATACAAAACCCCGTTTGAAACAACAGTGAGACGACAAACAGAATAAAGTTTTATGCCGGATTTAAGGATCTCTTTACATTTCAAGTTGAATTCCTGCGCGCTGTATTGTGCACACTGGGGATTGAGTATGTAGGGCATATAGTTGGTACATGCTATACACAATAGGCGCATGTTTTTATTATTCAAGAACATTGAACAATCGCATTAACGAGATAACAAGTACCTTGTACACTTAACATGAAACATAATTTACACTAATTTATGAAGTAGGGTTATTTCTTAGAAATAATAATAGATTAATAGTGTGCAAAATAAGCACGCACCCATCGTTTGAATTAGTCCTCACATACAGGAATTTAACTTTAAAGCAATTCGCAATAATAAAACAAATACAAAAACATATCACCCGTAAAAGAATCTACGCACAGTTTAATTCTTTAACAAAATTAATGTATGTTATAAGAAACGAGTATGCAGTTGTGCTGGGACGTTCCAAGAGCTAATAAAGAATAAATAAATAAATATGTTAATTAATTATTTCGTGAAGTATTAAATACATTAAGACAAAAATGAATGAAGAAATATAGTAATTAATGTACATTAAATTGATATTTGATAAAAAAAATTATTGATAATAAAAATATTTAAATAAATAATTAATTCTTAAAAATATTGTTTCTGAAATACACAATGTATGTAATCTCCTATAACACGAGGAGATAATCGGCACGCAATGGTATTCCCTTTGAAATTGCATATTTCTTTATACGAATTTCCATCATGTTAATGGCAAGAAAAAAAGCTATAGCAAAATATTCATTTATAAGCAAAAAGCCTATATCTCTTTTCACAACTACTTTAATGATATGCACTGTGGTTGGTTGATGGAGAATAAATACGGCTTCCTTCGGTCGGGAGATGCGATTCCAGTTTAATGGACACATGAAATAAACATTAAGTTAATAGCAATGTCTACCAGGGCGGTATTTGCGTTCATGCATCATTTCGTCGAGGCGGGTATCGCAAAATTAACCAATCAGAAAACAGTCTGGAAAACTGCCGATGTAAGCAGCGTTTTCATAGGTTTAATTTGGAACAACTTTGTGATGAACTGTGGCTACCGGCAGTTTGGGTATTGCTTATAGCCGGTTTATTATTTATTTTCTGTGTAAGCATCAACGATTCGAATGCTTGTATTAATACACATGTTAAAGTATGTTAAAGATATTTTTCAATTGTTTGCTTTGAGTACACATTTAATACATACAATGACAGCATCCAAAAGCATTACTCATCTAATAGCAGATTGGCAATAACGCATGTTTAAATAACCGACATCCTTAAACAAACGACGATGGTTTTAATTTCCTTCTTTTTTTTTCTCACCCAAATTCAAGCAAACCGATGACATAGAATAGAGTACAGTCAAGTCTAGACAACACATACAGGTGCAGAGGTAGCTATCGCACCTCAGCCGAAACTGGCTTTAAACGTCAAAGATTTTTGAAATTGATATACACAAGCCCGATTTTTGAAATGCATAAAACTGCGGTATCGTTTAAAACAGACAGACGCTACTGATGTGGTTGATGTATGCAGATTGTTTTTGTCAGTTCAAAGCAGCAATTCCTCATTGTGTGTATCATTGTTTTTACCAGAAGTCATGCTATTTGTAGCAAGAGTAGGAGGGCAACACAAAACACAAACATGTATCAGTATCTTCACCCATCAAAGCTGACATGGATTCATAGATTGAAATTCACCATGGTTTGCAGTACATAATGCGGAACAAACACATTGGATGCCGAAATCAGTGGAAAGGGTCAAACAGTTTTCATGCCAAACAAAGATGACCTTATAGTTTTAATCGCGTTGCTGTCTATAGAGAATAACAGAAAGAAACCTAAGCAATGCCGAAGAAAGTTATATCTGAAATGAGCGGAGAGACAACTAGTGAAATACTTCAGCTGACGAAATTTGAGAGTATCACAGCGGACGACATTTGACAGTACCGCAGTAGAAGACCAGTTTCTCGGTAGACCAGCTAGCACATGACCTTCAATTGTAAATGAATGGGAGGCCTTGTCAAAACTTAGGCGCGCTTTGTTGAACATATGATGGTTATATGAAATATGTAATCATCAAGGCGTGGAAAAGTGTGGCACGTTTATAACATGTTAAATGCTCCAATTACACAAACCTTTAATATTTGCGAAAATGATAAAATGTAGCACAGCTTTTAATTGAAATATGTTTGCGCCTTTGCAGTAGTTCGCGTTTTTTGTTCATCAAGCTGTGATGGTTTCACACCATTCTTGTGCACGCTTCATATGTGTGTGTTTTAATACACTTTGCAAATGTTTAACTTTAAGTCGCTGACTTATAACCTGTTGTAGCCATGTGTACGCTGATGTATAACTATTGATGCTAGGTTGTAGAACGGTTGCAATTATAATAACACTGTGTGGACTAGTCAAATCCACAAAAAGGTTATGCGTAATTAGGGCATGACAAACATTAAACATGCATGTATTTGTAAATTATTTACAAAATAGTGTGCATCAGATGCATGCACATATGTTTCTGTTAAATTATTTGTGTAATTAAATATTGAAAGTATTCTGTGTCATTAATTGAAAAAAAAAAAAACTAATAAAGATTAGATGCTAAGTGACGATTTTTTTTTAAATAGAAGAATTAGGAAATTAACCGTTTGTTTTTTCAATTGGCTTATTCGTATTAATAACTTAATGCCCAACTGAAAAGGGTCAGGTTTGCGAGGAATTTTTAATACAAAATATTTGGACCGAATGCTACTGTACGCTTACATGTAATTTTTACAATATGACCATTGATTTTACTCACTAACAACAGTTTCAATTGAAATTATTGCAATCGTTTTTTATTACAAACCGGAAGTGTGCGAGTTTTTTTTTATGACTCAATTTATTTTCAACGATTCACGCACCATCACATCTTCGCTAAATCAAATCCGCAGAGAAGAAGAGACTGGGATAAAAACTATGGGATAAAAACAACCTAAGAGGCGACATTTGTGTTCTGATAGACTGATGGTCGAGATTGGAGACCGGGTGTCTGCAGATAGGTGTTGATAGGGCCAGCACTCGCAGGTTTCGCGAGGCGATACCTGCTCGAGAATTTCGAGGTAACACAGTTCCGCTTCTGCGCACGAGGTGGGAATCCTTTGATCAAGTATCGATAAATGCTAACAGAAACGGGTAACATTGTAGGTACGGGACTTAATAAAAGGATTTGGTGTTTGCATAAAGATATGCACCATTGAAATAGCGTTCGCTTCTATATATTTGTATGCACAACTTATGTTCTCGGAGTAATTAGCCTAGCATAATAGCGACTGCTACTTCCAACAGGTAAAAAAGCGAACACCGCTACTCACAAAACCACGCGCGACGCAGATGAAAACAAACGCCCATTCATGATCCATCATTGCGTGTAAGTTGAACTTTAATTATCACCACTGATTGCCCTTTAATTCATTCCAAATCATCATTAATATACTCCACATGATACTTTTTTATACTAATTTATTCTTTGCAAGGACATATGTTTCATCTCGTGAAAACATGGTACGCAAGATTTACACATGCTACTCTATGGCATAAATACACGTATGAGGACAAGGGCGTTTCTGTTTGATATAAACATGCCATCTTATCGCCAAAAAAAGAAATTTCAAATTGGCCATCAAATAAATAATACAAAAAAACGCCATGACACTAGACACAACGATCATCTGACAACATTCGAGCTGTTTGTTGGATATGTCTTAATCTATTATTGTTAAAAGAATCATCATGGAATACAGGGCCATTGTCGGATATGTCGACCGATACGCCGTCAACATTACACCAGACAACACTTAGGTAATATTGAAGACGTGAAAAGACCGTTGCGCAGTCTTTAAATTCACACGAAATAAAAAGCAAAAATACCAACGTTGCAAATATTCTTAATTGGTTGCAACGGTTAATAAAAAATAATTTCACAGAAATACAGCAATAAAACATATACATACTTTGATATAGACGTTATGAAATCTAAGGATTTAAATTGCTGAATAACATAAAATAATTATTAAAGTAGAATTAAAAAAATATTTTATTGTATGGTTACATATATACATGAAGAAAATACAATTAAAAAAAACATGCCCAGCTATTAACGTGTTAAGATATACAAACACTAGAGTTAAACAGTGGTCATGAATCAATTAGAAAAACAATTCTGTGTCCATGCGTGAGGCTGAGGAAACCAACCGTATAATTTTTTAATTTGTATTAGTATGGAACCAAATTCAATACACACGAGACGACGTCGGTGTGTGGTCTCTACATTGACGTATGTGGCGTTCCCATAAACGTCAAAACGTCTATCAAAACGAAGCGAACCTTAGCGTTACTTAAACGTCATGCTGACGGTTTGATTATATTCGCACTGTTTGCAATTCAAAAGGTATAAAATGAAGAACCTAACTTATTTTGACAATTTGTCTTTTTACAAACTCAACGTCTTTAATAGTCATCTAAGAAGTATTTATTATTTACTTTGTTGTATTTTTTATTTTTACATTTTATTAATTACGCAAGAAATTCAAACATAATGCTAAATTATTAAGAACTTGGCACATAGTAAAATGCAACTGAAAAATAACTCCTAAATTTATACCGTTCGTATATGAAACTATTAATTGCTTACTAAATCCATCAACAACAACAACAACATTAAAAATTTAATAACATTTATAACAAACTACGTTTTACTGTCCTTTGAAGTTCAGAAAGGACTCAACTAGATGGCTATGGCCACAGTGTCCTGTTACAAATTTATTAGGAAATTATCGTTAATGCCAGAAAAGATCTAGGTTGATATAGCTGCACTCTGCCATTCTTTTCAATAGTCTTGGGAACATGGGAATGTTGGATATCTTCCGAAATTCCATTATATGTTCTTGATCCTTTACCTATAAGGCTAGGTTGATATCCTTAATTAACCCATTTATGCCTAGCGTCCTGAAAAAAGGACTTTGCAAACAGCGTAGACCCAGATGAGACGCCGCATGATGCGGCGTCTCATCAGGGTCTGCGCTGTTTGCTTAAAGAAACTTCTGTAAGAAATATTCGAAATATAGAAATAAATATACTAGACATCTCTAATTTTGGAAATAAATTGATCCAATTTAGAAGGATGGGAGAGTCCACTAGGCATAAATGGGTTAAATGCATTTGACTCCATACAATCTTTCCTATGAAGCAAATTATTTGCTGAAATCCGTCTTTTCACAATACTCTAATACAGCCATGAAGCGAATTTAGTCCTAGGTTTAGTCCGGGTGGGTGAACCTTCTGGATTTCAGCAAAAGAAAGGGGATGCATGTCATCACTTTATGACAAACACACGAGCTGAGCACTTTGTGGAAGACGGATTGTCCCATTAAGATATCAAGCTAATTATTGAATTGCATACCAATCAAATATCAATCACGAAAAAAAGTAACCGTTGAAAACCCAGGATATGCGGTTCGCTCTATCAGTGTCATACCTGGGTTCCAGATGGCTACAGCTTTTATAAGAACTAGTGCCACGGGGCAACATTCAATCCGTACCGTTTACGAAGAAACATTTAATATAGTTTTTTTCCAGAGTATACTGTGCATTTTCTAGCTCAGTAACTTTTTAAAAGAATAGTCAAATTCTCACTCACATGTCCAATCAACGAGTACAATAAAACATACGGCATCGATTAAACAATATCACTAACTTTGGCTTTATTTCAAGAATATTTTAATGAATCTCGCTCTGTGAAAAGGGGGTATAATGCATGTCGTAAAGTGGCGACCCATATGAGCCTGTGCAGTCAGCACAGGCTAATCATTCATTACACTTTCCGCCTTTATAATATTTTTCGTGTAAAGAAAGTCTCTTAGCAAAAATCTAGTTTAGGCGGACTGCACAGGCTAATCTGAGACGACATTTTACGCACATGCATATTAAATCCCCTTTCACAGAGCACGGCTCGAATGTGTTTTCTTCCCACTCAAAGAGAGGAATTACCCGGCGATACAGAGTGTCGTGTCCGAAGTAATATTTCAATGATTTCTACACGACACAATCAGCGTATCTGTCCTATTCCATCTAACAATCGGTTCACTTCGGTGTAGTTTTACAGATCTATTCTAATTGAATTCCCGCTACAAATCAATGGCATGACCTTAACTGATGGAACATCCCATGCAACGTAATTAATTCACCTTTCACTATATTTTTTCCCCAGAAAAAGTCAAACGATATCAATTTTATTGTCTCCAAGAGGGAAGAGAAAAAGTCTACCACCGGAAAACAACCACATGATAACAGCAAATCTTTATCGAACAAACCCGTTTTCATACGACGCGCATGCGCACATTTTAATGCACTTTAGCGATTATATTGTAAATTACAAAAATCCATAAAACGTCAACGTAATCTTCACACCGCCTTTAAGTATGTGTTGTTATGTCATCTTCATTAAATTTACTGTTTGAACTTTACAATATCAACGTGTTTTTCATCAGTGTGTCCTATTTTTTGTTCTTTGTCAATAGCAGTTAACATTTTTACCATCTGCAACCCATTGTAGTTAATGAGGAAATCTGAATCGTGTGATATATAATAGATATATAATACTATGATCTCAGTTTAATAGCAACAACAACAAGAACAAGGAAAATGACGTTCAAAAGTGAAATAATCATAATACACAATTAGATCAGTCGTGTGTTGAATTAGGTAACTTGCGTGTGTAATAATGACATCGGAATAGAAATATAAATCTATTTAAGGGCATCCACAAACGCGGATTAAATCCGCTTTCAGGGCGGTATCACACTCTGATACATGATCCGAAGACCTAAAAAATTCAAAATAAAATCTTTCTGCAATTTTCAGCAAGAAAATTCATGATAGATAATTGAAATTCCTGATTTTACCTAGACAAAGTGGGTGCCTATGTGCCGATATAATGTCTGTCATATATACATAATGGAGCATTTTTAAATACCCGCGATATTCAATTCCTTTGAAAGTCTGGATTAAACGAGAGACGCAACTGTTTTTATACAGCAATAAAAGCAGGCTGGTACATTCATTAGATATACGGATACTCTATCTTGCGCAAATTATAAATCCATAAAATTTCAAATGATATCTATCTCGCAATGAGTGTTTCCCCAACAGAGGACTCTTGTTAATGCTTTCTAGTGATTTGTTATTGTGTGTGATTTTATGTCAGACAAATTATTATCTTCATAAACAAATTGATGCAAACACTGAGATATTCATTTTTCTTGTTCTTTATCGTTATTTAAACATCACACACGTAAGTTTTCAAATAAAATTAGTAAAATAGTAAAAAATGTCAAATTTTAAACAAACGGAAGTTTCCAAAGTGTAAATATTTTAAAGCGTGAAAACATTGAACTTAAAATATGTTTACTTAGTGTTTAACAATTAACTTAGAATAGGCAATTTTGCACTTCATAAATGTGGATATGCGTGGGTGTGTGGGGCGGTTTAGGTAGTAAATATCTCAAAACAAATGGCATTGTAAATGTTTTTTGTAAACTAAATAGTGTTAAGCATACAACACCAATATTATACCAAACATTTTTAAAAATAAAAACACCATGTTATTATAACTACGTCAGTACTTTAGAATTCAGTTAAGAAACAGTACATGTGTGTGAATTAACTTCATGTTTCAATCATAAACAAACTTAAAAAACGCACATACTAGTACTTCGTTTTGATTTTGCAAATATTTATATTTAATAATTATAATGTTGTATATTTCGATAAAATAAAGGCACTTTATATTTATCGAATTTGCTTAAAACGTGGAACTTGTATACTTTTATACTATTTCGGAAATGAATTGGGAAAGTACTCGTACACGTGTTTTTTCACTGTTTTAACATACAAGTTTTGATTGACAATGAAGGTTTAAATTAAAGGGGCCTTTTCACAGATTTTGGCATTTTTTAACTTATTCATTAAATGCTTTATATCGATAAATGTAAACATTGGATCGTAACAGCTCCAGTAAAAAATCAAGAATAAAATTTAAAAAAGGAAAAGAACATTGCCCGGTCCAGGTTTCGAACCAGTGACCCCTCGAGTCCTGCCGGAGTCCTGAAGTAAAAACGCCTTGGCCTACTGAGCTATTCCGCCGAGTACACATACTTGACGTATTTTATACCTTATATAAGCAATCTTCGTAGTTTCACAAAATTTAACGACAAAAACAGAACTCTCCAAATTATTAAATCGTTTCGCGTTGCAACGCTTTATAATTTTTAGGTTTTAAAATCGTCAAAAGATGCATATAACGGCTATATTAGACCATGGTAAATGTTCAGTATTACTGTTTCCTCACAAATATCATAACTAAAACGAAAATTTGCGAATCTGAAACAACTTTTTTCAATTTTGTCAATTTACCAAAGCGTGAAAAGATCCCTTTAAGGGACAAATAAAAAGGTTTTTTGTTAATGTCGAGGCTTTCACAAATATAAGAAATTGCAACGTTTGAGTGTTTGTGGAAACTCTAGTTAGTCCTTCATAGTGGTTTTGGGGGCAGTTTGTTAAATTGTTCAAATATTAAACAGAACAACCGGCATATTGACATACGATTAATACAGACAACATTATTCACAGTTTCAGACTGATTGACAAGAAATAAACGTATTTGGGTTCATAGTAATATCTTTTATATACTTGTACTAATATGTATAAGTACGCTTACACAATTAATCACTGATTTCAAATAAAATTATCTTCTTTAATATTTTTTTAAGTGGTTCATGTTTTCATTATAAGTATCTGTATACTAAAATAATTGAGAATATATTATGCGTCATGTGTAATAAAATGGCTATTAGATTATGGTCTGATTCAGTAAGTAAATGGTTTGCGCATGATAAAGAACTTCATTTGGAATATTTGCCATGGTGATATACAGTTATAATTGAATTTTAAATTAGTGACAAAAACAGTATTTAAATATTTAAAAGTTATTTAGAACTGATATAAATATAATATTATTATAAATATTAATATAAAACGACAAGCATCTTTGAAAACTAACAAAAGATAAATTGAATGTTACCGGGTACACGATTCCATGTATATTTTTTTTGTTTCAAATTAGTAGTTTTGAGTCTGAATATGTATACATCTAAGTTTTGAGTCTGAATATGTATACATCTTAGTTTTGAGTCTGAATATGTATACATCTAAGTTTTGAGTCTGAATATGTATACATCTTAGTTTTGAGTCTGAATATGTATACATCTCAGTTTTGAGTCTGAATATGTATACATCTAAGTTTTGAGTCTGAATATGTATACATCTTAGTTTTGAGTCTGAATATGTATACATCTAAGTTTTGAGTCTGAATATGTATACATCTTAGTTTTGAGTCTGAATATGTATGCATCTCAGTTTTGAGTCTGAATATGTATACATCTAAGTTTTGAGTCTGAATATGTATACATCTTAGTTTTGAGTCTGAATATGTATACATCTAAGTTTTGAGTCTGAATATGTATACATCTTAGTTTTGAGTCTGAATATGTATACATCTAAGTTTTGAGTCTGAATATGTATACATCTTAGTTTTGAGTCTGAATATGTATACATCTCAGTTTTGAGTCTGAATATGTATACATCTAAGTTTTGAGTCTGAATATGTATACATCTTAGTTTTGAGTCTGAATATGTATACATCTAAGTTTTGAGTCTGAATATGTATACATCTTAGTTTTGAGTCTGAATATGTATACATCTAAGTTTTGAGTCTGAATATGTATACATCTTAGTTTTGAGTCTGAATATGTATACATCTAAGTTTTGAGTCTGAATATGTATACATCTAAGTTTTGAGTCTGAATATGTATACATCTTAGTTTTGAGTCTGAATATGTATACATCTCAGTTTTGAGTCTGAATATGTATACATCTTGGTTTTGAGTCTGAATATGTATACATCTTAGTTTTGAGTCTGAATATGTATACATCTGCAATGAGCGAAATAGTCTTTTTATGATTTTTTCGCAATACATGTATCTGAGTGTTTTTTTTCTCTCGCGGATTATAGTTGATGACTCAATATTTTATTACATGACACATAACGCATTTACAATTATACATAGAGCCAGTGTAACATATGTCTCGGAAATAAACTGAAAATGTACTATAATTTTCAATATTCTCATATTTATAATGTACACATTACTTCATATCCATGTTGGAGCTCGATCGTGAATGTAGACATATTATACAAAGATTGGAGATTAAAATATACTGAAGAGAAATCCCCATCATTGTATGGACTTGCTATGTTTATATCACATTGAATAAGACATTACTTATAAAATAGAAATATTTTTGACAGTCTATTACGAAAAGACATGCATATTCCAAGATGGCACAATACAAAAAACACACTGAAACTCGCGACCTAAAGTTATTTTAACAAAACGACTTGACACACAATTACAGCGTCAAATAAAAACATCACGATATAGAAGCAATACTTTCGACAGTGTCCGTAAATAGTTGTTCAATAAAAGTTGACGACAATCTCACAGTTATTTCAGCTAATGTCCGGCATACTTAAAATGCCGTTTACATCTTGAACTGTGTTTTTTTTTAAATTCAAGACATCTTTTAATATAATATTGAAGGTTAAACTTTAAGTTTACGCTATATTTTTAATCAATAACAATATTATTTGCAGCGACGAACTATTAATATCTTTTGTTTATTGCAACAACTATATGCAGTTGGTTTTAATTAGAGGAAATATAGCATCAATCGTATACATCCTTATGGGAAAGCTTGACACATGAAATAATTTATTGTTTTATATTATAGTTACAATTTTTCAAGTAAAATACACAGTCTTTGACACTCAACCAAAATGTGTGTACTATATACATGCATATATTCGGCAATTATTTCAAGAACCAAAAAGTTCTTTGATGGAGCATGCAAGCACGCGTTTAATGCCAACTGCTAATTAATGTGATATCAAAAACGTGGAGCATGATTAGTCCTTGAACGTATGGAAATTGAGAATTTTTCTGAGGAACATAAGCCTACGGCAAATGGTAATTATCTCGATGAGAACCTCAACGGGCTCAATTACGTCGACGGTAAAATATAGATCAACGCACAGTTTCGAAGACAAAAGCAACTTCGTTTGTAGGGTCATCGATAACAGCTAGAGCTTCAGCAGCAACAACAGCAGTAGCAACAACAACAATACCGTTAACCGCATCGACGAAAGCAACCAATCCAGCAGCGAAAGCAACAACAACAATGATATCAGCATACGAGGTAAAGACTTAATAAATCGAGTGTTGCTGGTTTTGGTGCCATAATAAAAAGAAACAACAGCAAATCCACACTGTTCAATGATGAAATTAATTTTGAATGGCAGGATGAAACTTCAATATTGATAAAACTAACTTTTAGAACTGAAGAACATCTTGAGCGTCAACATCATCAACACATTATCGGTCTAAATCATTAAATCGACACTCTAAATGTCAAGATTTAAAGTAACAAAATATGGAGTCATGCGACGTATGTTTATTTGTTTAATAATAATTAATACTTAGACCACCATCAAACCCGAATGTCAAGCTGGTTGATGATATTTGAATAAGCATATATAAATAAAACGAAGTGTCAATAACGGACAGGGATGATAAGGTAAAACTAGCCGCTTTCGAACTCGCGATCATTGTGCAGATGGCTTTGGATTAATTTTATTTTATTATTTTCTGTGAATCAACGATATAAGTCCGATATCGTTGATCATATGGCAATATGTGGCCCCAGTTTTACGAGATTTCCGTCACCTCTAAACCGCTTGATGTCGTAAAACCTGATCGCAATGAAATGCTGCAGACACCACACAAGACGGTTGTCGTAAAAATGTAACCTGTTTAAAGCAATGTCCTCTAATTGGCTAAACTTTATGACTAATTCGCTCTCAAAGGGTATATCTTGTTTACAACCGCTAGAGTTTACGACACTAAAAGTCATTATTTGTAAACCTGAGAATTTCAATTAAAGACGGCTTCACTTTGCAATATGGCAACAATTTAACGGGAATTGCAAATGTTTAGTTTTCATTTAAGCGAAAGAAAAGTTGATTTATTCCCAAACTTTTGGATGACTTTTTGCCAAATGTTGATCTCACATGTGTCCCAAAATTTTAATTGCAGACACACATGTCCGCATTTCCATTTTGGTATGCCGACTTTCATGCTTTCATTCTATTGCAACAAAGTAATATGCAACAAACAATTATCTTATGTGTTGCTTGAAGTTGTATAAATGCGGAAACTATTTTCTCTAAAAACTAAATCAATGTGTGAAACATTTATTTACCTGCAATAAAGTATTTTATTCAACTTATCAAAATTATGCTAAAGTATCTGCTAAGTGCTCTACTTTAAATATCCATCAATAGTTTCCTACAAAACGTGGGCGTTGTTGGAAGAAGAAAGATGTTATTGTGAACTGGTCGATTCGCTCAATATTTTATGGTGCTGTGTTACCTATGCCGAATATTTTAACTTTGCAATTTTGGTGATGTCAAATTACGAATTTGGGGTTAGAAAAGACGCCAGTGTAATTTGTAAACAAATCTAAAACGGTTCTTCCGTTGTATGTGGTTGGCATTTACTTAATTGCTTATTTATTACGGAGATCGGTTGCAATGAATTGTTATAGATATTTTGGTTTAAGGTTTGATATTTATTATAATAAAATCATATGATTCCGCGAATTTCCCAATGACAGCAAATTGTACTGTTCGCCTTAACTTCTGTTTATTTAACTTATTTTATCACAATAATTTATATATGTGCATGATTCTTACTGACTTACTTACAAACCCAATATTGCAGTAGAAGGGTGAAGTGTTTAGCGTTTAAATTCCATACACTGATAAGAGATGAATAAATGTGTTTTAATTGTGACTGTTATATGCGCTTATAATATGTGATATAAACCTTAAACATTGGCATTTGTTGTGTATCACTTGTATCAGTATGTTGCTATATGTCTTATATTATTCTGTATGTAAAGTGTTCAATTTTGTGAAATATGAGCATGCGTCACTAGAATTAAATTAACATCATATGTATCATTTTATTACGAATTATAATTGTAAAAGTTCACTTCATTAGTAACGATTCACTTATTTTGTCCTTTTTTATTTAAGTTTAATTTAAGAAAAGTGCAGAAGTTTGTTTTTCTATAGAAAACAATAAATCACCAAAAACTGTAAGGGAGATACATTTTTGTTATGATCCACTACTTTTGTAACAGAAGAGCCTTATACATAAAAAGTAGATCACCGCCTCGAAACAGTCCATGAAAAACACACGTGGTTCAAGCAGGCTTAGGGTCTAGCCGAACTTCTCACCAGACAAAATCATACAGCCATTTTGTAAAATACGTTATGCGTAAAAACTATGATTAAATATATATTTATTGAAAAGAGAATTGTTAACGGTTCATTGTCTTCCTTTTTCCTGGGACAAAACTATAAAACCCCTAATCATACATGGACATTATGTAGTAATATTTGACATTATTACGCGAAAATCACTGCATTCTTCACTTTTATCGACCTAAGTGTTGGCTCAAGAGCTGAAATCGCTGTATGCATTGCACAATAGCAGCTATCGCAATCCTATTACATGCATATGTAAGCCATTACATAATGCGCATCGCAATTCCGTCGCATCGATAAGCGCAGTATCTCTAAGTAGAAGTACCTATCAATTAAGAAAAGTAGCAATTTACAAAATAATTCGCCCGCGTTAATGTCGTGGCTTGGAAATAAGAACGTGCTTTATGGTCCATTGAAGCTTATAGTGAACAATTAGTGGTATAATAAACTGCACGAAGCGCAGTATTCGATTAAGTGTTATTTCTAATGAGTTTTGTACGATATCGTTAAATGAAGAGTCTTTTGAAATACTACCAAATTAATTAATCGCGTGTGTTCAAATGTTATGATGTTGGTTTTCGAAATATGTAAATAAAAGTGTATTGTATCTTATAGTTTCCCTACGTGATACAGTTGCCGTGTGTATAGGTCCTTGGCATTAAATCACAATAACATTCAAGCCTATGCAAGACCAACTTTATAACACACTAGAAGTAAGATTGTTAGACTTTCCCCGAACAACATCAAATCAACAAAAATTTAACCTGCTTGCACCGATGCCTTTTCACACAACGCAGAATAAAATAATGTTTCAATAGTAATCTAGAATCATTTTGCGACCATTTAAAATGCATTATCTACAATGCAATGTAACTGTGCAAGCTTTTCGAAATTAAATCTTAAATATGCCTTTGGTATTGCTGCGAGGAACTATCTCGAATTGGAGTTGGAGACTTTCCGCTGTTCTCGTCATCATCATTTTGCAACGATGTTTCATCGAAACAACTTTTTTGTTGTTTATTTCCTTTAGAGATTTACACCAAACATATATCTGCTAGCGCTACCACGCTTGGGAAATCATGAATATTGTTGGTGTTATTAAATCTGTACAATAATAACCAACGCCACATTGCTTAGAAAACATTATTACTGGACATACAATGCATCTGATAAATACTGTTTTACATGGATCTATACAACACAACGTTATCGGTCCATGTTATATAAAACACAAAGCGTTTAATTCGTCAGTTCTAAATCGAAGCAGCCGCCAAAAGTGCCAGAACAACTTCTTGTTCATCATAGTTATATGTGTAAATATGTATAACTATTTGTTCAATTATATGTACTTCTTGCTTAAAATCGTGTCAGTTCTAATTCGAAGCAACCGCCAAAAATGACAAAACAACTTTTTCATCAACATGTTTATATCCCCATTTGTTCAATTATATGTACCGCTCGATTAACAAATATATTAGTCATGTGTACCTTGTATATTTGCGTCCAAATCATATGAATTTAACAACCAATGTAGCGATTGTAGTGCTTTGTAACAATGCAAAAGGAAAAGTGGTTCACACGATTCCAACTCTTAAATTTCCATAGTTTCTTAACCCATTTATGCATAGCGTCCTGAAAAAAGGACATTGCAAACAGCGTAGACCCAGATGATATAATGCGGCGTCTCATCTGGGTCTGCGCTGTTTGCTTGAATGAATTTCTTTATGGAATATTCTAAATATAGAAATAAATATACTTGACACCCCTTATTTTGGAAATAAATTGATCCAATTTAGAAGGATGGGAGAGTCCACTGGGCATAAATGGGTTAAGACTGTAGCTCACCATCAAGCACAACCTCCGCGAAAAGATTTGACTGGAACCAGCATAGCTAGATCAAATCCTTGCCTTAATAATCAACCACGTGATGATAGCCTTGCCACGTGGTTCAATACTTTTACCGTTGTTATTTTGTCTTTTTTTAAAATTTAGCCTGAACTTATACACTATTTTCAAAATGTAAAAGAAAAGGATACTACTTTTCATAATATAATACCTGAACCGATAAAATAAATCCTACACAATCTGGTCGGATTTTCTTGTGATGGCACACTATGTGAACGACAACTTTTCGAGGAGATAACATCAAGCAGTCATCAAAGTGAGAAGTGGTTCATCCTTGTTGGGGTAATTTTAAAGAGTACTTTTGCCAAATATTTCCCATAATACATTATTTACCCAATGTTGGATTTTACTTCCGGTACCTGATCTGGCTAGACGACAACAACAATCTGTCTTCGAAATACATTGAAACATGGACGGTGACGGAATCCATACATGTACATTCGACATAAATGGCTATACGAGTCTTTTCTGTAATACCAAGGAGACACATTTAAGAACATAGTTATGTTTGACATGGTAATGGAATTTTTCACGAAAGTCACATTAATTATTGTTAATTGGACGAGAACATATCGGCGCCAGGAAGAACAAATCCTTACTTTCCACCACCGCGAATGTGTACAGCATTAGACAACCGTGGTTTTATAGGATATATAAATTGCGTAACAGTCCCCTATCGTAGATTTACTTATATCATTTGCAATTGAGATTAATAGCGGTTCGTTTGATGTAGCGCTGTAAACGCTCAAGTTAGTTATTTATTGGAGGTTAATGTGCACAGTTGCACTAGTGTGTATTGACAGCTCAAGTCAAAGATTGTAAGCTTATTACTTGTTAATTAAAGCTTCATTCTAGGCAGAATAATGGGTCAAAACGCAACATTAGCATACATGTTTTAATAAAAAATAAATCAAATGGTATGCATGCTTATAATTATATAATTATTTGTGATTAAAATGAATCCAATTTATTGGTGTATCAAGTACTCGGATATTACATTCGCCATATCCGAAATTCGATAGATCAGAATATAAACATATGTGTAAATAATAAAATTTGCACGACACGATTGCATATGAAAATTTCAGTCTACGTAAAAGAGATTTGTGCCAGATGAGTGGTCCACAATGTTTTAATCACTTTTTTACCACAAACGACAGCAAAATAGACAAAAATACATTATTTACAAATATCATTTAAGGTAACAAAAAAGCTTGCCGTTTGTAGAAATGGCAAAGGTCTCAGCCGCTATGGCAGGTGTCATTGACCACACTGCAGCTAGTTAAATTGAGATGCACCGATTGCATTTCGCGAGGTTACTACTACCAAAATAAAAACAAAATAGCCACTGAATTACTTAGTATGCACATTTCAATAGTAGTCATCAAATTCACCTATCTTTACATTTGACTGAAGCTAAATAAAAATGTTTTCCCACAATTTACAATCAATTGACCCCGAAATCCGAGCACATGTATATGTTTATAACTTTATATACCTCGACAATGTTAAAGCAATGATTCTACATAACAACGTTTACTTGCTCGCTTCTTTTTTGGCTTGAGCCAATATGAGTCGATGTCAAGCTGCCCAACATTTCTGAAGAAAAAAATCGAGAGCTTGTTAATCAATAGTTCAGTAGCACACTGACAATTGTCCTGGCCTAGTAAAAGCATGCCAAGTAACGACGGTCTGTTTCCCGCATACATCAATAATAAAAAACCAAACAATCAATATCATGTTGTTAATTATAATGGTCTTGTAGGTAACATAGTGTTGAGTTGCGTTGTTAAATCACAAGAATTATCTGTTTTCTTTGGACATTTGAGCGACATTGGTGTGTTTTATTATTTTACAATGACATGAATCTGTTTAAAATATATTCAAACATTGTCACTTTATATACTTAAGAAAAGTATTTCTTGTTTATCCACAACCTTCTGTGATGTTTCTATTATTGGCTTTAGATCAAAAACATAATTGACACGAAATGAATGATGTATTAAATTTATTTCCAAGCACATGACAAGTACCGGTGAGATTTTAATAACTGCGCGAGGAGTGCTGCACACGTGACCTCATGTCAACAAATTTCACCTGCTTTAAAATTTAATTTTCATTAAAGATACATGTAGTTGTGTCGTTTTCAGACGTTAACCTGCATTATGAACGAGATATGACGTGTCCGGTATTCGCGCACATGCCTGGTTCATTACATGTAAATAAACTGAGTTTGACAGGCGTCCAATCAAGTGAATGTTAGCCTTGAGGCATAGTGTAGTGTAGCCGGTTCCTGTATTTTTTGCCCATATAAATCGAACTTTCCTTGTTTATAAGGAGTAAACCATGTCATAAATGGTAAAAATGACCACTTCCTGTTTTAGTGTGTGGTGAATAAAATTTATGTCTCGCAATTTACTTCTTTCTTTCGTTATTTATTAGGTTATTAAATTTGAATACTTAGTCATCGATGACCACTAGTGTCCACACGTTACATGTATGATTATTGTTTTCTTAAATTGTATTCATTAAGTTTATTGGCATATCAAATTTTATTCAAGCCGAATGTATTACGGAAAAATCTGAAGCGTGCACCGAAGAATCGATGTTGAAATATGTAGAAAAGAAACACATTTATTGTCGTCTTTATGTATATAGTCCTTTTATATAGCATTTTTATTGAACAGGCATCAAAAGTAAACATCTAAAGGCGGTTGTGAAGTAGTCACTGTGGAATATACTAAATGAATAGTTGCTGATCATTTTGCAATACATAACTAAGCACTCAACTCATATCACTTATTGAATCGCATGGAAATAAAGATCGCGTATGTCCAACACCTTTCGTTTGTTGATCTGTTTTAATGAATATTACAAAAAAGTATTAAACTCATAAAACGGTATCCTTGTGACGTCTACATACCTTTCCCCAAGTGAATTGGTTAACAAGAACTAAGTGCTTATGCCTTACTTTTACTGAGGCCAGTAAATAACAGATCCCCACACAAGTAACGTTGCAAGGCTTCGAATCAAACCAATTATGTTTACTTGTGTTTGCTAGTTAAGCTCATTGGGTCATTGTCGACCTGAAATGGCTTGAAGTCACCCGGGGGTGACTAGAAGCCGATTCATGTCACCCAGGGGTGACTTCAAGCTGATTCTAGTCACCCGGTCGGCTTGAAGTCACCCCAGGGTGACATGAGTCGGCTTGAAGTCACCCCCGGGTGACTTCAAGCCATTTCAGGTCGACAATGACCCAATGAGCGCTAGTTAAAACGATTGATGGGAAATATGTAACGTTTCAAATGTATTGAACCTTGCTTTGACTAATATATTTACGTTAACATATATAATACACAATTTTTCATATAATAGTTTCCACAATAACTTATTACACTTACGTACAGTAAGGCTACATATGATGCTGGAAAATTACATACTCATCTCAAACTCATTGTTATGCAACCAAAAAAAACAGACAGGGAATAAATCCGCTGAATAGCTTTAAGGGTGAACGATATGCTATGTTTCTATTATTTTGTTCTTTAGCCTTCTTAGTTATCCTTGCTGGCAATGCTGTACACGTTTGTATAAATCAATATTTCTTTTTACAAGGGTTGCTGCTGCCTAGTAAAATAAAAGACTAATACAACATATGTTGTAAAAGTCTTAACTGAGTAGAATTCGTCAATAGATACCATGCATGTGTTGTGATGAAATATTCCCATACTATTCGACGACCTTAACGCTCGACGTGTTAGGTCGTGTATGAAGTATTGGCAGCATATCCAGTATACATTTTCACAGTCTAAACGAAGAATCGCACCGTTAGTGAATCTTTGCCATATACAAATCACGACGGGTATGCGGATACTTTGATAACAGATGGCACTTCGATACCAGATAACAACAAAAGCGAGAAGTGAGTTCTTCAGCTTTTTTGCATGTATGTACTGTTCATTTGGTTTTCAGACACGTAACATTGTTTGGTCGATTAATGGTATAGTACTTCGTATTGCGGAGTAAGAAAAATCGTGGAAAAACACAGTAGATTATAATAAAAAAGATAAAATTCCATCTATAATCATTATGAATTCGATGATCAGTACGTATTTCACCAAAATAAAAAATACTTGGAAATAAAGCAAGAACGTGCCAACTAATCGAAATAAAAGAACAATATGTCCATAAATGTTACAACATTTTAAATTTTAGTTAACTAACGTATTTGAGGAAATTCAAATGTTTTAAGAGTCGGATGCCAAATTTTCATGGACACTTGTTTTACCGATCATCCCAAAGACAATGGGGCTTCGATTTCAGATTACTCGACACTTTTTACCAGATATAACACACTATTTAGTGATCAGAAATGCAGAATTCGCTGTGGAATACTTTTTAGTGAGCAGGCAATAAATAAAAATGTATGTACTGACGTAAATTAAAAACGAATTACCGAAACATGTTCTCATCCCTTTGGAATATGATAATGATTTGGTATAAATGTGATAAACACACGTGAAACTATTCGATATGCCTAATGAGTTCAGTCTTTATGACCATAAATTTTCCAGCTTTTGAGTCACCCAACAGCTGGATCTTCGCATAGTACACAAGCTTTAACAATTTTAAATTACATTTAAAATGTAACTCATCAGACATATCGAAGATGTTAATTTAAAATTGTTTAACTTCATGTACTATGTAATTTTAATTTACATTCTTTGTAGCGAAACGGCTGATCTAAAGCATGTATAATTATGTCCTAATGAAGGTACTAAGGCCATTTACTTATATACTAGATAGCATGTCATGAAACATCACTCCGCTAAAACTGCTAAGAGCTAAATTTCAGCAGCGATGCAGGTCCGAAATTCTATTAGAACTTTTTGGCTTAATGCCATGAAATAAAAAATAGCAATAATGGTACAGGCGGTCGATTTAATCACACGATGGTTGTGTCAAAGTTGTGCATACCCGTCGTTGTTATTCATTTAAACACAAAACATTCTGCATACGAACTTGGATAAACGTGACATAATTATATAAGCATAAATTAGCATTTGAATCTTATTTAAAATTTTCATTTATAATATTAATTATATAAATTAATAGTAATAAGAATTTTGAAAACGAACAGCGCCATTTGTTATATTTCACATGTGTATGTAATTACGTTATGCATAGATTCCCCATGTGTCGCGCTTGACAATTCAAATTGATTCGTACTTCAATATGTTTGGTAAGAATAGCCATAATATACATAAATGCATTTCATGTAGAAGATAAAACTCGGTTATTAGAGTCCCCAATTTGTTGAAAGTCTCTGTTATCCGAAGTGCCCTATATCGGGAATCAAAGTATCCGCAACTTCATGAATACCACCTATTAAAACATGCTCTATCTTTGTTTATATTTCATTGAATACTATCAAAATTTCAGTATTTGAAGCACAGTGATTACCCTACAAGCTGGAAAATCAAAAACGATTTCTTGCAATATTTCTAAGTAGTATTATTTTGTTGAAATGTTTACT
Source organism: Dreissena polymorpha (assembly GCF_020536995.1). Taxonomy (NCBI): domain Eukaryota; kingdom Metazoa; phylum Mollusca; class Bivalvia; order Myida; family Dreissenidae; genus Dreissena; species Dreissena polymorpha. The sequence continues at coordinate 22,869,169 of NC_068369.1, read as the reverse complement.
GTTCACCCAGTTCATGCTGTTTTTCCGACCGAATGTTCTATTTTTGGGACAAAAATCTACCATTCTTCCGTGATTTTTTTCTTTCCAATATAAAAAGGATACACCATTAATAAACTCGCCTTGTCTAAAAAACTAATATTTATGATATAACTTTAAAAAAAAACTCAGGAATTTACCTCTCGCGCGTAGCTTTTGTTGTTATCTGGTATCGAAGTGCCATCTGTTATCAAAGTATCCGCATACCCAGCGTGCAAGTACAGACTCAGTCATAAATAAAATATTGCAACGTGTATTGAAAGTAAATAAACGGTACTTTCGTTTACATTTATTTACACCAAGTAGCTTAGTATTTCCTTTATAATTATGCTGAATCTCTATTTTGGTAATTCAATTACTAATATATATAATTATTATATCGGAGTCATCAACTGGTCAAACGAATGGATTCTCATTTATTACATTTGCTCTGATCAAATGTTTAATGTCAACTATTCTGTGTAGTTTCGATCAACCTTCAATATAACGCTGTAAGCATGGGCTTTATCTCAACAAGTCAATTGCAGATTCTTGGAATGAACGTTTGGTGTGGCGTTTCAGTGCTGCGAGGTTTGGTGCTGTTCTACAGCCATGTATGCCTAGTGGACTCTCCCATCCTTCTAAATTGGATCAATTTATTTCCAAAATAAGGGATGTCTAGTATATTTATTTCTATATTTCTAATATTTCTAACCGAAATTCCTCTAAGCAAACAGAGCAGACCCTGATGAGACGCCGCATCATGCGGCGTCTCATCTGGGTCTACGCTGTTTGCCAATGCCTTTTTTTCTAGACGCAAGCCATAACCGTAATTAATTTCAGTTATACACAAACTGTTTTCATCGCTTAACCTACCACGAGGCATATACGGACACCCGATCCTTTAGTCTGATAATACAGACAATTAACAGCAATCACCACCCAGCCTTGAAATAAGTGCAGATACATCATAGCGACAAAATTGATTTTATTATGTGTCATAAAAATATGATTACCCTGGTAGCGCAAGGTATGTTTAGCCAAAGTGGTTTACTACAAAGAAAAACCTGTACACAACACAAAGTGATTCGGGGTTTCAGGAAAGTACAGTAACTATTTTTATGGCAAACAGAGACAAAATTGAACAATTTATTGCAATAATTAAAGAAAATATGCTTATTTGCTCCTTCGAAAATCTGTTTGAACATTGCACGCCTGACTCACTTAGTCATTATAACTATACACGTCAATGAGTCGGGCAATGGACCTCAGCGTTTGACTGAGGTATACTATTAAATGCTGATAATTTCATAGGAATACATTAAATAATACATTCATATCATACTATATATCCTATTAAACTAGTTCCGCGATGATGCCGGTAATATTGACCACGATGATAAGTCACACATATTTAATCAAACTGTGCTTACTTATTTTGCGGTGTTCGTCCAATTCAATAGTGCGGAAATAGTTCTTATGCTTTATGCGACTCGCATAGCTCCAGACCAGCTATTCACTTGTCTGTAGCCTTAGATTTCACTCGTGATCTCATTCGCGGATATTATTACGCTTTATATGCGGATGCAGAGGCATAGTATTGGGATCCACTGTTCGGGTACGACCTAAAGCACATATACATTCTCCTCCTTCATCGCTATGATATGATCTTTTTGGTCATATAAAATATATAGGGAGATCGTGTTAGCACAGCTAAGCGAAAACATAGCTGTGTTCGTTCAGTTACAAAGTTTGGTGCATGGAACGATTAATTTTTATTTTAAACATGCATAGTGCTTTATAACAATTCAAAATATTTCAAGAACAAAACTGTCTGTTTGAAACCTCCCTGGACGTACCATAAAGTCCTTAACTGTTCAAATGAATAATTTGGTACACAACCACGTTTACGAGTAATGTAAGAGTACACCGATTATTTATAATACTAATATAATACGTTTCAAGTGTTATTTATGAATAAATAAAGTTATATTTGCCAGTTTTCAAAGGTGTGCGTAGCACTAACCGTTTCACACCTGTAATATCTTGTTAGTAAAGTACGTGCCGTAAATATCGTACGTAGTTGAAGCTATATGTAATTTAATAACGTACTTGTAATACACTTGTACGGATTGATTAACGTCTGTTATATTTTATTTTATACGTATATTTGTCACACTGTGTTTGTTTGATATGCGCAACATAAATGGTTTATTTTGCAATACATGCAGATCTTCAAACAGTCCCCTTTAAACTTATGCAGATCAAACACCCGAATACAAGTCGTAAACGTCGTCTTTTTGAAACAAAGCAGCGTGGTTTGTAAATATTTAAATAATGAGTTTAATGGTGTATGTCACTCTCTTGTTGATTTACAGTCTTACGGCCGTGTTTATATGGGTTAATGTTGGTTTTGCCGAATATACTGATTGCAGTACCAGTATGCAAGCTATGTAGTTTCATGGTAAAATTATCCATTAGAAGTTTTGATAATCATTGATTATTTTGGCTCCCGTTTGGTGATACCTTTGATATATTCATTTTTTTACGTGTTTCGTTTTCTAAAACGTTACTTTTGTAGGATTGTGTATATTTTTGTTTATAATTTAATGAGAAAAGACCTGGAGTTAATATGAATTTTTGTGCCAAATTAATAAGAGTATATAAATAGCAAAATATTGAGGATGATTACCTCCCACAAACAAAAATACCACCTCCGTACTATGTGACAATGAGCTGTATATATGCTTAAGTCAAACTAAAGTATTCTATTCTGTTTTGCACTGTGTAAACAATTTAGAAACATGCAACATCCATTTACAAAGTAAGACATCAAAGAAATTTTGTCAAACAATCCTTTTTGATGGACACGCGGCCCCTGCCACGTGACAAAGTTAATTTTCGACAATAATCAGACGGCCTATCTGAGCAGACGGCTTTTTCGCAGCAGACAGACACTAATTGTTTCCTATTGTTGCAACATTGGGATTCTAAGATTGTTCGTCTGCCACAAAAGCGCTCTATGCTGACTCTTGGTACATCCAGAGAGTACCAAGAACAGGCGCGGATGAATTTGACAATAAATAAACAAGATCAGTGGGAATTTCAGACGATATCTCTCTGCTTCTCAGGTCGTGACTTGAAGATGGTTCTACTATTGTTTTTGTCACTAACGGGTTTTACGGCGCAGATAACACAGCAGTAAAGCCTAAATATGCTTATCAGCAGTGTAGTGGTGAAAAATCCCGTACTATTTTCGCATCGTAAGATGGTTTCATTAATTTTTATTGTCAGTAATTATTTCTGTTCTTTCGTCTGGACGCAGGCGAAGTTTTTAACATTGTTTATCTCTTATTCAAAGCACACATTCACAGTGTGTGCTAAGAAATGATTTGTAGAATTAGCGCCTACACTTATTACTGAGGAAAGTTCAATTTCGAACGCCCTTGAATCTAGATCCATGCATGCGTATATGCCTTCAAACTGTGCTTGAAATAAATCGCCAAATACTTTTGAAAATATTCTGGAAGAAATCAAAAGATTGTTCTTAAAACGGTCATATTCACTTTATTTCAAGGTTTATGTATTACATTATCAACATGAAGTGAATGACGCATAATGTATATACTATACGCTATACTGTGCTGTTATTAAATGTACTTTATATTTCAAATATATTGTTATTTGATTTCCGGATTTTTAAGCATACCATGGTATTTACTTACAATTATCTTATGTTTATATGAGCATCATACTATTCATTTATTTTACTTTAACAAAACATTGACCTTGAAAAAAAACACCAAGAGAGATCTTAGTCCCTTCCTTTTTTCTTCAGATAGATAACAAAATGTGTATTATTGTAGGACTAATATGAAGCATTTTTGTTACCGGTAACTAAAATAGTAAATTGTTTTAACGTTCTTGAACAGAAATGTATATTGTTGACAAGTTTGTGTCTTAATAACTAATCTATAATTGTGAAGCGCAATAGAACATGTAAATAATGTGTGCGCTATATGCATGCTGTGTATTTGTATATGTATATTCTTATTTGCATAATTGAACTGTCTAAAATCACTTGTTAGACATAACCTTTAGACACTTATACGTGCAATTAATGACATTTCATTGCGCGACTAGTTTAAAACAAATATCGCGTCTTGTTTTGTTAAATGTGTACATTTGTATTGTATACAAAATAACATTGACACCAGTGTGCAAGAGAGTACACATTCCATTTACCCATTTATGCCTAGCGTCTAGAAAAAAGGCCTTGGCAAACAGCGTAGACCCAGATGAGACGCCGCATTATGCGGCGTCTCATCAGGGTCTACGCTGTTTGCTTAAAGGAATTTCTGTAAGAAATATTCTAAATATAGAAAAAATATACTAGACATCCATAATTTTGGAAATAAATGGATCCAATTTAGAAGGATGGGAGAGTCCACCAGGCATAAATGGGTTAAGACAAGGTTGGACAAGACTTTTATTTCCACCACATGCACATAAGGCTGTGTAGGTGGTAGTCCGGTTATACAATTCTGTACATTTATTTAATTTACACTTCAAACTTAAAGTTAATAAAATGTGTACCACATTAAAGCCCTGGGGGGACACGTACCTGATTTTATGGCGACCGCCAATTAGCGGAAAATTGACCTCTGTGTGATACTGAAAAGTGCCCTAAGGCCGGTCATATAGATTTTCAAGATAGGTAATACGATTATATGGTCGAAGTGTTATCGCAATAGTGTCTCAAATATACAAGATCTGATATGTATAATTCGCGTTTTCTTTAAAGATCAATTAATCGTAAAATTCGATTCTTTTAATGCAAAAGTCAATAAACACGGGAAAGTGTTCCTTTGAAAACCTAATGCACATTTCAGCGAAACTCAAACTTTCTTTGTTCAGATTTAGTTTCTTAATGTTTCTTCTAACGCAGTGGGTGCTTTATGGCATAACAAATGGCTCACTTTGAATTGCTCGAAGGTTTTATGGCTTTTTAAATTAAATATTACAACTACGCGCATAAAGCTAGATGTGATAATTGTTTCCAAGCTCAAGAGAAATTCATGTAATGCTAGTTTAATATTGAAATTAAAGAAAACTGGTATGTAAGATACATGTATATTTCTACTTAAAACGTATGTTCAAATAATGATTTATATTATACAAAGATATTAAACAAAAGTTTAAGGATACGAATTTACAACAAAAAAATACCTTCCGGTATTTCCAAACTATCCGAGGCTATTTATTGAAATCTAAAAGTCATTAAAGAATTTTTAACTTTTACTTTAAAAATAGTAAAAGTTTAAATATACTACTAGATTGACACACAATTATATATATTTGACATTATTATATATTTTCACGGCAATATATCCGCAGAACAAACAAACAATGTTCAATCCAGAGTTAAATACATTACAAAAATCTACTTTGTATTCTTGAAATCAATTGATGTTACATTCAAGTGTTTTTTATTGCATTGGGCATCACGAAATATCGTGTGTACCTGTACAAAATAACTCACAATACAGCAGTTGTGATTTATATTATTGTTTTATAGTTTACTGGAATTTCACCGTGTTGCTGTTATTAACCCTTTGCATGCTGGGAAATTTATCGTCTGCTAAAATGTCGTCTGCTGAATTTGTAAAATAAGCATTTTCTTCATTTTTTTTCAAAGAATACTATCAGAATAGCAAACAGTTTGGATCCAGATGAGACGCCACGTTCTGTGGCGTCTCATCTGGATCCAAACTGTTTGCAAAGGCCTTTAAAATTCGGTTCCCGCACTGAAAGGGTTAATATATCGGCGCAGTTGGACGGGAAAATGGTGGCTCGTTTTGCTTGGAATGTTTTGAAAAGAGACGTGTTTTTGCAAGAATCTATAGATTTGGCAGGGATCATTCTCGTTAAAGAGATAAATAAAAACCAGTTTATCATTTCATATAATAATGTCTGCCTTAAACACCAGTTATGTAACAACATTAACGTTATTGGAGTTCACATTTTACTGTAAAGTGTACGTTACGCGTAATAATGTACCAAACATTATATTTTATGGTTAGGAATTACAAGCGTGAGAAATTGTAATCAATCTAGTACAAAATTTAATATTTAATTTGATTTCTATTAGACTCATAGATCGTTATTTTAAACCACATTAACTTTAACAATGTGTCACGCTACTTCGGTTTTAGCGCATTAAGCATCGCAAAATGCATTTAAGTAACGCTGATGTTTCGAGTTTGCCATAACCGAGCGCTATCTACCATTTATCTGTCTTAATGACACTTATGCGGACCATACAATGCTGAAGCAAAAATGTTGGGCTTTGGTTATATCTGAAGCCCGGCTTTAAAATGGCACATATCAATTTTGACATCTTTATATCGGTTTTTAAAACATTAAAAAAACTAAAACCAGCGTTGAAAGCGACCAGTCTACAGCATGCATCGAGCACTGTAGGGTTATTATTTTCTCAATTATCTAATAAAAATACATTTAATTTTTTTTAATGATTTAATCAACAAATATGATAGTCCCACCAGGAATAGATAGAATAGATCGTTCATTGAGAGTTTTAAGACAGAAACATGCACGGCGTTTTTCTCTGTGCTCAGTTTGTTTATTAGCAACGCCCTTTATTCTCCGAGCGTCTGAAAATAATTTTTGAGTTGTACTGGGACTTAATACAACAGATGAACCAATTTTTTATGTGAATGATTTAAACATAGATGATAAAATACATTTTCCATATTTTTTGGTCTTAAATCTCCCCAAAAGATTAACCCATTTATGCCTAGTGGACTCTCCCATACTTCTAAATTGGATCAATTTATTTCCAAAATTAGGGATGTCTAGTATATTTATTTATATTTTTAGAATACTTCTTACCGAAATTAGTTTAAGCAAACAGCGCAGACCCTGATGAGACGCCGCATCGTGCGGCGTCTCATCAAGGTCTACGCTGTTTGCCAAGGCCTTTTATCTAGACGCTAGGCATAAATGGGTTAAAATATATGGGTGATGTAAGCATCCCACTTGAAAGGTATGTATATCTGGTATATTAAGGTAAGGGTATATGTATCATCATAATTAAGTTGTTAGGGTTTTGTGATGTACTATCTGGTATATTAAGGCAAGGGTATATGCTTCATGATAATTAAGTTGTTATGGTTTTGTGCTGTACCATCTGGTATATTAAGCCAAAGGTATATGCTTCATGATAATTAAGTTGTTAGGGTTTTGTGCCGTACTATACGGTATATAAGGATAAGGGTATATGCATCCTCATAATTAAGTTGTTAGGGTTTTGTGATGTACTATTCAATAGCGTATCTGGAAATTGGTCAGTGAAGGACATCGTATTGTTTAATACGAATATAGAGTTCTCGTCAGCGGCCCAAGCTCCACTTTGTTTAATTTCACGTTTCCATCATACGACGCATGCCCGGAACGTGAAAGATCAACGATGTCTAACAGAATGCAGACGAGATATTAATACGTTCTTCTAGCATGAATAATTTAAAACAATCAAAACATTACTCAAATATCTCAACATGAACCAAAAACGTATGGGATGGATACCATTCCTTCTGTAAATTTTGGCATATTTCTTCTACTTAGTGCATATCCTCTTTGCTGCAAAAGCTACATTTGTTATATAAGCATGGATACAATATGTAAATTGGAACGAACAACGCATTATACCGCATTGCGATGAAATGATAAAATAAATGAGGATAATTGATTGAAGTGTTATGTGTGCAATTGTAAGTCTAAACGCAGGTGTACACCAAGGAAAAGTCATTTCCGAAGACTCCTGCAGCTTTCTATTGAGAACATTAGCAAAATGAATTGGGTGGCGAATCGGTATTTAACTGTGAATAGACCAGATAATGTCGGAATAATACTATTCTGCTGTAAGTCAATGTTCATTTTTTACCTCCTCCCGCAGTTATATCCGCTTAAATTAGATTAACGCGAGCTCCTGAACTTAGGACGAGTCCGCAGATGAGAAATGGAAAACATGTGAGGTACTCTTCCGCAATAATGACATAAAATAGTTCCGGAAAGTACTTTAAATGCATTGGAATTTAATCATGACGCTATAACGTAATTTACTGGTCTTAAATTTTACTTTTGGATGCAATTTATTCTTTTTATTACAGCCATCTCTCAGTTACTAATCGAAATTGCAAGCGAAAAAAACGTTGAATGTATTTCCACGTGACATTCTAAATGAGTACCTCACGCGCAGTGTCAAGCGTTAGAGTTTCCGGAAATCAATAAAGGCCCATATTATTCAAGCTAGGTCAGTAAATTGTGTTAATTTAAGTACCAAACCATGTCTCTAGATATTGGTCTAGATAATTAAATAAACACTGAAACGTTACGCGGACACTTAAACGAACAACAGGCTTCTGAGTTAACCCTTCTATGCCTAGCGTCTAGAAAAAAGGCCTTGGCAAACAGCGTAGACCCAGATGAGAAGCCGCATGATGCGGCGTCTCATCATGGTCTGCGCTGTTTGCTTAAAGGAATTTCTGTAAGAAATATTCTAAATATAGCAATAAATATACTAGACATCCCTTATTTTTGAAAAAAAATTGATCCGATTTAGACGGATGGGAGAGTCCACTAGTGATATATGGGTTAAAGTCCATAATACATTTAAAGAAACGTGTTCACTTTTACGCTGCCGTGTATACCAGAAGCGTTCCCATGAAACATACACTCACTCTATAAGCATACAAAATAAAACATCACGCGCATGTGTTAATTTAATTAATTACGATGCTAGTTGTTAATATAGATGAGACTTTAATCGATTTCTAACAATAAAAAGAAAAACAGTAACTGAAAATTCATTTTCTAATGAGAAATACACACAGGATCATAACACGAATGTCGCTCATGAATTGTTTATACCAATCCGTCTGAACGCCATGTTTGGCACATTTTGTTATAATTGAATAACCATTATGAACACGCAACTTGTGCATATGTTTCTATATATCTCACGCGTTTTTGGTGTATTTATTATTTTGGAAAAAACATTAACAAAATAATTGATATATTACTGTTGTATTAGCTGTTTAATGTACATGTGTATTTCTAGATGGTTTGGAAACTTCCAACTGGCCGAAAGTACCCAAAAACATCAACAAGTACTTAATAGCAAAAATAAAACTATAGAAACATGACGTGATATTTTTTGTAAACATTCGCCTAGACTTTAGAGACTCGAAAATGAAAGAAGTTTTTATGTCAAACGAAGAACAACCAACAGCGACGATTCTCTCTAAGGAGACAACGATAATCGTTTATTTAAATAACGAGAACAACAATATTTCAACATCGATACAATTCTAACTACATGAAGACCAAGCAGCCGAGAACAGTGGCCTAAATAGTGTCCATAGTTGTTTTTAATCGGATGAAAATATTAAATACCTATAACCCCGAAGGACAAGACCAGGTGAAGCGACGTTTAATTTTAGGATTGCACGTGCTAGATGCTCATATTAAACGAATAATAAAAGGAAAAAAAACATGGTGGCAAGAAAGTTTGAAGACGCCGTTAAACGAATACAAGAAAAGCAGGATTAACATGGTGGACTGGTAATTTATGGCATTTTCTGTTAAATTTATGCAATCACTTGGCGCTAAAAAGTATATTGGAAGAATATACCATGAAAATGAGCGCGCCTATGAAGTCTGGCAACATGACTCTCTGCTTGCTTTAGAGTTTCGACAAAGAGGCAATAAACGCAAGATTTTATGCTTAGATGTGAAATAAAGATTATGAATAAGCTTAACGTTGTCTGCGAGCAAGCTACAATTATTATGCTTAGCCCCGAGGAGGTAATAAAACCTGCCTAAAGGGCCTTGTTGAAAAAGTTTATAATGTTGCCTGCCCTATGATTTATAACCATTTTCGTATGCGGGTTTTCGTACGTTTTTTCGAACTGCAGTGCATCAAAGTAAAATTCAATGTCACGCTTGTTTACTGGGGTTTTATTCTATATATATATATATATTTTGCTGTTGTGATAATAAATCAGCGTTGATATGATTAAACGTGATTCGGAAATAAGTAATAGAACGCCGTAAAGAATTGAATACCGCAATGGAAATAAGTAATAGAACGCCGTAAAGAATTGAATACCGCAATGGAAATAAGTAATAGAACGCCGTAAAGAATTGAATACCGCAATGGAAATAAGTAATAGAACGCCGTAAAGAATTGTATCCCGCAAATAGAACGCCGTAAAGAATTGAATACTGCAATTACAATTTAGTTATCGGTTTTTGAAATTTAACATGTGTTATAGGTCGATATTATGTTAACACGAAGTCATAAAATTATTAACAATGTAATCATCACGACATAAAGATTGCAGACTTTTATTTGGAACAACATCTAAAGCCGGAGTTCGGGATTTAACATATAATAACAGGAAATGACAGGAGATAACCAAACGCAAACATAAAGAAAACATATTGTACTCAATACTATAGCTATGGACGAAAGAGTATCAACCCAGCTTCAGAACTGCATAACAAAACAATCAAATGCAACTCAACTTAATAAAGTATATTCCATTTAATGGAGAGTGCGCACGCGCAAGTGATCAGTTATACATGACTCAGAATAACACATTATCATCATCAATAGCGATCAAAAATGTCATATTTTTCTTTCCTTCATGGATTCAGTTTACACGCGCTGTTATATTGCGGCAACGTGTGTACGTTTAGGAAACGCCGATATAATTTCATTAACTGTCCATATTTTTCGAAATGATTATTAATAAAAATTTAATAGTTTCATATTCACAGGAATTTACATATTTATTGAAATAGTGTCGCTCAATAACGGGTTGTTATTCATTAAGTGGTTATTGATATGTGTATGTATTTAATTGCTTTCTGTTTAGCAAATGTACTTGCGCTACAAACGCTTCCTATTTCATTTATTTCATTTACGAACAATGTTGTTTTTTTACAGACGGCGTTAAATTTCTAATATTTTTTCACGAGTGGTTATTTGAGATTTTGCGTTAATAATTTAGATTATTTGTGATGTTTCGGCATTGCGGAAATTTGGTAATCACCAAATCGTGTATGATGTCCGTTGTTAATTTGCAAACTAAAATGATTAACTGGACATATTTACAGGAACAAAAGAATCGCTAGAAAACTCATGATTTACTGTTAAAATATAACTTGAAATAAGTTAAAGCTATTTGGTGAGAAAAATCAGTCCATGATTTAATGATGATTATATTTATGGAAATAGCATTATGTGAAACTAATTGGTATGTGATATGCTATACTACGTTGAAGGCAAAGAAGGATTTGAAGTATATACATTTACTTTTGATATAAGTAGGATTACACAAAAGAATGGTCACGTGCATCAGTCCATATTAAATGCGAAGGTATTAATTCGACTACGGCAAACAATTTAACGCAGTCTGATCGGCAAATGTCGAGATTGTCACAATATAGATACTTTATGTCAATTACATTGTATACCTTTCGTGATCGTCGTTACCCACCGGACACCGCCTGATTGCCACAAAAACCTCCTTTATTGGGCATTTATTTCTATTTGACCTCCTACTATTACACTTGATAAAATCCAGAATGACTCGCGAAAATATATGATTAATTACTCTTCCATAACCGAACGCACACTTCGCAAAGTTGTCGTGTTTTGCCTTGCAAACATATTTCGCCTGATTTTATTGTTTTACTGTCATGGTCTTTAATCCATCAACCCGGGCCTTGCGAAATGATGAAGTACAAAATACGTACCACCTAATGAGGTTTCGCTACTCTCCTATTTTTGTGTGTGTGAATTGCAGAAATAAATTAAACTCAAAACAAAAAAGTTTGCTTTCTTTAAAACTTTTTTTTTTCATTAACAGCCTTTTATCATAAATGCAGGTGAGTGCACTACTTATAAATGTACAAACATGTCAACATTTGAGCACTTTTGAGCGTTGTGTGGCCTAGACGATTGTTATCACCTTAATAAGTAAATAATTCTGTTGATGAATTAATGATCAATGCATGTAAATTAAATACTACAAAATAATTCATATCACAATTGATCAGATATACTTTGTGAAGTTATCAATACATATATTGCCGAAATTATTTTTCTGTAAAAAATAATGTAAAAAATGGCGATGATTTAATGAAAGGGTGTTTTATGCTCTATGCTTTGTTGAATAAGATTATAAGATATTAAGATATATTAACATAAACAAAATTGTATATAATATGTTTATAGAAACTGGTACGTATTTATGTATAAATGAATACATGTGCCTATTTTTTACATAAATTTGTTAAACAATAATATTATAAATTATTTATATTTGTTTATTTTTTTTTGGCAGATAATTTTAGGGAAGTTTTTTCCCAGACACTAAGCTTTTTTCGACGCATATTATACGATTACGCTATTACGATTTTTAATTCTATAAAAAGTCAAGAAAGGTAGGTTATTAACCATTAAACATATGTAACATTATCATTTAGCTTTAGGCTAATAAAATATATACCAGTTGTTATCAACATGTCCTTGATAAATAGAATGTTGAGTTGTAATTTGTCGATATGTAACTTGGTGCGAATAAAAAGTTTAAGCAATAAATTATATTTGCCCTAATGGAGAATGCTGATTTTGTAATATTTAAATGGCCGCCGCATAACAGGCGTTATGTATCAATTACGGCACATAATTGTTAGCTATAACTGAAATACAAATTTAGACTGGAAATACAAATTGTAAATCAAATTTATTTCTCGCTTTTGTGACGAAGTTATCATCGCAATACCGTAATGTTTAATATTTTTAAACGGAATGTGAAGCTTATATATTGAATTTAGACTGCATAAATTACAGATATGTATTTTATATTGGCAATATTTGATAATTTTCTTACATATAAGTATGGATGATACGTATAATTTTAATATGATAACCAGCGACATGTAAAACTTAAACCGAAAACACATAAACATTAATTTGGAAAAGGTTGACGGATTTTAAAATTTAGCAAGATAACTTTTTTTGCTGTTCAAAAAAGATAATGCATAGTAAAATAAAGTTAAACCGATATTTTTAAAATAAACATAAATATTATAAAATTACAAGTATTCGTTTATTAACGGGAAAAACAGTGTTTGAAATAAAAAAAGATAAAGTAAAGCTTTAATAATTTATGTATATCAACACATTTGAGAAAAAAAGAGATTAAATACGTGTAATGGTTATTTTATATACACGTCGCGATTAAAACCAATTAATTTTTGTAATTAAGGTAAGAAGCCTTACATTGAATAGCACAATAAAAAATACATTAATAAATTGATAAATAATAAACATAGATTATTGCAGTATTTCAGTATTTAATTCTGTTAGCAGTACATGCAAGTTTCAATGGTTAGCAGTAAACAGCGTGCACCCAAAGTAAGGTCGCTTGACATTCTTTGTGACAGGATTATTTGCTGGTCAACGTTTGTTTTCTTTACCTAATTGAAACAAGTCTAATTATCAGTCGAACGCTTCAGTCATGTCAGAAGTCAAAGCGCGTGTCCGAATATGCATTAATTGCACCTCGTGTATGTTGCTTAACAGTTTTATGAATCCATTCGTTCACTTTTATTTCTTGTTAACGTATTTAATCGTGTTATGTACAATGACAATATTTATCTATATATGAACACACATTTACAAACCATCTTGATCTAGAAAATTGTTTTAAATTAGTTATATACGCCGCCGAGATTTATATACACATTTATTTTCACCGAAACTACATATTAAGAATAACGAATTAACCCTACACAATTATTTGATAGTTTCATTGAAACTAATAGATCTAAATAATTTTAGTTCCGATTATTATATATTTATTCAAGCTTGATACAAATGTTTGCAAAATATTGTGAAAATTTAGTGACCCTCTAAAGTGTCATTATTAATATACATGTTATTTGTATAATGAAAACGGCGATGTATAATTTGCTTCGATTTTAAAATGTTTATTGTATTGCCTATTGGAAATTATGCGAATTGTCCTTAGTTTTTGTTCTGTGTGCTATATACATGTGAAAGTAACATACATGTAATATATACAACAAACCGTCAACCGTCAAACCTCAACAACAAAAGGAAGTGATTAATTGAGTTTCGACTACTGTTGTTTTTGTATTTAATTAGTTTGATGAACTGCAGCTTGAAAATGTGTTACGCTGTCTGTATGATTCATTAAGAAAGACCTACCTGATTCTAAATAAGTTGAAAATGAATAAGCATAAAAATCTGTTCGTACTATTTATATGTGTTAATTTTGCGCTTTTAATGTAATATAAATGTATCAAAGATCCCTACCTCTCTGACAGAGGGACTGGTAAGGTGACATCGTCGACATGGCCATGGAGGTCTTGTTGAAGTCCAGCGCACCTCCGAGGTCGCCTCCGGCCCACGAGTTGTTCAGCATCGGCAGCCGCTGCTGGGGGCTACTGCACGAGCACGAGAGGGCGCAGCACGAGCGCGCGTGCTCGTCCGAGCTGTCGGCGTTCCGGCAAGCGTTCTGTTTGTACAGTCCTTCGTACGAGGGCTTGGTCATGCCCTGCTCGCGCAGGTTGTTCGGGGAGCCGTCCGAGGAGGTCGAGCAGACGGATGAGCTCTGCAGCTTCCAGTCGCCACCGATGTGCTGCTTTTGAGGTTCCGGGTTGAATGGGTACATTGAAGATGACGGCGCGAAGTATCCGGACGGAAGTGAGCCATACATGTGGTAGTTACGTTCGTAATTCGCCGCCGCCGCACCGTCGGCGTACGACGGCAAATGCCAACCTCGAAACGCATACGGATTCATCGCAGTCATAGTCGTAGTGCACACATGTAGAAATCAAGAAACACCGCACTTTAAAAAAAAACTTTTTGTATAGAATATCTGTGTGAAAACGTTTGCTAATTACTTGTGAAATAAATACGAATATAACATATTTTTTATGATAAAACAAGTATCCGTTACCCGATTTAGTGTAACATTTATGCACTTTGATATATTATGTATCACAATGCATCCTTTTTTGATCGCAAAAGGTCACCATTTACTATGAAGATTCTAACTAGAAAATAAATATGTAATTTATGTTCCAGCCGTTGAATACTATCCTCTTGTACAAATCCTTGTCTGCAAGAACACTCTCTGAAATATACAAACACACCATACTGTTAACAGTATATTACAATAATTTATATTAACTGTATGCTGCGTTTAATTAAATATATTCTACGATAATTAACGTGTGTTTTAAATGCATGAACTACGCAAAAACGAACATTCAAGATTATATCTGGAATTCGCGCACATACAAAATATTCATTTGGAATCTTTAAATGTTTTTCGTGTTCACGTATTATTCTTTATGTTTCCAGGGAAATATGAAGTAAAACAACATTAAAACTGTTTCGATGTAACGTTAAGCATCATCATCGCCATGGGACCCTGTTTGTTTATGGGGCATTTATGCACGCCGTCGGGCGAGAAAGGTGGGTAATAAACTAGACTGGAAAATAGACTGGAAAACACGAACAGCGCGGCGATGGAAACACACATTTATCTTCGTTCGGCAACTTTGTTCACCACTCTGTCGCCATTTATGAGTCAAAAACTCTCGGCGGATCGAGGAAAAGGAGGCGCGTGCTTTGGCGAATAGATTACAAACCTCCTAGAAATTCGCCTTGTGAAGTCCGCAATCATCGAATGATAAAATCGCCATCAGCTCAGATGTTTATTGTCCACTATTAAGGCTCACACGTACATAGTTCACCCTGCAAACCGTCTAGTCGCCTAGTTCGCGTTCACATACGATGGCCGTATAATTATGTCCAAATCGGATACGTCCGAATTATGTATCCAGCTTGTGTTTTTTCTTATATGATACAAACACTATATATTTTCACAAGAATGCGTTCCCATAATGACACTGCAAACACACTGACAGATGAGCTGTTACCAATCTCTTTTTAATTACAGATGCGCTCGTAAAAAAGAAACTTATCGACAACCCAATCTTCAATAAGCAACTCATATGTAAACTAAAGTTTAAAGCTTATTTATTCCTTTCGTCGAAGGATATCTAATATCAATTCTTAACCATACGTTTCGAGAAGTAATAACAATTTTACGAACATAGAGGTAAACGTAGTATTCACTACAAATACTATAAAGTTAAACCTTCATCGCGTAGTATTTTGTAAACCCGGCGCTGATTGGTTGTTATGGTTGGTCTAGTTATTTGTTGCTCCTCCCCCTCATGCATATATGCAATTCACTGGGGCGTATTTACATCGATATCTGGAATAATACGCATTCGATAATTTTCGCGTTTGAAATCATCATATTTAAATAATGTTTCATGGATTGCACACGGAATTTGTCTGATTTTAAAATACTCTATATTGATTTTACAATACTCTTTATATGTAACCTGATTGATAATGCCCCATAGAAATACACATCTACTGTCGACGGAACGTGATGCGCTGCTAATTAACTTTCAATGTCTTGTGGTATAGATACTTAAATATGTGTCGGTTACCTACTATAATAAATGTGGACTAGTAACCATACAAAAGTATAAAGGATACACATGGATTCTAGGTGTATGAATAAAGTTCATATTTACGCACGAAAATCTAAATAACCCAGGTTCTTCTTAAAATAGTAGGCACACGTGTTTAGACATTTAATTGTAAAACTACTCTACACTGCAAATGATTTATAAGCATTATAATATATTTTGGTTGAAAGTAGGTGATGGTGATTATCAAGCAGATTAGTCATTTTTCATCTGAAAACGCGAATAAAACACAATTTATAAAATCTCAAAATATACGCATATATATTTATTTGTGTCTTGACAAAAGTTAACATATTATTAGTCTTTTCCTAGGCGCTTAAGCAAACCAATTACACGAAGCACAATAAATGGATATGAATTGCGCAAGTCATTATGCATACACAACCGAACTTTCATCTTCGCTCGACTGTACTATAACATTAAATGCACACACTAAGGCGTAAATCAACGTGTCTGCACGATGATCTACTATTTCAGTGACAGGTGAATTTAATAACAGCAAAGACACCTTAAATAACCCAAGGAACAATTAACGTAACTATCAAGATTATCACAGTTATTGATAAAGAGCACATTAACGCCTCAAAAGCCCATTTACGGAACCAATAAAGATCAGTTTTTGACATAGATTTCATTAGTAGTGATCTATAAAAGAACGTATAAAATAATGATAAACGTCGAAATAAACATGTTAATATGAACATGAAGTTTACTCCAGCCTTGCGAAGTATCTCAACTAATTGCGGGACAAGCAATTTTAACGCCAGCGCGGGGGCTTATACAAACAAAAAAGCCGACGACAACATGCGCGCCTTACAAAACTGATGTTCAATTGTATACATGATAAATAACAACAGAACAGGACAGAACAGAAAGTTTATTCATATAACTTGAACATTTCCAGTTCATCGTTACATATACAAAACTGACAATATATAAGCAATAAGCACATGCATAGTTATGCGAAAGTGACCAAAATAGTAAATAAAAAGGTGTTAAAAATGCACTTGGGCCATGATATTACTCAACGTTTGCATTCAATTGATCAGTTCTCATTTTAAAAGCATTTTTTTATTTTGCGAGTTTATTTAGGACTTTGGTTTTAATATTTGTTAATAATAAATTTATGCATACTAGGTCGGTTATAATAGAATTTGTAGATATACATTTTTTCTTATAATGTATAAAGAGGACATACAATTACAAAATGATATTCGTCTTCAATATCATTTGAGTTACAAAGATTACATCTGCGTTCGTTTTTTAGGAATATTTATGTCTCACAGATTCAATTACTAGTATTAATATGTGGGACGAAAGTCTTAATTTTGATATGTTTGTTCTGAAATTAAAGTTTGGGATTATGTTAAGGTAATCAGATAATTCAAATCGATGTTTCAATTCTTTGAATAAAGTTAATAACCTTTTTACATTTAAGTCATTTAGCCAATAAGTCTAATTTTAAATACATTTGCATTTACTGATTCTGGATATATCCAAACATCTACAAAACCAGTATTTTGAAGCAAGTCCCGTACTTTGGTAATCCAATTGTTATATCGTATTATATTTTCAGCCATTTCTCCTATAGCATAGTGTACTATATAATATACAATTAGTTTGTTTAACAGTATACAAAATTTTAATAAAATATTTTATAATTCGTACATAGCGATTTATATATAACGGGTATCGCCCTAGTTCCCCGTACACAGCTGAGTTAGGGGTACTCATTTTGACACCAAGTATTCGTTTAGAAAATCTTCTATGAACTCTTTCAATATCATCAGCATTTACAAACGCCCAAACCTCACACGCATAACACAGTATTGAAGCAACATAAGAACCAAACAAATTTAACATTATTTTAACAGGAACATTCATGTCTTTGGTGATTGAAAAAAGCGACCCCATAGCCTTTTGGGCTACCTACACAAGGGCGATATTTCGTGGTACATTCTCGCGCGTCGCTTCGTGTATCGCGCAAAAAATCGTGTGTCGCTTCGTGTGTCGCGCAAAATATCGTGTATCGCTTTGAGTATCGCGCAAAATATCGTGTGTTGCTTCGTGTGTCGCGCAAAAAATCGTGTATCGCTTCGTGTGTCGTGTGTCGCCCTTGATGAAAGAAGGACGAGATTATATTATATAGATGGCACTATCCGAATTCCGTAGTAAACCATAATAAACGACGACACAAATAAACCATTTAAACCACAATATGAAATTTTGCAATTTAGTTTACAGTGACAAACATCACACGCGCTGACATAATTTGCCGGTTTGTTAAAAGTCCAAGGGAGGCAACTATACGTTGACTATCAAACAACTCACTCGTTAAATTATTAAGCAGGCAACTGACACGATTTTATATCCGTACAAAATTGATTGACGATAATCGGACGAGAATGGAGAGTCGTTTAAAATTGCGAAAACTTCTGCGAAGTAAGTTTTATCTTTGTTTAATCGTTCTTTTGGTACTTGGTTTATAATATTTGTAGCAATGCTTTTTCGAGGAAATTCATTTATGAGTGTCTTAGAGACGCAACTAGTAACAATTCAAAAGTAAGCGAATCGTGTTTTATGCCAGTTTTTGATTTTATTCCAAGGATTTATTCCAGGTTATTTTCTTCGTATATTCATGAAAAGTAGGGTATGTCTTAGATGGAAACGGTAATTTCCAAAAACGGCTGTCAAGGTTTAAAAAACAGTAGATATAGCATTAAGTCATTTTTTATATGTTTTAATAAAAGTTACATTAGATCTAAATATGCTTTTTTAGAATCGAATAAACATGATAACTGTTGTAAAAAATAAATAATATAGAACCATTTTAATGTGACATGTCTAATCGTGTTATTGAGAAAAGGAAAAGAAATACACAGTTACGAATAACACATCAAACTACTATTATGTACATATGCTCATATTTTAACTTTTTGGAGAGGTTATCTTCGTTTTTCTCAGTTTGGTTGACATTTTATTTCAGTTACAGTGCGATAATACTTTTTTTTTGTTCATTGCGTTGCTAAACAAATCAATGTATTCGGTCTTTCTTTGAAAACAACATTTTACAAAGAAGTCGATGATACAAACGTAACAATTTCACATTTATTCATTTTATCAATACTAGCTCATATATATAAAAACTATCCTGCATTTAAGTTTAAAACGTCATTCCATGGGTTCTTATAAAGAATGTAATTATTTCACAAATTTAAGACATTTGCATTCAATGTTTGTTTGTTTTCCGTGTCATTGAAAAACATCAAATAAACCAAAACAAAAACACATCAACAAAAATAAAAAAACTGCAATTCTAAAACACCAACCAATACACTTAATAGACATTTATAAAGTTATTATTCTAAATTTGAGCAATGATTTAAAAGAGTTTCATATCTTAACTGTAGAATGAGTAACTAATTGTGTGGCGTGAGACCTGACCGGATCTATGTGCGATTATATAAACTTTGGGAGACACACTGAAATTACACGTAAAACACAGACTACGTCGAGAATGGCGTCTACGACGGTTTTGGCTAAGATAAAATGACAATGAATACATTATTGTTTAAATGCAGTGACTTTTACATAAACCAAAAATATTTTGTCAATTGTTTGACTCTTTTTATTTATGTTCTGTATTAAATTATGCTTCAAAGTATGGGACTTCACAAAGTCAGATGATATTGAACGCATACATTAAAATGTTTGCAAACGATGTGTACATGTTAAAATAAATACTTGTAATGTTGCTATATATGGTAAATTAGGTAGATAACCATTATATCCAAACAGGATTGTTAAAATCATAAAATATTGGTTTTAAAATCTTAAAAATGCAAAAAGTTAACAAACAAGCTTTACACGATTGTAATAAAGGTTATACAAATTCGGTCTCAAATGTCAAGCAAATGTTGATTAATTTTGGATTTGGATTCGTATTTGATAAGTTTGAATAAACTGCCTGTCTATCTGTCGGTCTGCTAAGATGACAAATACGACCAATACTTGGAATACGACGACGCTAAAAAAGTCGACGTTAACAAGGATGACGTTAACAAAGATGGCGGATATGACCATTGACGGTTATCGTTAATAAATAATGTTAATGAAAAGTATGATAAACAAACAAAAACACAAATGCATGATCTTAATACATGTGTGCCTGAAAAATATGTGATAGTATAGGTCATACTTAGCATGTTCAATCTGACAGAGTTATCAATTACAAAAATAAAGTGAAATTTTTAAGTTAGGACAGATAATATTAGACGCTTACAAGATTCGCTAAATTATACCAAAATAATGTATAAAATTGTTATTTGCAAAACTTTAAATTAAATACATTCTGACATTAAGTGAAAAGTTCAACTTGAATATATTTGTAGCTATAATTTGCTGATATAGATATTGTGTACACATTAAGTACAAACATAATACGGTATTGTGCAGTTGCTACTTAAATAATATGTGATTGGAATCTAAATCGTATGTTTTGTGTTCCTTAAAAATTATAAGGATTGTTTTATTTAATTGGTAATATTTTATAAGTTGATAAAGATACTGCATACAGATTTAGTAAAATATAATTCGACTTATTGTCGCCGCTACGTAAATAAAATGTGATCGATGGTAACATTTTATTATTTTTGTGTTCCTTCACAACTATAATTATTGCTTTATTTAAAATTATTGATCATTAAGATAAAACGGTTAAATAGTTTGCTAGATACAATATGAACATGTGATATAAATAAAGTTTTGTTTAAATATCTGTTAAGTTAATCAATTACTAGATTATAATATTTCTGCAAAATCCATTAACTATATTCATGTATTGTGTGTTATCAATTTGTTTAACATTAGAAACTTAAAATTCTATATATGTATGTCATATAATTTAAATCAAATAACACTAAATTCAATTTGTGCAGAAAACAAAAACGGCAATAAAAACATAATCCATTCACAAATACTTTTTTCCCTTTTCACTGTTTGCAGAAGTAATTTATCAAAATAATAACAAAAACTCAAATTAGATGTATCAAGGAGTTTACCCATGAAAAACATTGAGAAAAGATACGAAATATAAATCGAATAATAATCATAGAATAATAGTGTCAACTTAATGAACAATTTCTTCATACATCACACAAAATTATATTTTGATACTAAAAAAACACACGATATTTTACTTCCCGACTAAGTGTGTTTTGTTGCTTTGTGCGACTTTCTAAAAGGATTTCAAATAAAGATACATGGAATAAAGAAAATTGCATCATTTTGACCAATTAAATTATGGTGCACGCCCCAGCATTATGTTATTCATATACCTCTTTCCAAATTTTGAGAGTGCAATAAACGCCATCACCAAATTCGGCGTCTGTTCGGATTTGGATTTGGTATGTGAACTATGTTTTTTTTTACGATCAACAAATGATGGCTAATCTAATCTGTTTATTACATTTAAGATATATCTGTTCATCACCTAATTATTCTGCTCTAGAAGGAAGACTACACTTTCATGTCAACAGTCAACACCAGAGTCCCGCAGCATAATTCATATACAAGCGTTCGTATAATTTTAATTTTTATTATTAATATGCCAATCGATTTTTTTCAACGTGTCTACGAAATTTTGTTAATTTGATGATGTCAACCGCGACAACGATGATTTTGATAACTCTTTTGTTATTGCTATTAAATTGATTAACCTGTAAATTTCTTATATTGATTTTGTACGCATATAACAATTTATTATTACGTTGTTCCCAAGGGATTGACCGGTGCATGGTTTATTGTACCAAAGTAACCGTTATGTTTCAAATAAGTATTTATTACAGACTGTTATACTGTGGAATTCAGGAAAACGCAATAAACACAACCGCAATGCAATAGAACAATCCATACATGCACATCACATGCATATTAGTTATACCTTTGATCAACACCATAATAATACACAAATAGTATTTGTTGCATTATGAGGAAAATAATAGCCAATCATAAATAATGAAAATAAACATGAAACCATCGTCAGAAAATAAACGTTTATAAGTGTAATGAAAACTCACCTTAAAGAGCCATAACCGTTTCAAGACAGCAGTAAAATGCATTTCACCAGTGAGCGAGGTTCGGCTTCTATACGATCACAAGGGCGAAGCGTGTGGTCCAGATCCATCATTCGGTAAGTAGGCGGCCATATTGGATGCGCGCGATTGCATCTGCGCAGTAACCATGGTGGGCGTTGACTGCGCAAGCAATATGGGCGGTCCGTTTAAGTGAGTTTCAATATTGGTTCTCGTGCAGACGAGCGTTAATACTACACAGACTAAAATTGTATCGTAAGTCGATGATACATAATTAATAGTTTTTCTTCTTGATAATAATGATAAACACACTTATGATATAATTAATTTTTATTCAAGAAGTTAAGTCCACTGTAGTTCTACGATAACAATTTGCTCGATAAGGTTTCTATCAAGTTCATACAATTGATACATTAACATTTTATTTTTGCATAAGTATTGATTTTGCAAACTCCTTCTGCGTTAATATTTGCATGTAATGCAACTAATAACTGGAGATCAAACATTTTCCTACACGAATCCACAAAAGCGCTTACAGAAAACACGAAAGGGTGAAAATCAGGCCTCTCCCTATGGTATAAAAGAACAGGGGAAACCATGTGCCACAATTTTCGGATCAAGGTTACCACTGTGTCGGAATTTCCAAAAAAGGATACCATTAGTCTTCAATGTTCAATTCAAATAAACCCACGTACCTTCATTTCAAAATATAATATCTGTAATATATAATGCTTTTCTTTGCTCTGAAGTAATGACAAAATTGATATGCGACATATTAATTCCAACCTCTTTGGGTTTTGGTTATTCAACAAATACGATTAAATTTTTCGGTATTTGAGTAGCCAATCATCCATAAATAAACATTTTTAGAGACCTTTAGAGCTAATATTTCGTTAAAGAAAACGACATTGAATACTGAAATGTGTTTCCTGACAGAAGTGACGAATGAATAAAAGTCTACTGCCGCATTGGTCAAATTGAAAAATATTGGGATGCAACATTGGGTTTTTAACCCATTTATGCCAAGCGTATAGAAAAAAGGCATTGGCAAACAGCGTAGACCCAGAGGAGACGTCGCATGATGCGCTGTTTGCTTAAAGGAATTTCTGTAAGAAATATTCTAAATATAGAAACAAATATACTAGACACCCCTACTATTGGAAACAAGAAACCGTCGGAGACGGGTGATGCTCCCCAAAGGTTTTTTGGTCACAATATTGCACTATATATTCAGATAAAAGGAAACGTCTAGTAGTTGGGGGGACAAGAATTGCACCATATGTACAGTTAATGAAAAATTTCAAAGGGCCAAAACTCTGTGAAAAATCATCCGACCAGAACCGGCTGATAATATGCACATCTCCTCTTGGTAGTGAAGCTTCCCATAAAGTTTAATTGAATTCCGGTCATTAATTGCTGAGAAATAGCCCGGACAAAAATTGTGCACAGACGGACGGACACACGGACAAACGCACGGACAGACGAAGCGGCGACTTTATGCTCCCCCCCCCCCCAAAAAAAAATTTTTTTTCGGGGAGCATAATAAATTAATCCAATTAAGAAGGATGGGAAAGTCAACTAGGCATAAATGGGTTAAACCATGTAAGTCGGATCATTAGCGTCAAGCTATTGTATATCATACATAAATAATGAGCGGTTACGAAAGTTCCACGCGTATTTCGCAAAATAAATAGTGTGTTTCAAAGTTAATAAGGTCCCAAGGTTGCATTATTAAAGAAACCGGATTGTGTTCAGGCACTCTTACCTAATTTTGCTTACTAGACATACGAAAGTTGGGAAGAATTTTGTAACACCGATTCCATTTCCAGTTAATGTATAAATGTGGCATACAGGATAAAATTCTTAGGATTGTTCGGGATATGTATCAAAAAGTCAAATCTTGTGTTAAGTCACTGTCTTCATATTCTGAATATTTTTCTTACGCAGTGGTGCTCTGACAGGGTGAAGTTATGTCCCCCTTATTATTCTTTTTGTTTGTAGAAGGCCTCGAGTTGTTTTTACAAAATGATTTACAATCCGGATTGCATATTGACGACATTGTATTGATTTTACTGTTATTTTCTGATGATATGGCTATTGTAGGTAAATCGCCCGATGAAATTCAAAAACATTTAGATAATCTACATTTTTATTGTAATTCATGGGGATTTAAAGTAAATACAGAGAAAACAAAAATTAAGTATTTCGGAAAAGAGGCGGATTATTGCCGAATGAAAAATTTACCTACAATGGTCATGCCATTCAAGTTGTGAATGATTTTAACTATCTTGTAGTTGTTTTTAGTTATACTGGGAGTTTCACATTGAATCAGGAACACCTAACGGGTAAAGCATTAAAAGCAATGAATATTTTATTATCTAAATGTAATGACTATGATTTAAAGCCAAAGATACTTTGTCAATTATTTGACACATTTGTTGGTTCCATTTTAAACTATGCTTCGGAAGTCTGGGGCTATACTAAATCTAAGGAGCTTGAAAGAATCCATTTGAAATTTTGCAAACGATTATTAAAGGTTAAACTTAACACATGTAATGCATATGTTTATGGTGAGCTGGGTAGATATCCCATGTATATACATAGATATGTCCGTGTCATTAAATATTGGTTGAAGACATTTAGATTTGAAAATATCATTATTAAAACCATATATAACTGGCCGTCTCAGATTATCATAAAGGCTGTCAAAATTGGATTTTTAATGTTAAAAGATTGTTTGATGACTATGGTTTTAGTCATGCATTTGATGATATCAATACTATTAATATTGAGATTAACTCATTTGTAGAGGAATTTAAACGCAGAGTATATGATAACTTTACACAGGACTGGTATAGAACGTTGAATAACAGTTCGATGTTAGATGTTTATCGAAATTTTAAAATCAATTTTGAATATGAGTCCTACTTAGACATTTTACCAAGAAGTTTGAGATACTTTTTCACCAGATTAAGATTGTCAGCCCATCCACTACAAATTCAAACCGCTCGTTATGCAAGAGACGTTGCTAGAAATCAGCGATATTGCAAGTGTTACAATTCGACCGATATTGATGACGAATTTCTATTAATTTGCATTTGCCCGGCGTTAAGTAACATTAAAAAAAATACATAAAAACATGTAATTACAAAAGGCCATCTATGTATAAATATTTAAGTTTACTGCAATCGAATAATAAAATAGAACTTATAAAAGTATGCCTTCTTGTAAAAGAATCACTTAAAGTACGAACATCTATTATTAACGCAATAATGCTTTAAATGTTCATCCTCTTTTTTATTTTCTTTTTTTTCTGTGTTCCTGTTTTTGTATTTAATTTGTACTCACGTCACTTTGTTAGCTAAGTAAATGATTTGTTAATATGTGTAAAACTTTGTTCCTATCACAATTGACAATGTACTGTTTTCATTATGTGTTGTTGACGATGTACATTGTACAGGTCAAAATAAACTGTCTGTCTGTCTGTCTGTTTGTCTGTCTGTCTGTCATATTTTATATCTCTGTACACAAGTGTGATGTCTGAATGTACATGCACATATATGTAATGGGTTTTTCATATGTGTCTTAAATTCTGCAAATACCAGCAAGCTTAAGTAAATAAACGTTCACAACAACTGTGTTCAGTACTATCTAATAAAGTAATGATCTATAAAGTGTAAACACATGCATTATAAATTGTGAATGTAAAAATGTATTAAACTACCCGAAAAACATTACATACGGTGGATAAGCGACTTACAACAGAACTAAACAAGAATAACAAAAAAAAACTGTTTTAATTAAAATTATTTTCTTAATCAGAAATGCAAATATTGACCTTTATTTTCAAAATCAGGCTACCGTATACTCCAACTTTCTTTTAAAAGATATTTTTTTTCATATTTGATATCCCTTTTCCCATGTATAATCTATTGTTATTAAACGAATGGGAAAAAATCGTCGAAATTAAATGAAAATCGTTTTTATTCAATCATAAAAAATAACACAATTCTGGCATTGGATGTATTCCAAGAACGATGTTTTTGATCTATATTGATTTGAAGTGTAACCATGATTCACTCGGTATTCTGAATTAGTTACTTATTCAATGAAGCAGAATTATAGCACCACATGTGTGATTTTTTTATTACCGGAGACATATCTCGAACATATAAAAAGTATACAATTTAAACTTCATATTACAATTCATAATTCGTGCACGGTAAAAGAATCGTATGTCTAAATCCATTTTGGTAGAGCTATTGCCATTTGTTAATTTTTATCTTCAAATTTCGTCCGGAGCATATCTCATAAATATTAGATACAATGTATATAGACTTTGTACGTATAGATATATGCAACTCATTGCGCGAAAATAAAGTGAACAAATGACATTACTACAGATTTAATATATATTTTAAAAATTATTGCCCTTTGTTATATTTTTATTGATTTTTTTTCGGAAAATATCTTTCAAAAATAAAATAGGTGTCTACTTGAAACTGCATAGGTTAATAAATATATCTCACTGACCGAAATTCAAGTGTAGAGAAGCCATTACTCTGGCTTTTATATTTTATACGCTATTGCTTCATTTTTAATCTATAACATATTTTGGCATATCTCGAAACTATAAAAGGTTCAACGTAAAACCTTATTGGTAGAATGCTAGCATCGAGGGGAACTGAAGTGCACACAAACCGTAAATCACGCTTGCTATAATTGCAAGTTATTGCCCCATGTGAGTTTTCATAGTTTACCTTTGGCCTAGGGCTTTGACACATACACAATAAGCGTTGAAAATTTTACCCTCTAAATCTAATGAATACAAAAATCTTTAAAACCGAAGAAGCTACGCCCTCTGACAAAGCGGCATAGCTGGTTATTCTGGCTAGACACCAGACAGTGATATCTTGATGCGCGAGGAATAGAGTGACTAACTTGTCCTTTCGTCCCTCATTTCATCCGAGATATATCAAGAAGATTTAGCGTTTTGTTTAGCATCAAAACATATTACTTTGACTGTGTGGTACCCCAAAATGTGTTTTGTTTGACCATTCCTAAGCAAACATATCACATAACCTCAAGGAAAACCTTAATCGTATTTGGATCTATAATGTCTAAAAT
Organism: Dreissena polymorpha; assembly: GCF_020536995.1. NCBI lineage: Eukaryota > Metazoa > Mollusca > Bivalvia > Myida > Dreissenidae > Dreissena > Dreissena polymorpha. The sequence continues at coordinate 22,841,240 of NC_068369.1, read as the reverse complement.
GGTAAATTAATTTGTTAAGTAGAAATTATAATTTCTCTTAACACCAACACCGTTTGTAACGTAATTTGGATGCTTTCACTCATGACCGCTTGTGTAATAACTTCATTTAGAACACAATTGTACCGTTTACCATTCTCTAACCACCTATATGATTAGACCGACATTTTTGCTTTGAACTTCACCAAATATGGACTAATAATTTCAAAAACCGTTTGTCCGTGACAAAGTGCTTTGATTTTACCATTGCAAACTTCATTTTGACATTAACCTAATTCGGTTCTTGATAGATTTTACTGTATCGTCAAGCATCAATAGATCCTGTCAGAATTCTTGCTTAAAATCATAAATGATCCACCCATATTATCAAAACTTACGTTGACCAAGACCTAATTTGGATTAAGAACAATACAAACTTTCAATCTTTGGCGATACAATTTGTAACGGTTCCTTTATTACACAAACCATTTGGTTCAAGGCATTGATACTTATACAGTTATTTACATAGGTCATTTCCAACACATCCATTTTACCAAACTTGACTTTTACATTAACCTTATATGAACTCATACAGTTTTCACAAGAGGCATGCGTGTTTATCAAATACAGTTCTTGTTTTGTATTAGTTGTATTGTGTGTTATCTTATTGACCTAGAACGGTTGGTGAATACGGATCTTGGATTTCGGACCCTGGCTTATACGAGAAGACATCCCAGCAGCCTCGTCTTTATGTCCTACATTTACTATGCAACACGTTCACAAGTCATCACTATTTACTTTCAATTATATCAGAGAAGAACACATTCCGAGAATGTTCCATATATCGGAAATACTCATAGTGCAACATGCAGTTACTTTGGGCAATCGGACAGATTTATTTGAAATACTGTAACTAGTCAGCGTCGCGCAGTTTCTATAGTAATACATAAATATAATATGTCAGAGGTAATTAAAAAGTTGAATGACAAAACAAAAAATGAACTACAAATAGCAATAACATGATTATTTGGAATCGAACCGCTGATTTCGCTGAAAAAGTACAAGTGCCTAACATTCGCAGCAGTTTCAACATTTAACTTTGCCACTAGCATCGAAAAAACACACCATATACTTTTGGGTGGGGCGTATTTCTGGAAGTGAATCTTTATTTCGGTGTCGTACTGTGTTTATTTCCATTCCTCTTTTTGCAATGGCAGACGTGGTCTTCCGAGAAGATGATTTAATCAAAATACGGCGCGCCTTGCTAGATTATACCGCCATAAACATTTCAGTCCATTATTTTTTGTATAATCTATGGCTCTAGCAAGGTCTATGTGTGAGGTCCTCATGCTTTCATGAAGGTTTGATTCATCTGCATTTACGTTTTTATTGATACATTGAACAATATTTATTGCACTGCATGACGATAATAACAATGTTACATTCTAATTTTGACAGAATATATGATATTGGATGGTGAACTGAAACAAAGATGTCATTAATTATGTATATTTTAACAAAACTTGACTTTCAATAGTTCAAAGTGGGAGTAAAGCGATTCCAAGTAATGTAATTAAAAATCATGATGAAACGGGGATAATAATTAATTTCCCTGTGAATTTAAAATAGTTTTGAATAGTTTATTCTCATTATCCCATCACATGATGCAGACTCATATGATTATGTGTCCATCATAAAGGTTTCTTATATCCGCATCACATTATTCACACTTACCCTAATTATATACGTATTAACTGACTGTCATTATTTATTTCATGATACGATGAATATTATAATTTTATACAATCTGATTTTGAAATAAAGTTTTATATTTCAAATGTGGACTTACTTATTTTTAATTTTAACGGATGATTATATTCAAATTGGAAACCAAAATGAATGGTATATACATATTCCATTTGTTGATAGTTAGAAATGGACATAACACAATGTTGCACTTAAAAAAAGTCATGCATCATTTATAAATTAAAGCTGCTAAATATTACTTTACAGAAATGGATGCATTTAAACCATATAAAACATCATTTACTTTGTTAAATAATGATCCGGCCTGTATATGTTCAACCATGCATATTATATGAACAGAACCGAACAGAACAGACAGTTTATTAAGACTTATACATAAGTACATCATCTTTAATGCAATTATGCATATAATTATAAAATAATTAATGTCGCGTATCAGTTTACTATAGTAGGTAACCAAATCATTATAATTATATATATATATATATAATATATATATATATATATATATATATATATATATATATATATATATATATATATATATATATATATATTAGTAAGTTAAATGACATTTCTGAACTAAATTCAATGAATTGACATTTCTAGACAAAATAAGAACAGAGAATAATAACGATTTTGACAAGGAGAAACATAATAGTTTTAAAGGCAGTAAGGACAAACTATTACAAATAATATCAGTTACTGCAATGTGATACAAACACTTCTTACAAGCAAGTCAAACTATTAATTCAAGTAGCGGTATTTAAAATACCATTTCGAACAGTTCATGCTTCCTTTACAAATTTACATACGTTTAATATTTCAAATTTACAAGTTGATGTTAATAACTATGGAACTTAACAACCGATGGATTCATGAAATAAAAACGTTTAATGAATTTTTTCCGTAGAAAACGGTAACATGAACAAACACAAATAAAATGGAATTCATCCTCTATGTCCCGTTGATTACAACAAAGGCAATAACGTTCTTCACGGGGGATATTGTTGCGTGCGTATCTTCCTGTCTGAATTCTCAATGGATGGGCAGAAGCCCTTAATTTCACAAAGTATAAACGTAGACTCTTGGGTAATACATCTAAGTAGTTTTCATATTCAAGAGTAGTTTTAAACATTCTATACATATCTAGAATAGAAGTTCTATTCATATCACCAAACCATTCTTGCTTAAAGGTGTCAATAATTTTGTATTTAAATTCACTTACAAAAGCATGACTATTTGTTATATTTGCAGCTTCAAAAACATAGGAATATCCGTAATCGTTTAACAATTGTTTAACATTTGCAACCCAATTGTTGCATCCCTTATTACAATCATTTAATGCTTGAAAATACACGGTTTTTATAATAATATTTTTACTGTTAATAATTTGTAACCAGTACTTAACAATTCTTATTTATCTATTTACATACAATGGATATCTGCCTAGCTCACCATACACTGTAGCGTTACATGTGTTTATTTTTACGTTTAACAATCTCTTGCAAAATTTTAAATGAATGTGTTCAATCGCTTTTGATTTATTAAAACCCCATATTTCAGAGGCATAGCAACAAATAGATCCAACAAAAGAATCAAACAACTGACAAAATAATTTCGGCTTAAGATCATACTGCTTACATTTATAAAGTAAAATATTCATAGCCTTAAGTGCTTTTCCAACCAAATGTTCTTGATTTAAAGTGAAACTACCAGTGTAATTCAAAACAGTGCCGAGATAATTAAAATTGTCGACGATTTCTATATCTTGGCCATTATATGTCCATTTTTCATCTTTTCGAAATTTAACCCTTTTACCAAAAACCAGTATTTTTGTTTTTGAAGTATTCACATTAAGCTCCCATGTATTACAATAGGCATACAGATTATCTAAATGGTTCTGCACCTCTTCTGGCGATTTACCTAGTACAGCCATGTCATCCGCAAATAACAATAAAATTAAGGTTATGTCGTCTATATTTAGGCCAGACAATGTGCTATCTTGTAAAAATAGTTCTAAATCTTCAACAGACAGTGAAAAAAGAATCGGGGACATTACCTCCCATTGTCTTAGACCGACAGCATAACTAATGTATTCAGAATTTTATGCTTTGATTTGTAAGAAGGCGTAAAATGTGGTTTCATCTGCCATGCTGAGAGGGTGGTAGGAAGGGAATGCTTTAAATAACATTTACTGTTTCTTTATAATTATATTGATATTCACTGCTAAAATATATACAGTTAATGACCATATGTATATTAAATGTATTAATCAAAATATGTTTAACAATTTAATTAGTAGTCAAAATACCAAGTAATACAGTAAATATTTTGGTTTCCATGATACATGCCCAACCCAACGTGTAAATTATGAAAGGTGTTTCCCATTCATATCAGATTTTGATGACGTTGACGCAGTTTCAAAGTCATAATTCAAAAGAAGAAAGCGATATTCGTAATATCACATGCACATTAAGAAAAAATATAATGAACACAAAATTAATTATTCCAAAAAAATAAATGATAACATTACATATTGTTACAAGTTTTACAGACGTCAGTCATATGCACAAATTCCTTCGACACAGATTCGTATGATTTTGTTAATACATTAACATTGGAAATTATATTTGATTTGTTCCTAGATAACAGTCGTTTATGTAAATAACACGTTGATTAAATGTTATCCTACACACCATAATGACAGTTTATTTCGACTTGTACTATTCATATATTATCATCACTTATTATCATTTAATATCGCGTGAAACACGCCTGAAATCACTGTACGTGCGTGGATGTGTCAGAACCAATCTTCTGTCTAGTATGCAGGAATCGTAGATATAGTTATTATACCCCATTACCATGGGTAATGGGGGCTATATAGGAGTCACTATCGGTCGGTCGGTCTGCCGGGCGGTCGACCTGTCTGTCTCAAATTTCATCCGATCTTCACCAAACTTGGTCAGAAGTTGTATCTAGATGATGTCTAGGTCAAGTTTGAATATTGGTCATGTTGTGTCAAAAACTAGGTCACGGGGTCACTTAGTGCGTTTTAAACCGAAAGTTTGTCCGGAGATTTGTCGTTAGATTTTAAAATGACTTGATACATTTGTTTACCATCATGGGACGGTGTGTCATGCGAAAGAAGTATGTCGATATCTCCAAGGTCAAGGTCACACTTGGAGATGCCCATAATGAGCTTGTCCGGGCCATAGCTTTGTTATTTATTGTGAAACTTTAAAATCATTTGACACATTTGTTAACCATCAATGGGCGGTGTGTCATGAGAAAGAATTACGCCGATATCTCCAAGGTCAAGGTCACACTTTGAGTTCAAAGGTAAAAATGACCATCAATGAGCTTGTCCGGGCCATAACTATGTCGTTCATTGTGAGATTTTAAAATCATTTAGCACATTTGTTCACCATCATTGGACGGTGTGTCATGCGAAAGAATAACGTCGACTTCTGCAACGTCAAGGTCACATATTGAGTTCAAAGGTAAACAATGGCACTAAATGATCTTGTCCGGGTCATAACTATTTCATTCATTGTGAGATTTTAAAATTACTCGGTACATTTGTTCACAATCATTGGACGGTGTGTCATGCAAAAGAATTACCTTGATATCTCCAAGGTCAAGGTCACACTTTGAGTTCAAAAGTCAAACATGGGCATAAATGATCTTGTCCGGGCCATAACTATGTCATTCATTGTGTCATGTGAAAGAATTACGTAAATATCTCCAAGGTAAAGGTCAAACTTGCAGTTCAAAAGTCAAAAATGGCCATACATGAGCTTGTCTGTGCCATAACTATGTCATTCATTGTGAGATTTTGAAATTACTAGGTACATTTGTTCACAATAATTGGACGGTGTGTCATATGAAAGAATTACGTAAATATCTCCAAGGTCAAGGTCACATTTTGAGTTTAAAGGTCAAAATGGCCATTAATGATAATGGCATAATAATTCTTAAAAATCGCCATAAATTAGCTTCTCTTGTTTTGTGAAGACATCATGCACAATATTCTGTGTCAATGCAGCATGTGGGGGTATACGTCACGTCTGTGACAAAGCTCTAGTTTATTTTTGCTATATCTGACCTGCTGAGAGTCAACGTTAAGTGTGTGTTTGTTCACTGTAAACACTTGCACAATTTCGCAATGACAAAAGTGAATCTTTCCATATTACACATTTGTAACAATTCGTCATGCAATGCTATCTTTTGATTAGTATAGAACAATTGAGATAAGGAAATAGGTAATTTACCATCAGTATATATTTTCACCGATTATGCTGTTAAATTAAGTTTCAAACAAGACTTTTGAATGCCCTTAAAACCTATTGACTATGAAGATAAAACATCTGAAAAAGGTATTACGTTGAGTGATTTGTTGATTTTTCTTGTGAAATACATCCAGCACAGGTCACCTCATTAATGTTCAGACTGATTTGGTGCTATGCTGGCCGCATATGACGTTTTACCCTATCATGCATGACGCGGGTCAGCAGTGCTAGAATGTGTCACTCTGATGCCTAATTTTAGTGTTTTTAGTCTATTACAACACAAATAGGCTTTTTGCAATACCGAATTTCAAAATCACAGTGGAAACGGTTGTCCTTTTCTAAGCCTTCCCTGATTTTGGGAAAACGAAATAGATATTTAATATAGTATTTTGTTATTCTCACAATTTCTCATTTAGAAACGTTTTTCTTACATTTTCTTCCAAGAACAATGCTTACACCATTTTTAATGAGTTTTTCTAAGACCGTTTTACGTAAAAAAACGTTCTTGGAAACTTAAACAAATTTCGTTCGTCAAACAATTCTGTTATGGGCAAAAGCCAGGTAATTTTAGAAAATTTCCATATACAAGGCAAACTTAAAAGACTTACGTCCCTTGAAAACAACGGGAGACAATTATATTACTGCTTCATGCGAGGTTGGGGACTTTTATTGCTTGGCAATAGTCTTGTATTTCATAAACAAATCTTGTTGATAGCCTTTTACATTTTCATTCAGACAACTAATCCTTTAACATTTTCTTCAGCAGAAACTTTCCAATATCTTGCAAATAGACTTTCAACGCCATCGGCGCTCTCGTCTAAAAATGACGGGCTGACATATTTGTCGTATTTGTGACAAATATTACTAAATGTTTTGACTATAGAAACCGCAACATGTTATTTTAAGCTCGTTCCATGCATTTGAATAGCTTTTTTTGAACGCTGTATATTTTTATCAAGTTCAACTTATAACACTTCATGAATAAACATTACATCTACTAGGAGTTTATATCTTTCAATTAATAATGAACGTTTGCTTGTTTCTATTTTTCTTTGCTTTTTTTAATCGATGAACACATATTTAATAATGTAATTTGTGATTTTACATTTTGCCGTTCTAAATTAAGACCGAAAAAGTTGAAAGTTCTAAAACCAACAAGGCTGTGATATCACCTTGTAATAGTGTAGAACATTTATTTGTCTCTGTTGTTGTTGTTGCTGATAGTACATGTGTTTGTATTGCCCTTGTCACCGCCAGTTTTCATTGACTACACGAATACGAATTTAAATAGCAACACTTGGCATGCCATTGGATTTTGAGTTTGTGTAAGGTTTATCGAATTGTGTTCCAGCACTCTTATACTACTTTCACTGTAAATGTTAATCTACAAATAAAGGTATCCGATCCTATAGTGAAATAGTTGAAATTCTAACATCTCAATTTTTAGAAAGAAATTGAAATTTAATGTTGATTTATCGGGATACGAAATGACAAAATAAATCAATCCAACAGTGTTTATTTTTAAAGCAAACATCTTTCTGTTCTCTGTGTTAGGTACGGTCGTAAAGTTAATACAAAAGTTGCTAAATGGGCTTACATATTGAACAATTCTAACATTTTTCAAAAACAATATCTCTAAAATCGCCAGCGAAGTTTACGATCTTCACCGCTATTTCATTGCGATTCCGTCAAAGGGTAACAAATACAGTATCAATTATTACGACGTGCCCATGGCGAAACTGCATAAGCCTTGGGTAACAACAAATAAACTAAACACCTGTAAGCAATTTACGACCCTTACTAAGTACAGATTTGTTTTATGACGTTTTTGAAAACACACCGAATCACGATGAGATGACATTTCAAACATTTTTGCAAAGTTGTTTTCTATTTTCGCCCCTTCTGCGACAAAAGCAAATATCCTGCCTCGCTCTTACTTAAGAATTAATGGTAATCGGAGAACAGCGTTTTAACTACAGAAAGTGGCATTTTTATTGCATGTCATAACAATAATATCTACCAACTGAAAGTGTGCAAGCAAATTGTGTCTTCATTGTATTTATCATTTACTTACGTTGTAGAATGAAAACACTCTAAATGTAAATGCTGGTCCCAAATTGCATGGTATTGGTTGATTCTACGGTTAATTTTACTGTAAAGTTTGGGACTGCTTACAGTTGTCAACATTACATACAATCTGAGATTGTTTCTATGTGGCTGTGGCAGTATTTCTGTTTGTGTTTTATGTCGATATCAGACATTCGGGGATGTCTATATTTTATGTTGTTGTGTAAAGGCTTTTTCTATATATTTGGCGTCACATGTTTTTTTTGTTGTTATTCTGGGCTAAGTGTGAAGTTAGGCTAGCGATGTAACATTTTTAAACATCCAATCCCAATGTTTTTGTACTGACCGTTTCAATGCAGTGACCCGAGCTTCGTTTATTTTGATTGCTATATGTTAGATGTATTTCCTATAATGTATAATACTAGTTTACGGATACAAGAATAACGTTTCTGATCCTTTTCCCCGGCTTTAATTTATATTACTAAATTAACGAATGGCCATTCGTAAATCGGCAAGAAAAACAAAACACATTTACGGTTTTGAAAAAATATGAGGTGTGTAGAAGCAATTTAGAATGTGAGACTATTTGTATGTCCGGCACATTTTGTTCGGTTCTGTAGCAATACTTGTGAAGCAAAGTTCGTACAATTATTGCCATTGATGGCATTAACATGTACATGTGCGTGGAATGTTTAAAATATTAACATTCAGAGTTTTCCATATGCACATATTTCTTTAAAGATTAACTGCTTTGACTTCTTTTATTATATTTCAATTCATGAAAGGTCTCTTTCCAAACTTTCTTGCAAATATTACTGTTATTATCGATAAAAGGCATTTCATCTGTATGGCTTTCGAACTATACCTGTTTATCAAACATTCGATGTTCTTTTACATAGAAATTATACAAATCCAAAATCATGATCACGACATTAATTCTTGTTATCTTGTCTCCTATTTCAGGCCACTGTCCAATCGTCTGTACAGTAGAGGGAAATTCACCGGCTGAACAATTCCCTACGAGGAAGTTATCAATTTATTTGTAATTTTATCGCTTTATTAAAGCAATTAACAATTTTTTTTTGTTAAATTACTATTACTATTTCAAATGTAAAATGAAATCAAATCAATTATATAAATGGATAATTTTGCACAATCCTTTTTGAGTTTTTGTACACAAGTGTACAGTTCCTTTTTTGAAAATATAGTGACAATACATTCACTTTACTTATATTTGTATGCACAAAATATATAACCTACACATATTTACAGCGATATATGTACTAATTGGTTAAATAACCATGCACACATTCCAATTTAAAAATCATGTTTCAAAGTGTAATCGCTAAAGTGAAATAGAACTCACGACTTGGAGAATTATTTGAAATAAAGTGCAGAGTATTGATAGACATCAATCTAAATAAATACAATTACAAAATCCTGGTAAATCGCCTAATCTCTAATACGTGCGTCTCATCTCATAAATTTAACATTAATTTGATTTTAAAATTAATAAAGACATTGTCAAGCCTAATTGTCCATTACAAATACGAACGTATGTGATACAGTTATTAACTGAAGCCGTTCCGCTTCGAAATATGTTTTGGGTAATTAACAATTTATTCATCTAGTTTTTATTCTACTCAAATCATGGTTTTTGCATCTATTAAAATTAAAGGGACTGTCAACCATTACGACGAAGAAAAGAAAAGTTCTAAAATACCGTATTTTGTACAATCATTAGTTTATATTGATTAAAATATTACGACTGGTATATTACATTACTTGAAAAAAGTTGTTAAGTTTTCAGATTTTCAGTATATTCGGTAATAAATTTTACTGGGTATGTCTACCAGGTAACTACCAGTTAACTATAAATAACGCCAGTAGATTGATCATCATCGTCACGTGGTAATCCCAGGAATGCAAATTGTGCATGCGTAGTTAATTGTATATATTTTATATATAAAATGATCTACTCGCGTTATTTATAGTGTGTATATCAATATTTCACCTATTTTCGCCGAATATACTGAAAATATGAACTTTTTTCAAGTAATGTAATATACCAGTCGTGAAATTTTAATCAGTATAAACTAATAATTGTGAAAAAATACGGTATTTTAGGACTTTTCTTTTTTTTAGTCACTCTTGGTTGACAGTCCCTTTAAATTATCAGAAAACTCAGTCGTCGTATTATTCCATAAAATATTTTATCTTTTGCATTATTAATATAGTCAATTAATTATTAAAGTGAATGTTTTAAATATGCAATACATATTAGTTTTAAAAGTGGAAATGCAATAGTTATACTGTCGTATAAATAATAAGCTTTTAAATCGGTTGACGACACATATTTTATCATTTACCTTTTGGATTTTTTAAAACAAATTAAAAAAATCTTAGTAAATAAGCAAATTATTCAAAAACGTAAAACATACTCTATTTTGCATAAACGTATCTATCAAATGCTTGCGAACATTTAACATTACATTCTTCATGGAAATGTGTTGTATGCAAAGATATCGGTCAGACGGTATAAAGAATGAAATTTGATTGTCCGGTTGTGTTCTTTTTTATCCATAAACAAATTTATCGTTCATTTTTTCACAATAGTAAAATGGATGCTTTGAGTGCTCCTCAGCCATTATTCTACGATGATTGCTTAAAGTCCTTATGGAGTATCATGTTTTATTAGCCGCCGACTGCGAGTCAGTAGCCATATCTACAGTTTGCTTTTTGTCCGACCCTTCATGAGTTTATATTTTATACGACCGTCAGTTATTTTTTAGGCAAAATATTAGGCAAAATGTAACTATTAAAAAAATCGTAGCGATTAGTTTTATTTTATATGTAGATAATCACATTTATGAGTCGACAATGTCACCTCTTTTTCGAGTTCTGTTCCTTTTCACTTTGAAAACTCCTCGCTTCAGTCGTTTTTTTTTTGTATTTTTAATATACATTTAATAATTTTAAGTACGTCTGAACGGAAACCTTTTATTTTTAGTGCCAACTTTTCCTTCTAAAGTTTAGTTGAATTAAGTAATTGCATATAAATAAATATTCGTTAATAAAATCATATGTACTACATTTGTAAATAACCACGACAACTGTATACATAAGCGCGTAAAGACTTGGAGGGCAGCTTATAGTAGCATGTGATCTCTGATAGTGACTAAAAGCAGGATATTACGCTGGCCATGTGATCATACAATACTATTAGCAGGAGATCCGATTGAAAGCCAAAGTAGGTTAAGTTTCTCTTCATATAATAAAGATACATAATTGATTTTTCAAGAAACTCTAACTATACATGGTGTGGTTCTTATGTCCATTTTTGATAGTTTAACAAAGCTTATGAAAAGTGCTGCCTTAATATATCAACACAGTTTATTCAAAATTGAATATATGAAATAGACACTTGCATGTACAACAAATATGGGGCAAAAGCAACAAACACCACAGACACAAAATGATTCAACCGATGGATAACTAGTTTATGGTTATTGTTATGTCAAAGCGAAATACTTGCTTAACTATGTTTTGCGTAGAGTCTTTAGCGACAACGTGTCAAATGCATCGCGTTTTCTTTCAAACATTATGTTTCGTTTACAAAATTAAACACACACCAAAACAAATTAAAACATAAATATTTCCGAAATACTTTTTATACTAAACTTCAATCGAATTGAAAGTGTTTCAAAAGGATATCAACATTTATATAAAAGAACGTGGTTAACAATGAGATCAGCGGAGAGGCGGCTAAGGTGCAAGGGTCTCTTTGGGCATCATTGACATGGCCACCAGGACGCGAATGCAACATAATAATCATACTTGGGAACTTTATGGGCCGTTTAAAGGCCCTTGGTGTTTATATTTGCCGTGGCTGTTTCAAGTAATGCCAGTTCCTTACCACATAAAATGGACGACTTCAAAAGTTTCTTATCTGTTCTAATTATCGCATGTCTCCGCTACCTTTTCAATAAAATCAATTTTGTGTATGATTTCGGTCATCGCAAAGAAACAAAACGTTTTTCCTGCACCCAGATGCTCTATTGAAGTTTTGAAAAAGGTAAACAAATCGATGAATTATATAGCGTACTTTGGCGTTGTAATTGCAAACGCCATATTTGTGTTTACCGGTTTATTCATAGTCAATGATCTGAAAAATGGAGAGTTTTATTTGTCTACTTTGTTGACTGTACACGCCTTCAAACGTAACCGATGTTTAAACTGTATGTAAACAAATATTTACCAATTTAGACCTTCTGAAATATTGTCGGAGACGTAAGGGGATTATAATATGGTTCTTAGCAGTTTAAGTTACATAAATATTAATTGTCATATACAAAAATATCAAGATTTGATTGCATTAAATAAAGAATATTTGCAAGATACCTTCAAAATAAATGCCAATGTTTTTTATATATATATTGAGCATTGTGTTTGTTATCAACGAGTTTACCTTATATGCCAATAAAGCGTCTTCACATTATTAAAAGAAAATGCTCATAACAGATGTAAAACTTATTTTTTTTAAGTTCAAACTATCTCCTTGTTGTTTTATTTTCTCTACAAAATGATTAAGGACAATCTCTTCTAAAACTGGAAATATTTATATATTTTTTTTCAAACTTATAATTTTATTTTCATTGATTTAAATCCATATTTAAACTACATTCCATCTGGTTTATTTGTTATACTTATTTTATTTTAACAAAACTGAATAAAAAGATATAAACAAACAAAACAAATAATTTTCAGCTATTTCTATTTTTTGTTCCTTGATTTTATTTGAATATATACGTTTTATATTTGAATGAATACCTGAATTAACTGAGCTGTATTTTATGGTTTGGAATATTTATAATATAATAAAATAAAAACGAAAAATGCACTTCACCGATCTACATTTGAATATATTATCGCCTTCATAACGTGGATCATAGTAGTTATGAACATTTTAAACATATTTTACTTTAAATAAATCAATATCAAATAATAACGAAAACAGTTAAATATTAAAAAATAAATAAAAAAAGTCTGTCAAGAACATTTCTAATTAATATAAGACCTGTAACAATAAAACACTACTTAATATTTGTTCGAACTTAAGCAAACTTCGTTTTTCATTTTGCAATAAGGATAATTTATATTTCATGGCTTCGATTCTTTTAATATAGTTTCCTACTAACTACGTAGATAGATAGATGTGTCGAGACAGTATGTACGAGAATGCAGACATTGTTGCCTGAAAACCGTTAATCTCGTAATTCATAAGTTGTGTTATTGCCACCTGTTAGAGGATAAGCGAAAACATTTATGGACAACTCTAATTGAATGCATCGGTATAACGGAATTTTCGCGCTTCATCCACTTAAGTGGTTTAGAACAAAGTGCATCGTTGCTGAAAATGATATCTGAAACTGTTGACTCATATTTTGTGCATTTAAAATTGTGCAAAGCTGCTGTTAGCATCCTGACCTAGTGTTAGACGCTCTGAGCCAGGTTTTGTGTGTGTGTGGTTTTTTTTTACACATATGTTGACATGTCTATCCAATCTATATTAGTGTATCTTAACACTATATAGCAGCCTTCCGTGGAAGGCAAAACCTATAACACATGTAAAGTATATTCGTCTATTATGTCTTTATTGTCGCTTTCGCTTTAAGACATATCATTCGCGAATAAGTTACACTGAAAAAAATATGATTTTAATTATTATTTCAATGTAATTATTTTCCTAAGGAATTAACAATTATTTATCATCTACATAGCTATGTTATACTTATCTTTGTAAATAATCTAATTGAATGTATTGAGTTGTTTCATTTATGATCTCATGTGTGTGTATATACTCGATTGTACTTCCTTGCTTGTATAATATGTTATCCTCTTCATGAATGGAGGAAAATAAAAGTCTATCTATCTATCTAATAAACAAAATAATGTTGTCACTTGTTTATGCGTAATTAACTAATTTAGGCGAAAGCAGTATGTAATTACGCTATACAATCAAAGCTTATCCTCTTATTCAATGGAGCAGGCATATATCCAAATTATTTCTCGGAATAAATCTCAAGTTGGACGAACGTATTTTTCATTGACAATCATAGCGTACTCATTTTAATAATATTGCGTAATTATTCGAAAGTGGAGACACAAGGAATTATAAATTATTCCAAGGTTGCAATTGTTCAGTAATATGTTTCCTTTTAGCTTTAGGTACAACACATGTGCCAATTATCTTTCTTATTTACAACACAATTATCTGAAATATATATGCGTTTAAAATGCACATAACTTATTTACACACACACATACAGCGTTATTTGATTTCATTTAATAACATCCGGAATGCTTTGTGGAGGCACAATCTAATCAAAGTAACGACCACAAAGATGTCTAAATTATATGTGACCAGTTGAGTTGCACACTTCTGACTTACAACTGTACAAATTATACTAACTTCTATTTTATTTGTAGCTATCTACTGCGTTATTCGGACTGAAAATCAATGGCAAGTTGAGTGCTTTGGAGCCTCGGGCCAACTAAATAGGTCTCTCATAACGTGTTTATAGAGTCACAAAATATTGCATTAAATATTTATGTGAAACAACTTAAAGAGTACCTCTCAGATTTAATGGGTTATTAGACGAACACACGGCGATGTTTGGCGTGTGTATACGCGTTTGTGCAAGTACTCAAAAACAAAAAAATATTGTCAAGCCCAATTAATGATTATAGGCAATAACGAATTTTGTGTGTGTAAATTAAGTCGAACAGATTCAACTTGTAATTACTTTTTTAGCCAATTTAGCAGGAGCCTATACATATTTTAATGCATCATATATTATTCTCATTATTGTTATAACTCATTTTTTAGTCGACGTTGCAGGCCACTTTCTCCAGTTAATAATGTAAATAAACTGATTTTGAAATAAAGAACGAACTGTTAAAAACGCTTTTCATTGCGCTCGTGCAAGTATAATTTGTGAGTTATGTATTTGGCAAATGTAAAATTTTTGTATTATTGTGGCGCGTATTAAAATCAATTAAAATCACTTTTGGTTGCATTATTTAGCACTTAATGGAGCTCCAGTGTGCCCTCAGAAAGCATTACCGGTGATATTGAAGGGAAAACACCCATCTGGGTAATGCGCTCCAAAAGAAATAATGATATTATTTGGTTTTAAATATGATATATTTGTATACTAAACGTATAAAATATACTGTAAACTTCTCTGAAAATTTTCTTTGTTAGGTTAAACAGGTTGAACGTATGTATCATTGTTAAGCTTTTTGTTGTGCTATCTATTGAAGGTTCGGTGTCAGCTGCTGAAGTAAATCTTGGTACGAATCTCCGATGACTGAAACTTAAATCGCTGAGCTGGTTTCAAACGCTTTCTGTTTTGATGATATGATTCCCTTTTGTTCAGAAAAAAACAAAGTAATAACAATCACACAAATACAAAACACCAGGGAAATAAACATATTTACAGAGGATTTGAATCTTTCATTAACGAATACTATAACGCACCGAGGCAACATGTTACAGACGCTATGGATTACCTTCCTGAAGAAATAAAAAAAGCAAAAATATACAAGTACCACACACGTTGCGTTAATTCTTAAATTATTATGCTTTGTATTTATCTAATAATGATCACCTATATATAACTGAAAGGTGATTCCAATATCAAGCACACCAGCGACAATGTGAGAAATCTTAATATTAAAAGGATAGGAAAGTTTTAATTAAAGGTGGTTTTATAGGTTCTTGAATTATCAAGATTTGCATATTTTTCATTTAATTGGCCTTAAAGAAACCGCCACCAAGAGCGTTTTGCAATATGGTTTCAACATAAAAGAATATTTTATTCTCTCTGTTTCTCACTTCATTTCCTAATCAGCTTTATGGCCCAATGAAAATGTTTTATTTGAAAATCGACCAATGGCGCAAAAGCAATAATGTTTATGAGTTTGGCAAACGTTTGCGTAGAAAAAGTGTGAGTTTCCAAGTCTATTTAGATTATATTGCATTATTTAAATTTACTTTTGATGTTTGGTTTCTTCCAGCGTTTTTATGTCAAGAAGATAATGGAAAATACAGATAATTTTTTTAATTTGAAGTGCTGAAGTATTTGTTTCAACAGTTTTTTTTTCACAAATGAAGTTTTTAGTTTGTTCGCGAAATTGACTCTTTTATTGAAATAGAAAACATGGTTTTATTATGTACAAAATCAAAAGATTAGGCATGTCAAACACATAAATAATGTTGTCACAGTGATGAAGTTTTAAATCTGTGTGTGTAGAATATTTCAACATAAGGATTTTAATACATTTTATTTTTCAACAAATGCAATGAATCATGCGATTATACAAAAATACGTATGTGTAGGAATTTTAAATCAAATACCGATGTTATTTGCCTTATTTTCCTTGTATTGTTTGTGTGTGTCACAGTGTTCAGTATAATTAACCATTCACATTTTCACAGTAAATATTATCATGTAGAATATTGGACATTTATCTTGATAGCAACCAGTCATCAAAACTTAAATTTCGCTTTCTTCGCGATGAAATTAAACTTAATACATTTCATATAAATCTGCACCAGCTAAACACTCATTTATTAATAAGTGAGAAACACAGTCTTATATTTGGTCACGTTTTGGTTTGCACTTGTAATGGAAAAATAAAATAGACAGAACTTATAAATGATGAGATATTTTAATTTCTGTCTATTTTGTGCGCATCGTTTATTTTGTGTATATGATGTTTCATATTAATATATAAATGTTTATTTAACTAATTTGCAAATATTTAACTTGGAATGTGATAACTTAAATTTGAATAATTAGAGAATACAAAAATGCTGTACCCTTTAATTGGCGTGTTGTTCAGTTGCATGAAGTACATCTATTTTCTTCTATTTTGTATTCGATTTGATATTCTTTTTTAACTTTATGTTGTGACCAAATTGAGTGCCTTAATATATAGTACCGGTCATGCTAAATAACCATGTGCGCATATTTATTTGTTGGATCTTTTGTTTTGGTCATTTACTTGCGTTTGTAAACAAAATAAATAAATAAAATAAAATACTAAAATTTTAAAATTTCGTTTGAATTATCCTTATACAATTTAACTTATGATTATTTAAATGTTTGCTTTGGTGTACATGTTTTTATAGGATTGTGAAAACAATATAATACAAGGATATAAATTGTTTGATATGATAACCTTATTGTAAACGAAAAACAATCAAAACATACTTAACAAATGAAAATTTTCGCCGCCTTGACGATACATATTTGAAAGATTACTCTATTAAAAGCACCGCAAAGTATTGTAATATGTATAAAAATTTGCTCGGATTTGATAATGAAAAAAAGTAAAACAATATAACAACAAAAATGGATACGCAATTTGTAAATTTGGCACTCAAAATAGTTAGCAGCAAAAGGGCAAAATTATAATTACCCGAAATTGATTTTGATGTCCTCTAATCAGGTAGATTTTTCCTGAGGTAAAATATATTTATGCAACTCATAATGACATGCAATATGAAGATGAAGTAACCGTTGCCTTAAATGAAACTTTTCAATCATCGAATAATATGACAAAACATTTATTTATCAAACGTTACAAAATCATTCATTCCATAAACTCATTTAATACAAGAATGAGGCGATTGCTGAATTAAATCATGCATGAACACTGACATTATATTACTCATTAACCGATATATGAAGCTGATTCACAATATAATGTCCTTTAGGTCAATCCACGCAGCTTTAATAATATTAATGTATGCTTTCTGAATTTAAGTCTCCAAGATGTCTATGAAAAAGAAAATTTATTTATAACGAAAACAATTTGCATAACATGCAAGTCAATTATCCACGGTTGGGCCTAACATTTAATTTAAGAAAACTGTTTGCTTTTCTTTCCTGATTAACCCTGTGCCCCTATAAATTAACACAATCACCCAAGCAGGTCTCTATGAAAAGTTTTTGTGGCCCTGTAAAACAATGCTATCTGACATTCAGCTAAATATATTTCGCAATACATTATGACTTTAATAGTTTCGAGTTGTGATTTATGCACCTCCTGATATGGTGTCTTTCTGAACAATAAGGTTTGTATAATAGCGCTCATCGGCGAGTCGTTTGCTGTATTTATTTTGTCAACTCGCGGTCTGCCTCGCAGAAATGCAACTGAATATATTAATCCTCGTGAGACAAAGTATTGTGCTAAGTGTTAATAATTCGTTTCTTTCAAACTACTTAAATGCAACTAACGGACAGTGCTACATATACTATCAAAGGACATCACATAACTATCAACTCAGTAATATTATGTAAAAGATTGATACAATAAACGGTTTAATTTTTTTCCTTAAACCAGAACAACACAAGGATAAACAAATATGTAAATAACTACTCTGACCAATTTTGACCCAAACACAGACATCAATACTTTTAAAACAAAAAGCTAAGTGCGTATAATACAGTCCGATGTGTTTGTATCCTGATGCAGATAAAGTACGCACGGTTATAATGATTATAGCAAAATTAAAAAGGTCCCCCAAGGCATAAATTGTAACTGCTTCCAACGTAAGCGACGCGTTCATAGATATCATCACTCAAACTGCATACTACATGATTATGTCACTTATAAAAGATCGATGGCTTCACCGTCTGAGAATAACGTCGTCGCGACGGTTCTTTCTGGTTTTTACGCGGCCTTTGGTGTCTCACGTTTTCCGCAAGAGATGTCCCATAAACCATTCGGAAAAGATCGCAACTACGGTGGTCCTACCGCAGGCGGCTTTCAGGTTTACGACGAATTTACGACCTCTCGACAGCAAGTATGCTCGCCGCAATCTCTGGCTCGGTAAAAGCCAAGTTGATTTAATTCGAAGGCACGCTTTTTATATATTCAGTTTTATATCGTTTGATGGCAAGTCCTGATTAAGGCATAAGAGATTTCGTAACTGAAAATGGTTTATAATAAAGTTTGGGTGTTTTTCATGTCAAAGTGGTCGTAAATCTTCGACAACAAGATGGATATCGTACAGTTATTAATTTATATAATGAAAGTTCTGTACCGCTTGTTTCTGAAATGAAACGAAACACTAAGCATCAGGTCATATTGTTATTGTATTGATTGAACACGTTTTCAAACCAATTATATTCAAACGGATGTAATTACATTTGTTGATAATGAACTTATAGAGACTACTTTTTTAGACTTTTATGTTGTTCAATGTAACAATTAGTATTATAAAATTAGTTCTGAACCAAAGTCTAAAATAGACTAATCCAATATAATGATCCAGATTGACACATTATTTAATATTATAAAAATATAATGGGTAGTAAAAGGGTATAGGAAATGAATTTTTTCACCACGAGAAGAGTTATGTCTATCGAGTCCGAAAGGCGAGGTGGTATATCTCCTCGAAGGGAGCAATATTTACCGTATTCCGAAATGTCACTATGATATTATTTTTTTTTTAAATAAAATGCTGAATTTTTAATAACAAACATTTTGAGCTTGCATATGTTATATATAAATCAACTGATCATCAACACAGATTCGTTTATGGATTTAAATAAACGATTCGCGGTTATTAGTTTTAACGATATTTTCCGCAAGTGTTACTATTTTTAGATGATAAACGTCTGGATATATTCCGTCCCAACATAATGGTATATTAAAAGAATACAGGGTACCTGATGTTAAAAATATAATTTGAAATTTGGAACAACAATACTTTTAAACACGAATGTGAGACCCAAAGTAAAGTAATACCAAAGTAAGCTTATGTTTTGTGATGCTTCTGTTTTCAGTTTTCGTCGGATATAATGTTCCAAAAGTTTATCAATATCTGATTATATAACAAACGATAACTTCAGTGAATGTCATTGTCATTTATTCAGTTACATATAATACAAATGTAATTACACCTATGTCTTTAATGTACCACGTCTTATCAATAACACTGCCATATAAATTACAAATCAATTCAGTTAATGAATAACTGTTTAGTTCACAATATAAGGAACGTTGCAAACCAGAATACAATGTCAATAAAAAGCTCAACATCGTCAGATAATTGATAGGGACTTGCTCCAACACCTTGGCAAACCATGGCGATACCAGTACATGGTTCATAAAAGGCAATTTGATATGTAGGTAAAATAATACGCAATCATTAATTGCATTACTATTAATAATGTTTTCGTTTAAATAAATATATTTAAACAGTCACTAAATTATAAATATGTTTAATTTGTGAACGAAGAAAGAGGTTGCAGGAGATACACGCAATAGTACTTCGCAATCCGGACATCTATAGAAAACCAATTCGTTAAAAAAGTGAGTGTACTATTCATATACAACGACAGTTTACATGTATTGTGATAATGAAAAAACATAACTGTTATATCACAAATAAACATTTCGTATAGTACGCACATGCTTTTTCTATGAGCTTACCATTAGAGTCTAAGTCAACAAGAAACCATCAGAAATAGGTTCTAGATCAGTTTGCTCGTGTTCCAAATCTGTTGGTGGCATCGGTGCGGGGGATAAAACCTCCACGTTCATGAAACCTTGCCCGAGACGAGAAGGAATCCCCGGCGACACTTTTATTTCCGTCTCTGTCATTATGGGCCAGCAATGAGATTTTTTAGAGCGATACCGCTCAGTGCTGTCGTAAATATTTCTAATAGGACTGACAGTTATGACTTATTAGACAGAATTGATTCTTCTGAGTCGAATGGCTAAGAAAGCACGTGTCCAAATAGTTTTATTCAGCAAGCGTCCCTTGCATATGTTTAGCGTTTACCGCCTCCGCGTGGTTGTGCTTGGCGTCTTTACATACCTCGCAAAAATACGCCAAATAAATAATTCGTTGATATATTAAATGTTTAATTACAAAAACAACGACAACCACTAAATGTTTAACACTTTTCGTTAATGAAAGTGTAAGTTGTAATTGATATTTTGTTGCAGTAGTTGTTTTGTACCTGTGTGCACGATGCGTTCTCGAAATGGACACACCAAACTCCGCGTCGTTTGAATTCTTTATTATTAATTGTTTAACAAATCAACCGTTTTCATATTGTTCTATTGAACATTAGCTTTCGTTCATCATTACGCATTATGTATTTCTTAAAAACCGATAGTGTATTCCGTACATTTAGATATCACATAATTATGAAATGTCGTTAATGTCAAATCCATCCATAGAGAACTCTTAAACGAATACAAATTATTAAGCATCAAAGTTAATAATACGCAATGGTATGTTATAAAATAGTATGCCATCTATTTGGTAGAAACGGTCCTGTCTGTCTTTGCTTCGTATCATACACATTTGTAGCGGGCCATGGCAGTTTTAAGCATTATTTGAATCTTACAATTCACCGACTACTTCTAACTTGTCTATGTCTAAATGTCACTGGCTTTTCTCAGCATTTCGACTTCTTTGCGTATGTCCTTTAAGTCATAATGAAAATAAACTTCAACGTTTTATAGGCCAGCGGCGATTGCTTTTCGTAGGTTCTCTAAGTCATAATGGATATAAACTTCAGCATTTAATAGGCCAGCACAACTCCGTATCTCTTTATATCCACTCATTTACCCGGACTCAACAAATTATGACGTTTGTTACTATGCTACAGAGGCGGTTGAGATTTATGCACATGTAGAATTTTGCATGAACTTGGAATGTCGTCCACTTAGTTGCGACGTGCATTGTGGCGCCTACATGTGCTTCAATATATGTATTATCCGCGTTAAACTCATCTTTATATGTGCGGTTAAATGAGAGTTTAACCGGAGGTATACGTTTTAAAGCATTGTTTATGCGTATTTTATTGATATTAAAACGGCCTCACAAAAAGCTACATTCAGTGATAAATAGTTGGGTGTAGTCATAAAATGTACAAGTTCCACGAAAACGGATGCATAGTTTTCAATAAGAAATCGGATTTTAAATATGTGAAAGTCAAATACGCGATTATTTTCGAAATGGAATATATTTATTTTCGTACAAATAAATCGATGGAATATGTTTACGCGTGTGTAGAAAAGTTCAAGCATGTTTGTGGTGGAACATGGGATAAGAAAGTTGCGTTCGGAAGTAGTTTGGGTAAGTGTGTTTTTTGTATCTTGACGTTACTTATCTACACTTCAGAATAGATCGTTGACCCAAGTCCGTTATTTGTTCGGTAAATAACACTTTGACAGCCGATATGCTAATATAACAGTAAAGTATGCCGTATAAGGGAAATCATCGTTTGAAAATACGCTTTCTTTGAAACAACCAAACGTTCTCCAGGGACAATGGTTTTCGAATATTACTTAAAACGCAAACTTCGGGGTTAATGGATTCAACAAAGAGGAGCACTAAACAGAGCTGATATCAAGAGCCCGAGTATATGAAGAAGCATCTGCGTTATTGTTAAGTGCACTCTTTTATTACGGCAAAGTTCTAATAAAATACATCTTTGAATTTACATCATAACATGTTTTATGTTGTGTGAACTATTCACTAAACCTAACAGCACTTACACGAACACATCAAAGGTTTTATTTAATTAATCGACCAATGGGTGTTTACAAAATATAGAAGAGCGCATTTTCGACAAAAAAAGAAAAAGTATAGCTCATAGTGGGTGGTTGGCGTATACATGGACTATTGTTTTTGTAATTAGACATAAATATGTGTATATAGGTGCGTTCTTGATGTTCTTACGGCATGTCTGGATTGTTTGTTTTGCAGTAAAGAATTTTCACATCTGGACTATATATCGACCAATGAACGTCCTATCGGATTCAGACACATTGGCTCCTAACGATATAAAATATTTAATTATTTTTACATAACGTACTTGTTCCCTTGGTATTCCTTTAAACCAAAATATTTTAGAGTTATTTCATCGGAAGCCTAAGGCTTATTGGAATTCGTTGAAAATAATATTAATAATAATAATAATAATAATAATAATAATAATCATAATACTGTTACTAAAAAAACCACCGACTATACATTAACACGATTTAATTTACGTTCATAAAATGCAAATGAATCAATTATAGGACTTTGATGATCAAATGGAATCAGTTTTGAATTGAAAAGTGTTGGTAATTGAAAGCGACAGAAATATAAAATCAGCATATAATTGTGTATCTCCATCTCTTATATTATGGTGACACAAGTTAGGAAATTGATTGAAATATTTTAAGTTTGGCCATGTAGTGGATATATATTTAAAAATATATATAATGGTTGTTGATTAAATGTTACAGGTAGTATATGTCTTGATATAAAATGACATATTCCGATCAGAAATTATTTGACTACTGTAAGATATTAAGACAATATACAAAAGCGGATATAATGATTCGTTTAACTATAACAATCAATGTTAGTTTTTCAGTATATGAGATTATTTAAAAAAATATATTTAACTTTGAAAGAAATCAATATGTACACACGTGTTTGTATGAATTTATTCAGTTAATAAATACGTGTGCACGTTAAATTAAAAATGTGTATGTATTGAACAAATTAATGTTCAACATTTCAGTTACAGTTTTTTTTATTATTATATTATTTCATTTATACTTTGACTAACGCGAAAAAATGTCAATATCGAATATAATAATAATTAAATAACAGCAATAGTTATAATAATTATAATAAGAATTATAAGAATAACAATAAGAATACGAATACGAATTGAGCTAGTACATTATTAATTATATTGCCTTTAACGTTTTAATAAAAATGAAGCCGGGACAATGTGTTTATACGAAATACTTAAGTTAATACATTATAAAGTTATTACACCGCTTAAAATCTTGTTGATATAGTAATTTATGTGACGCATAACATTTACATGAATGGTTTTATTCACTTATAAAGAAACTATAACATACATGAAACATAAAACATGTTGCAGGTAATAATCTTGTCTAATAAATACATTTTGTGGAAATAACTAGAGCGGCTTTATAAAATAACAATTTCAAATGTGCAGAAAAACAAAATGCATATAAATTTGAAATTAGTAATGAATATAGTAGATATCCACGTTGTCAGGAGAAAATGCAAATATTCTCTCAGAAACATGCATATGCTAAGGAATACCAGCAATCTTAAAATATAATAAAATGATGGACAAAACTGCATATTATAAATTATAATAATATATTTCATCACCTCAAATTTATTTGTACAAATATATGAGTTCATCAAAACACTTCCGTGAATGACGTTCATTTATAATATTTTATTATAAATATTATTTATATAACAACATTTGTCTTGGTGTCAAAATTAAGAGTTTGTCGTTTCCAGTTGAGAAACGTTGATTAACGCGGTCAAAGAACTCTGGTTACCAACTGTTACGAAAACATTAATTAACACACAATTCAGGTTAGCTATTACTTCTATTTATTTTATGCTTTCCGGTGGTTTATAGAGAAATATCAGTGAATTAAAACTGATAATTTCACTGTTTCAAACAGTGAAAATTATCAATGAAAATTATCGATAATTTTCACTGTTTACTGTGAAATGACGTTATTTTTTTTGACGAAATGTCGTCATTATCCCAGCGAAATTCTTTAGTTAAACTCTGTAACAATGTATATAAGCTGTGAAAAAAAGCATAAAATAAAAAGAAAATTTGTTGAATATTACTTCTATTTAAGATAAGACAATTGTGCCATGAAAGAAAATGTTCTTACAAAAGATAAGAACGACAACAACAGCAACTATAATAACAACGAAAATAGCAGTGACAAAAAGCAATTGGCAAAACAGCGTATATAAAGAATATTTTGGCTAATTACTTTAGAATAATCATTATCCATATGCTAAATAAAAAAATGTTAAGTATTAATTGGTTTACTATAATAATTTTTGTTACAACCAAAAAATGTAAACAAATCCAATTGTATAGGTAGGCATTGTTTTAATATGTCTTCTTTATAATTGTTTAAACATGTTCGAAAACCTTTATCCTTGAAGAGTTGAGTTTAACACATAATTGCGTTGACAAAAATAATAAATTATTGTAACATTTGTTTAACGCGGTATTCGGTTGTAAAGTGCAAGTGACATTTATTAAAAAGATACACTTTTTTATCCCGGAGAAATTGTATACAAAAATTGGTTAGGTACCATTATGCTCGATTTACCACCACGTTTAGTTGAGCCGTTAGTAATGCCAATATGAAAACAAACGAAAACACAACATCGACGAACTCATTTGTTGAAAGCGAGAATATACGATTTTAAAGTCAACATTTTATTTTCTCAATTATAACGTAGTAGCAGAATCGGTAAATATCGGTTAACATCTTTGATTATGTTTAGAACATTTACACATGAAGATATTCATATCAATACTTTTCAACAGATGAATAGCGTGCAAATTAAAGGAGACATACAAGTATTATTTAAGGAAGTTCATGAAATGCGGGAATGGCTACAATCGGATACAGGGTGGACATCATGTTGTTATTTGCTTATTGATATACCAAATTAGCTTAGTTATAAGGAATATTGCCAGGTTTATTAGTGCGTCCATGAATATCAGTGAGTCCGAAATTATTGTTTGAGCTGTTCCTAACAAGGTTCATGTACCAAAATATTTAACTATATTTTTTGTATTGCTATGTGTGTGTGTGAATATTAGTAATATTAGTACATTTGTGAATTATAACTTATTTATTCATTTAACATTTATTATGTTCTCAAAACCATGCTTAAACATTTGTAACTGCATTATCTAGTTACTCAAAATATACTTTTTGCCAATTTACCAATTAAATATGTTCAAAGTGAACCGTTAGTTGCACTTGCAGGTTTATCACCTTATATACAATGCTGTCATTTATTTATACCAAGGAACCAATCTTGCCAAACAACAAGGTACACAAATAATGTAGTACATAAGACTATCACGGTATCACCTACACAATACACACTCACGAACAAACGAACAAAACTAGGTTCACCGCCCGGGAAGGGTCAATACAAACTATTGGGGGTTTAAACCGGTTTTAAAAAGCCCCAAACCTTTCGCTTGGCTCAGAATTATTCAGAGAACATTTATAATTACCTGAATAGTTCTGCTCATATGGACACATATATGACAACAGTTATTTGCGTTTAATAAAGACATACAAATTTATAGTATTTCTTTTTATCCCATCATCAGACGTGCATTGTCGAAATAAACCACTGTGGAATAAATTTTCCTCTATTTCGGCAGTGCTGAAATATAGCTGTCACGCGCGGCGGAGAATGGTTATATTACTCGGAATCAACTTTTAAGTAATCATGTTTAGTAAAATCGAATCAGATTCAACAAAACAAACAATTTGATACCAAGATGTAATATATTTTTAACACATAATGCAACTCAAAAAGCAAAAAAACATTATTTACAAATATTAAGTGCGCGTACTCGTGACGTCATTATTAACACGTCATACGACACAATGCATGTTCTTTCACGCTAAAGCTGCAGTTGTTTAGTGTTTTTTTTCATTGACTTTTAAAAACAGGGGACGTCGATGTATGATAAACAGAAAAACAGGTTAGTTACTGGTCTTTTTGTAATGTATTAGGCTCGGCACGATTAAAATAATGAAACAATGTTTGCTTAAAATAACTTTGGGTTTTTCCGTGTAGTTCGATTTCCTATTCTATTTTTAAAGAAATAATTTACGACTAAGAAAATTGATGGGATAAATCGAATACTAGGTCGGTGCCGAATAAAGCAAAGTTTATTTTGCTCGGCACGAAAATCTGAACCACTCGCCAAGGATTTTCTAAGCCTCGCAAAATAAACTATGCTTTATTCGGCACCGACCTAGTATTCTCTATGATTTATTCTATATAATTATAAGTATGGTGCACAACTTTTGATGCTTGTCCCAACTTTCTGTCATTCATAATACACCAGCTTTAATTTTAAGCTACATGAAACTCAATTAAAGGTTAAAGGCAAACTTTTTTTGTTAAATAACACATAATTATATTCAATACGGTGAAGCAATTTTATAGAAATTAAACAAAGGTTTCATTCTTTATTCACATTTATATACATACATAACATATTTATAACAGTGACACATACTCACATAAAAACATTATGTATATAACCGCTCATGATGTTGAGCTATAAGAGATATCGCACATGTTTGCATATCATTACATAAAATATCATTCTCTTATCAAAGGTGAAGAGTTCAAGGCAAATTTTCTTTGGTGCGTGGTAAGGGGGGGGGGGGGGTACTGTAACGTTTTTCTTAATTGTAAATTAAGGATTGCTGGTATTAACACATGTTTTTATGTTGTTATTATCAAGATATTGCAAATATTTGTATAGTATATAATATTTTAAAATACATAATTTCATATATATACGACTTGCCTAGATGCAACACAAAATGCACTGTTTTATATAGGTAGAGATACCCGAAATAATTAATTACCCGCAACTATTATAAGGCTATTCATTTAAAGTATTTTTTTATATTGCATCACATACTTGTAGTATGTTTTTCTAAAATTAATATGTAAATATGGTACAAAAATCAATTTATTTTTCAAATGTCATCAGTTTACGAAGCCTCTTTTTAACACTAAACTTTATGACAGCTGTTTTCTAAATAGCTCTTAATGCATTATTGTACCAATAAATGATAAGAATTTTGTTATATTGCTTCTCTGAAATAATAATGATTTCTTTAAGATGATAATAGTTATATAATATTACAATGTTAGCCTCAATGTAATGTAAGAACTTTATGTGTATTAAAAACAATATCTGGCATGTCATTTTCCTAGATTTTCAAAACTGACCTCTGTGTCTTTTAGACACATGAGTTTCTATTATAGGACGGTGGAAGTTTTTGGAATTGAGTCTGTATATGTATGAACCTTATTTTGGAAGGCGTCATTTTAATTAATACAGCGTTTATTTACATGCTAACAACTGGGGATTGGCACATATATTTATAACAGTTGACTTTGTATTTATTTTCGATAGGGCTACTGCACATTTACAGTATATATCCTATTACTGTATATTTTCTTTTTTTTTCATATTGTTGTGTAAACATTACATTCTTGTTCTTCTTGTTCTTCTTTTTTACGTCTTCCTTTCATTGTCCTTCTACATTCCGATAAAACTGTTCAAACAATGTAATATGGTATATATATATATATACATATAACAGGCATTTCCCCAGGATTTCGATCAGGCACAGCGGCAAGACAGGGGGTTGGTACGGAAGGGACGGGCCCCCTTAGGCGTGTCGATGTTTTGATCATGTTCTAAATTACAAAACTAGACTTCTTTGGAGCTATTAAAACACAAAGTTTTTATTACATGCATCTATTTTTAATTTTTGTCTTCAATTCATTATATTTTCATTTAAGTCACATATTACAATGTTAAGTGAATCAAAATAACACTAGGTTTTAGAACGCAAAAATAATTGAAAGCACAACAACAATGCAGTTACATATTTAACCAAAAGTATACAAATATACAATGTTAAAAAACTGTTATCCGTGGCTTATCTTGGTGCCAAACATCCACATTCTTTCGAAGTTCACTGCCCCCTTTTCTGGTTTCTCTATGCTTATAATTATCAGATCATTGAGGGCAGCAGACTTGAAACGAGAACGATTTTCAATGTTTACACACTTTTCATTGTTCCAATACCCCTCTTGCAGTCCACAATATACTTAATTTGTAAATTACTCTGAAATAAGATCGTTTAACTTGCTTTGTTTTAATTACAAACATATATTAAATTTAGAAAATGCATCGTTCGTTTCGTTTGTCATTGTGCTTTTAACAGCTAAGTCAGGTACCTACCAGCTGTAGATGTAAGGAGGAGCAGGCCAACAGCTGCCAGCGTGTAGAGATGGTTGTTGCTGTTCCATAAATGAATGGTCAACCACTCCATTTCCTCATCAGTCTTCTACTCTGTTCGCTGTATGTTGCCTTGGCATTTGTTCAGTGTTGCGTCCACGGAAGAGGTTAATGTGTCGACCTGGACAATTAGCACCAAATTAAACTGTCCACCTCGACAATCGGCGACCAGTAAATGTGTTACCTAAGACGATCGGCCCCCTACTTATTTTTAAGCTGTAATCCGATCATTTGCAGCTCCGGACAATCAACTCCTTTATACCGAACATTCGCCACCATACATATTCGATTATACTGTTTTCTTTGGGTTGGATACATTTTTCTGGGCAATGCAGAAACGTGGTTTATGGATCGCATTCAACAGCGCCACGATGATTTGCCAAACTTTTCTATTCGACTACCACTGGGGAAACGAAACGCTACAGCTGCATAAGGTCTCTAATCTGGAAACCAGGAAGAGCATTATTAGGAGTTCTTCGGGTCCAAATTAATCTGGGTGCCGATTGTTCTGGCGGACATTTTTATCGGGCGCCATCGGCCTGGTCGACAAATTTACGAGGTGCCCATTGTCATTGACTGCAACAAATAGCAGGGCGCGGTTTGTCCCTGCGCCGTTTTCAGGATACCATCGTTTACACGTCTCATCTAAGCCCCTAATGTCACACAGCTGATTAGCGTGAGGGTATTTTATTGATTGTTGGCCGAATGCAGACAATATACTGATAAGTTAAACCTTCTGGGGAAATGCCTGATATAACTAACGTCCACTCTATATGCTTAATCGGTTAACTCATAGCATCGTTCTGCAAATAAACGCATGCATGTAGAAATACATATATTGTCAATGACTATTGAGCCAATATTTGAAGTCATTTCAAGTCACATGAATTTTCTATTGCCTGTTTGTTATCTGGTCTGTCAAAACGTTTGTTGGTTTAAGCAAGAATGGTTTGGTACCCTAGAAAAGAGCTCTATTTTAGAAATCTATATGCAATTTAAACAAACGCTAGAGTATGAAATGTATCTGGATGTTCTCCCAAAAAGTCTAAGATTCTATTTTTGTAGATTGCGCATGTCGGCACATCCATTACGTATCCAGTCAGGTAGATATGCAAGGAATAATACACCAAGACAGGAACGACACTGTTCAATTTGTAACACAAACGATATAGAAGATGAATATCATTTTGTTTGTGTGTGCTCCAGATACCAAACAATAAGAACAAAATATATCAAAAGTAAATACTATATAAGGCCATCAGTCTATAAATATTTAGAATTACTTAAATTAAGTAACAGAGCTGAACTTATTAAAATATCACTTTTTATAAAAGAATCACTTACCATGCGGTCTGAAAATTTAAATGCTCGTGATGTATCGAATACAAATTAATGTGTGCTGATTTATTTATGTAAGGATACAAATGGAACAATTATTGGAATTTATTTATTGCAGCAAATGTTATTGGCATTTATTTCAAAATTGTAAGCTGTGTTAAAATAAACTTAGAGCAAATAATTGTATTTATTGTATTTATTTAAAAAACTGTTAATCTCATATGCATACATTTGTTTTGAAAATTCAAAACATATTCGATATTTGCTTATCTCCACTATAGAAATGGTATGATCATTTATGTTAACTTAACACCCTTTTCACAACGGTTGATTTTTTGTTGTTATGTTTTTTTTTTGTTTTTTTTTTCTTCTCAAAATACGGAAATATTGATGTCTTATCATGATGACATATTAGTTGTAAATATATATGTTTAGACGATGTACTATGTGCAAGTCTTGAATAAAAAAAGTCTGTCTGTCTGTCTGTCTGTCTGTCTGTCTTTAAATTTCACTGGTTACCCTCTTTCTGTTGTTGAATGGCGAAGATTTTGGAGATGTCCGTATCGCATTTACGTCTATGGAGTCATGTCGTTTTTAATCGATACGTCGGGCATTATTAAAGGTAAATAAACAAAGCCAGGATTTTTTGTCGCCCCTTTTTTAAAAACATTTTTAATATTGTCAATACGGATTTAGTCATATTGTGTGGACTATCATATTGTGAAACAGTGCCAAAACTTTTTTCTGAAAGGAGAGATAATCACCGAATTTCGGAACAGCTAAATAATAAGCTCTTTGAATACGACATGGTAACTGATCTTATGCCTTGGTGATATCTCACTACGTCTGACGCAAGCCGCAGACCATACGCAACATCGACCAGTCAAGCGGCAGACCATACGCAGCATCACCGCTCATAGAATCCCACCTTTGTGTTGACATGTTTTTGTTGTTTTTGTTTTGAAAGAATATTAAGTTTTCCATTTCTCATATCACAAATAACAATTTAAATCGACAATGAGGATACGATCGACGATGCAACTAACGCAATCTCCTCGCGAAGACGGTAAGGTGTGTTTCGGACGTGCGATCATATGCAAATACCCCAAGACAGACGCACGGCCCGAAAAATTGTCGTAGTTGTCGTGATTGTGGGAAAATTGCGAGTTAAGTGCGTTGGACGTGTGTTGAAGAACGGGGATGTAACCCGGTCGCCTAGGTCAGAAGCTCGTGTACCAACCACTGCGTTGAACGGACAGCAACAATTCGATGATTTGGGGATTTCGCATTTTTATTATTTTCGATCATCTCGCATTTATCGCTTCAATGAACTATTCTAAAATGCTTTTTTTCATCAATGTATACATTCCGATTTTAACATGTATTTAATTGGCAAATATATAACATGGGTAATATTTTTGGCATTTTCGGTGAATGCATGTCTGGTAAATGAGGGTTGGCGTAGATATACCTAGCATACTTATAGGTAGAGACGCGAGGTAAACCGTATTACGCGACTAATTGGCTGGTGTCGGCAGGATATTTCGTGACTTTTAATCTTTATTGTAGTTTTATGACCTATGTAAACAACGCGCGCATTGACTCGCTGTAGATTTTGTAAACATTTTGCCACTTTTCCGCACACATCAGCTGTGTGGTCCCGATGTGTGGTAGGTTGAGACAAAGCGTTGTAGAATTCAAAAGTTTCGTGTGTTTATTGTTCCTATGTTCAGATACATTACAATGAACTAAAATGTTCTACCAGCACTTCGACTTCATCACTGCAACCACTAGAGCTACTAAGTCAACTATCAATAAAAACAACTATGGGTCGTGCTCTGTGAAAAAGGCATTTAATACATGTGCGTAATGTATCGTCCCGTATTAGCATGTGCAGTCCGCCTTTATGATATTTTTCGTTTAAAGAAAGTCTCTTCTTAGCAAAAAATTAAGTTTACGCGGAAAGTGCCGACCCTGATTAGCCTATACGGATTGCACAGGCTAAATGGGACGACACTTTTCGCATATGCATGAAACTCCCTTTTCACCGAGCGCGGCCCATATAAATTAATCCAAACAACTTATTGAAAATTATTAATTGCACGTATGTCCTGAAACAATTGAATTTCTTTGAAGAAGGTCTAGAACAAAAATACATGCAAGAGGTTTTCTGTTTTGATAAACATTATTTGAATGTCTAATATTTGTGTAATGTATACTTTTTTACTGCTGATATTTGCGTGTGTCCGTATTTTTAAGGAAAATACATAATAAGATTTTATGAAAGCTGATTTGAAGAATAAATGGTTTCGTCCAATATTTTGTACAAAACGAGAACAACTTGCAAACAACGCTTCCGAGCAAGCTTAAGACTTAAGTGAGTCTTTTATGAACAATCTCCTGTTAACAAATGTATTTTGTTCCGTGATAGTTTTCAATAATCGTGTTTCGTCCAGATATCGTTTATACCTCCAATCTGTTTTTCTTATAAACTGGTGTTATCGTTAGAGTAGAAGTTATATATTTTTGTTGAAAGAAGTTTGTCCATTCGTTAATTTCCCAATGTATGTGTGTATATATATATATATATATATATATATATATATATATATATATATATATATATATATATATATATATGACAGGTTGTGAATTCAATAATATTAAAGTGATATAAGACGCATTGTTTGACTGTTGAATTGAGCTGAAAAGATTAACAAGCCAAAAGAGTTAGTTCAAAATGTGGTACTTGACACATTGTGCCCGCAAATGCTTTAAAAACGTCTTTTCCGTCATGATTATTTGAAAATTACATTTTTTAATATGCATATGAGGCATCTATTAAATATTTATTTTAATAACCAAACGTTTAGTAGATGAAACAATTAAATGTTAAAAAAAAGGACACGTGGACACATTTCATTTTCCATCCCAAAATGTGACTAGTATCGAAATTTCGCATCTTCTGTTGTTGTTATTGATAAACAATATTATTGGACTTCTGTGGTCCTGTAAAATGAATCCGAGTACATGTTTTACAGTGTCCAATGAATATCTGTTGTATTCACAGAGATGTTAACTAGTTGCAAACAAACCCGTTTCTTGCACAGAACATGACTTGTCTAACAACTTACAAGGGGAAAACATTCATTTTAGTATTATTAAAAAATAGTTTTGTACGTAATTGTTCGACCTCGTACATTCCCTCTTTAAACCCACATGGTCATATTCAGTGACTCATCTTTGATTGCAAGCAAAGGATCCGTTAATCACAGGAAAGTTCACCAATGACATGATCGATTCGTCTGGTCATAATCACCACGCATTCACGTGCTAGTGATTCTTGGAAAGTAGGGTACTTGATGAGGGGAAACACGCAACCGCAGTATCGTAGTTATCTCGGAATGCTACATGCAAACGAAACGAGGTCTTGGATATGGCGTTGAATGGTTCAATTTGCGTGAGTATGTCGTACACTTTCTTAATGTCTAATTATAACATATTTTATCGCATGTCATACCCTGTTTCCCATGTAATATAACCATTACAAATATTTTTATCTTACACATGTGTAATATACTTTTTAAGCATTTTCATTGGCTAAGTTTTCGTTCAATTGACCAATCGCATTTTGTTATTTTGCTGAAATGACGTTGCAACGTCAAATGATGTCACGAAATGATAACACCATTCGGGATTTATCATTATGTTTGCGTTAATATTTATTTAATTTTCTCATTTAAAAGCATGTGATAGAAAAGATCTGACACTCGTTTTCATTTCATACCATAGTTTATCAAACTCGTCCAGTGAATTCGTTAGTAAGCTGGCCAAAGACTCGCTTACTAACAAAATTCCTGAACTCGTTAAATAAAATATGGTATGATATGACAACTCGTGCCAGATCCTATATATATGACAGTTCTGAGATTGTACTTGATCGTGCTTCATGGTAACGTTCACTCTTGTACGGCATGCATGCTCCCAGAAAGTTCACATGCTTTAATCTGAAATCCAACCAAAACGTCTTTTGAACGTGTATTACATGATACATAACACACTTTTGATTTTGTTTTAATGTTGTTGAATGCAATACAGTTAAATAATATCAACAGAAAATAAATGGCTGAATTAAATTCGGGTATACCAAATACAATCCCGCTTTATCTTATTACTGTTTAAATAACATTTAAGTTCAAGCGACATATTTATGTTTGCAATGTTTTTCAAGCCATCAGTTTTCGGTAGAAGTCTACGGATCAAATATGCATGGTCGTAGAAAACCGCACAGAGTGACAAATGGTAGTTTACATGGAAAGAATGTTTACGGTAAGAAACTAATTACAAGAAAAACAAGTCCGTAAAGTCCGGCTTTCATAGAGCGAGTCCCCATTTATAGCGCTGAATTAGTTATATAATATTTCATATCGGAATTTTAAACGAGTTTTCGGGTTAGTTTTTGAGTTTGATAATTATAGCACGTTTATTATTCTAAAAACGTCGCGTTAAGTTATTATATTTTGTAATTGCTTAATGTCAGTCGATTTTTTTTTATACAATGAGGCATTAAAACACTCATATAAGAAACTAGATTTCAGAGATTGCCATTGAGATTTGCATACGATTACAATTGACCGTACCGGTACTTTTTTTAAATAAGCTC
This sequence comes from Dreissena polymorpha, assembly GCF_020536995.1. NCBI lineage: Eukaryota > Metazoa > Mollusca > Bivalvia > Myida > Dreissenidae > Dreissena > Dreissena polymorpha. The sequence continues at coordinate 22,806,144 of NC_068369.1, read as the reverse complement.
ACACTTTTTAGTCACTGCTTTTCAAGGGAAGCAACAGCTATATCACTGAAAATTTCTAAAACGGAGTAGATTCCCCTAAATAGACATTTTCAATTTGTTGATCAATACGATCAAGATGCCACGCACATAAAACGCTTTATGACATTTATAGAGAGTTGACCTGTTTGCTAGCTTTGCGGCGGGGCAAGATCAAAGAATGCTCAAACATTGTTGAAAACAATATATGCCGCCAAATGGTCGTTTTACGATTTGTCGTAAAGCTAAGTGTTCCAGAAAAGCCCCTTGTTATTGAAAGTTGTTCTCCGGTGGTATCTAGTCATAAAGCAAAAACGTCATTTGTTTCTACTGACATCAATAAGTAAGTATGATAGTTAGGTCGGCTTCATTTTTTTAAAGTAAACAATTTTCAGCGATTCCCACTGTAGACAGAATTTTAAATGACATGCAAAAATCTTCCGAACCTCAATTAAAACAGTGTCGAAAAGTGGACGATTTTTTCGAAATGTACTCGTTTCAGGTTTGCATTCTGAAAACGTTCAATGTGATGTGTGACTCATTTGGGTTACTTTGACCTTAACGTGTCACTCAAATCACACATTTGCATGTGGGAACATAGTGTACGACTTGTTTTATGGCTTGTGAATATTTAACATTTCATAACTAGTTTAATAAAGTTACCTGTGTTTATCGTTCAATAAAAATGATTTGGAGTTCAGATGGGTAAAGATTAAAGCGTTCGTTTTAAAAAGCGACGCATTAAAATGAGTATGCGGTTATTATTTCGATTATATTAACAAGATCTGTCAATTATGTTTGCAATCGAAAAGCAGGCATATTTACCAAGCAGCGCTTAGGTCAGGGCAAGTAATTACCTTATTACGCAATTTTGAAGCGATCTTTTGCGATCTTACAATATTTTCAAAACATATAAAACTTTGATGAAAATTAATCTTTAATACATGTTCAAAAGAACTTATACTAGAACATAAACGAAATTCGGGTTTTATACATGTTTAAATAATTTTCATTTATTCAGAAACAAACTCAGTACATACAACGGCAAATCTACACTTTTCCATGCTGATTTGTTCTTACGATATGTTGCCATAATCTTTGTTTCAAACAAATACGAGTTGACGTGTCTGAATCGGCGGAGACATAGTCAATTTTGATTTTGAAGTAATTCATTTTTAAGTAAACAACTTATGAAACGGCATCGTTATAAGATTGTTAATATATTTAACTAACTTTGTCTTTATATTTTGTATATATTTGGTTTATTATTAAGAAAACAAAATAAAATAAATATGGATTGGTTTATTATTAAGAACATCAATTGTGTCATTAAAATCGTATATTGTCGCTTTATAAGACAATAATAGGTATTAAAAAAAATTTTGAAACAAAAAGTTAGAAAAAGTATATGTTGGACTCGGTGTCATTTATAAGTTGTGAATAAAGAATTTCAATCGGCTCGTTGTTTTATAGAGGATTGGGTTGGGGACGCCTAGCATTTAATACAATGATAACGATTGTTTTACAGCCCCTCCCTTTCCCGTGATATGTTGCAAAGGTAGGTAATGCTTCATATTTCGAAAAAATCCAAAAATGACTTTCTCCCCTGAAAACAGAAAATCGACGTGTTTTTTTTTTCAACACCGCTCGGTAAACTGCGGGGGTGGAGGGCTTAACTTAAAATTTGTATGGCATAGTTTTTTGTCGGGGCTAAACTTAAAATGTCTATGGCATAGTTTTTGTCGGTACTTGTTTGTTTCATCTTCAGGTACGATTTCACTTTGTTGCCTGTTAACGTTATGTGATCAAACCATTTTGTTAGAGCATTTACCGTACTGATCATAACGGCAGAGATACTGAATGCAATTTCAAATATAAATTTGTTCCTGTTCTTTTTTTGAAAGCGTGTTTCCATCCACGCCGAGCCCACAGTAGGAAGCACTAGTTACCATAGGCATAAACACCACCAGTAGTTTGATACATTTGATATTATTGTGGACATCGGTTTAAAGGTCTCAATGTAAATGAAAATTGCTATGATAATTTATGGCATGCCTATACTTAATAGCAACAGCATAAAACATCTTAAATCTACATGCAAAGGTGTGACTTTAGCTGACTTATGAATTACAAGAGGTAATTTATGGAATTCTGTATTTATTTTGTAAATGCATGATTAAATATTATTTCCCAATGTTTCAGCAGCAGGCGCATTAGATTAAGCTGTAATTTTAACAGTGTGTTGTCATATTTTGGGTGGACCCCAAGCATCATGCGCTTGTCATATGTTATTTAAAATAATAAAACGGCATTGAAATTTCATTTTGGGATATATATTATTATTGCGTACCGTTTTAAGTACCGAAACGTCCAACTTAACTGCAAACGTTTACTTCAAGGGCATCTACTCTGAATAGCTAGTTGAACGTGATAAATACTTATTGCGTCCCTTATGCTGTAATCGTAATACGAATTTTCAATTCATCTGTATAAAATTGTACCACTGATTTCTGCGGAATCAACGCTCCAAACACATCAGTATACCTAATTGAGTGCCTTTAAAAAAACGTTCAAATTAAATAACCTTTCAGTATGCTATGTTTTATTTAATAAATAATAGTTGGACAGTATCTGAAATCATGACAAACCGGTTAGTGTATTGTATCGATATGGTAATTTTCTTCGCTAGAATTGACAAAACGGTTTGAGAGCTATCTATTAAGTTTATGTAGTGTTTTTTTGTTATCTTCTGGACTTCTTGTTGTTTTCTGTAATTTATGTTCCCGTCAATTTTCTATATACATTTGTGTTAGGCAAAGATTCATAGTTCAATACATGCATTCATTGACACCAGTTCTCAGCAATATAACATTTTGCCAAAGGAGCATTTCAATTTAAGCATACGTCATTGGTTATGGAGTTACCATGTAGGCTTTAAAAATACACCTTATACAATGTAGACTTTTGACAACGCTGGTCGATCAACCAATGCTATTAAATAGCACAATATAAAAGCGCGACCAACGCCAAAGCATACATCACAATGGGACGACAAAAACTTTGGTATAAGGCATCATGCAAATACTCGTAAATGGATATAATTTATCGATGTCTTATGGCCTTTAAGTGATATTATGCGCATCTAACAGTACATGCTATGTTTATAGGTGTCTATCACAACCGTTGTTTATTTTTGGCGTTTTCACTTCATATACACTTACAGTTGTTAATGAAGCATCAACATTTTAAGACAATATCCCGGAAAGAGAATATTAATACATTTGAAAGTCAACCGTACTTTCGTTTGACAACTGATAATGTATGTACGATGTCAATATAAATTTAGTTTTAGTGCAGATTCGATTATACGACACAAAGACAAAATTTTGTTTTACGGATCATTTTAATTTCCTGCAACCATATCTGCTCATACGACACACGAACACTAACTCCGATCCTAATAAAAAGACTGTTCCGCTCGGGTTAGAGGGCAGGGACAGTCATATAAATTATCGAATATAATATATATTATTTATAAACAACTACTAGCAAGATGAGTTGCAGATTATTGGTCAGTTACCACATTTTAACTAACTCTTTTGACCTGTTAATTCCTTTCAGCTCAATTCAACAGTGAAAAATTCGCATAATATCACTAGGGTACTGTAACCATGCACACTCTGCAATTGCGAGCAATATGAAAGAACCTAGTGTACACACAGAAATTGAACACCGTGTAAGCAATAGGATAGAACATCGTTTTAAAATGGGTTACACAAGCATGCATGCCATGAGATATAGCATCGTGTGTACAATAGGATAGAGCACCATGTAAACCCTTGGATAGAGCACCATGCAAGCAGTTGGACAAGCCACCGTGTAAACAATGAGATAGAGCAACGTGCAGGCAACTGGGTGTTGCACAGTATTAACAGTATTGATAATGGGATAGAGCACCATAAATGCGATAGGATAGAGCACCGTGTAACAATGGAATTGGGCGTCGCCAACACATGGGTATCGTATATACAATGTAATAAAGCATCGTGTATTTAATATAATGGAGCACAGTGTAAACAGCTTGAACGAGCAGCATTATGGCAATACGATAGACCACCATGAAAGCAATAGGGTAGAGCACAAGTACATAACAGAATATAGCACCATGAAATCACTAGGAAAGAGACTGTAACATTGGAATAGAGAAAAGTGTAAATAACCAAACGTTAACCGTGGAAACAACTGGATTAGAGCACATTGTAAACAATAAGTAAGAGCATCGTGCTAACAATGTCAAAAAGCACCGTGTAAACGCGGTACAATAGCTCCATGTAAGCAATTGAAAGAGCACAGTGTATACAACATGATAGAGCACCGTGTAAACAATTAAATAGAACAACGTGTAAACAATTGGCAAGAGCTTCGTGAACGCAATTTGATACATCGCCTTGTAAACAATTTGACAGAGTACCATTTCAACAGTGGGAAAGCGCAACACACCGTTATCCAACCAAACGCTGCTAACCGCTTCTGAAAACGGGCGAAACGAGGCAAGGGGCTGGCATTTTGTACGACCAGCTTCAAGTTCTTGAAGAGGAGACTTGCTCTGGCGCCGCCGATATTGACCTAAGCCCTGGACAACAGAATACCAAGCCGGATCATAAAGGGTTAAAACTAAAATGAACGCACATTATAATGCAAGTCTTCAAAGAGGATGAGACAAGTCAGCTGCTGGAGCTAAGACATTACGTTACCAACAAGGGAACAACCATATATATGGTTCAGCGGGGAGGATTCTTAACATAGCCACCTGGTTGCTTGCATCGTAAGAAAGAATTTGTCAATAGCTTCATCAGTTGCATCACAGTTTCCAGCAAGCTCATCTCCATCAGTATCTCAGAGATACCTCACAACATCACCATCAATCCCGTCTTCGAACCAACCTCAGACAACGAGGGCGATTCGATTGAACAGTTTTGTTAAGAGCCGTATCGCATCATAGACCATGTCCTGAAGAGAGACAATCTCCCCGCCAAAGTCATGTCTGGCACAGTAGGTAGATTCGGAAATGGAGACACCAAAAAAAGATAGCTGAGAATTCTTCCGTTCGCCAGAAGCCACCAACTTACACTGCCAAACACGCTGCACCCACACTCGCCTTAAAACATCGACCTGGCATGCTCCAAAATATCTAGTACACAATCAGGTCGAGTTCATACTTGCGCCGCCACGGTGCAATTTAAGCATCAAAAAGGCGCATACAATACCGTTTCCTGGAGCAGAAATCGGCATCGACCACGACTAAGTTCTGACGACCATAAAGCTGAAGTTAAAGAACAATCGCATCAAGAACCCTCACATTTTATTTGACTTCTAGATATTGAAATATCGAGATATAGCAGAGGCACATATAGGTGGTACGTTTGCAAGCCTGAACATCATATACAGTGACATTGATAACATCAACAACAACATAAATGAAGTTTTGCTGTCATCAGCAAACAAATTCTAAGGAGAGGAAGGAGGAACAACAAGCCATGGATGACCACCGAGATCATGGACACATGCGATAAAAACAGCGGAAGCATGAGATGTACAAAAGACCGCGTATAGATCATTTTACCCAAAACGAATAGGTAGCCGAAGAAATATATAACAGATGCCAATTTGGAGTGGATTGAGATTAAATTTAACATCATTGTAAAAGAGATAACCACACGCAGGAGTAAGAAGGCCTACAACACTCTTAAGATCCTCTTGAAGACAAGTCAGCCCAATCGTGTGTTTTGGCAAACACTGTCGGGAACCTCCTGACCGAAAGTTTCGCAGTACTGAACAGTTGCACTGAACACTGCAGAGAGCTACCCGCTTCGACCAGACCGAATTCCATTTCAGAACGACCCTAGACCAGAAGCGAACGACAAACATGTCGAGAAGGCAGGAGACAACGTCCCTTCTGAGCTTATAAAGCAGAAGAGAGGTAAAGGCTGCAGCAACGACGGCAGTATGCTAGAAAATCTGGGAGGACAAAAAGTGACACAAGGCGCGGGACCAGCTTCCGGTAATACCCCTACCAAACAATGTCAAACCTCATTCTGTGCCAGAATCAGCTTCATCAACCATCCCAGCAAAGTCATGCTACATCTCGTCCTAAACTGATTGAACAGAAAGGCCGAGCAACTGTTGGCAGACGAGCAGACTTGATTCAGAGCTTAGTGCACTGTTTAAAAGATCTGAACTGAAACTGCTGAGTAATTATTTAGAAACACCTGCAACACCAACAAGAGCTCTAACTGAACTTAACCGAGTTTAAGAAAGCTTTCCGCCGTGTGTGGCATGTTTGCCTACGGCATGTTCTGAGAGGGTTCAAAATTGACCAAGGGCTGGTACATATCATCAAAGAACTCTATGGAAACGCCAACAGCTCAGTACTTCTCAATGGAAAGATGGGTGATTTCTTCAGGACATCAGTGTGCGTCCGTCAGGGATGTCTTATCACCCCGTAAACGTAAAGGTTTTCTTTAAAGACAAATATTACAGGCTACACTCTTTTTCAACTACGATGTGATTTTCGTCGGCAACAGATCAATCTCTAACTAGAGATTCGCTGTTGACATTGTCCTCTTGGATGGCAACAGCAATGAATTCCAAGAACTCAATTACAAGCTCTCTGAAAGAGCCAGAGCGTACAGGATTGAGGTCAGCACTGTTAAGTTGAAGAACATGAACGGCGAGAACCTAGAAAAAGTGATCAGTTTCAAGTACTTGGGATCAGTCTTGTCAAATGATGGCACCAGTACCGCTGAGGTCCAAATAAAAATTGTCATGGCGACCATATCGATTGCCAGACTGAGGTAGTTGTGGACAAGCAACTTCAAGAGATTTATACAAGAACGCCGGGTTAAGCACCACGTATCCATCCACAAAGATATGGCACTACCTTTAACTTAAAAAATTTGAGATACATATGATTACAACTTCTGTCACATTCATATGAATGCTGCATTCTGATTGGATAATTTGTTCACGTGACCGGTTTTTCATTTTCCGATGAACCCACTTCGTATGCAAATTTAAAGATGAATATTCATGACACTACTTTGTGGTCATAACAAGTTGCCAAAATGACGTTATGTTTTGCGCGAAACTTAATAGCGTTGTTTTGTATTGGTCAATAGCGAAATGACGTTATATTTTTGCGCGAACTTCACAGATATACCCGTTTGACGGAGATGAAACCGAAACTGAAAATAGATTCATACGCTAGATTAAAAATTACTTTTATTACCCTTACCACGATAGAATTTCAGCTTAAAGATCATTTTGTGTTGTAATTAAAAGAATTGAATAGCATTTTTCTGCATTTCATCGATGTATGAACTGTCGGGAAAAATACACTTAATTTATTAGGCGTAATTTTCCCGACAGTTCATACACCGATGAAATGCCGAAAAATGCTATTCAATTCTTAAATATTAGAATAATACACTACGTCTAAACTTATCATCTCGTAGACACCAACTTAGGGCACCAAGTAAACACTGATTGATGACACCAAGTACACACTGAGATTTTACACTTAGTCAAGTCTTGGCTAGGAAAATATAAGACGTAAATATGAAAGTGTGTCGGCACAAAGAAAATGTTCTCATAGAATCATGTATAAATTACGAAGATATGACAAATATACTAAAGTATACCATCATATAAACACTTAGAAAAGGCACCATGTTTAAACTGACACCATGTTCACACTGATATATGGTACCATGAATACACTGAGATATGGAACCATATTAACACTTAGAAATAGTACCATGTTTACACTGTGATGTGATACCATGTTTAAACTGAGATATAGCGCCATGTAAATACTGAGTGGTGGCACCATGTAAACACTGAGATATGGCGCCATAAAAACATTGAAATATGGCACCATGTAAACACTAAGATATGGCACAATGTAAACACTAATATATGGCACCGTGTAAACAATCAGATTTGGCACACTGTTAGCACTAAGATATGGTACAATGTTTACATTGAGATACGGTACCATGTTTGCACTGAGTTGTGGCAACGTGTTTGAACGAAGATATAGTACCAATTTTACACTTATATATGGCGCCATGGTTACACTGAGATGTGGTACCGTGTTTCCCCTGATATATGGCACCATGTTTTCAATGAAATATGGCACCATATTTACACTAAGTATGAAATATTGTTGACACTGAGAAATTGCACCATGTTTACACTTAGATATTGCACGATGTTTACACTGAGATATAGCACCATGTTTTCACAGAGATTAAGCACCAAGTTTCCACTGACATATGGTATCATATTTACACTGAGATATGGCACCATGTTAACACTGAGATGTGGAACCATGTTAACACTGAGATATGGCGCCATATTTACTCTAACAAATGGCACTATGTATACACTGAGATATGGCACAATCTAAACACTGAGATGTGGCACCATGTTTACACTGAGATGTGGCAACGTGTTAACACAAAGATATGGTACCATGTGTACACTTATATATGGCGTCATGGTTTCTCTGAGATGTGGTACGGTGTTTCCCCTGAGATATGACACCATGTTTTCAATGCAATATGGCACCATGTTTACATTAAGTATGAAACATTGTTGCACTGAGATATTGCACCATGTTTATAGTTAGATATTGCACCATATTTATACTTAGATATAGCATCATGTGTACACAGACATATAGCACCAAATTTACACTGATATATGACATCATGTATACACTGAGATATGGCACCATGTAAACACTGATATGTGGAACCATGTTTACACTGAGATATGGCGCCATGTTTACACTTAGAAATGACACCATGTTTACACTGATAAATGGTACCATGTTTACACCGAGATATGACACTATATTTACACTGAGATGTGGAACCATGTTTACACTGAGATATGGCGCCATGCTTACACTAAGATATGGCACCATGGCACCATGTAAACACTAAGATGTGGCCCCGTGTTTACACTTAGCTAGTTCACAATGTTGACACTTATATATGGCACCATTTTAACACGGATATATGGCACTATGTTTACACTTATAGATGGACTATGTTTACACTTAGATGTGGTACCATGTAAACACTGAGATGTGGCATTCAATTCTTGGTAGTTGCGCAATGTTATACTCAGATGCGTCACCTGAAACTGTGATATTCCATCATGTTATACATGTACTTCCTTTATTGCAAAATTGATGCTCTGGCATAATACGAAATAGAGATAGGACACACATTGAACGCTTAGACAACACTAAACTTAAAGAAAAAGATATGACACCATGTAAAATCACAAGGCTGCCTTCCAACTATTAAATAAAGTAAAATGTAATTTCGTGAATATGTGACGCCATATATTGAATGTGTAGACAAAAGTCAATGCCAAATGATTGGAGTGTGGCTAAATGTAGAAGTGTATGAACATTGGCAATGGCTTATCGAACGAGAACAGTTGTATTACATTACACGGTATTACATTTTCCAAGTTTAGTTTTAGTTATATCTATGAGGGGTATTTATATGACCAGGTGGACGTGGTAGTAGCGTGAATATTACATCTCTATGTGTGCCAGTTACAGGCGGTCATGCGACATAATTGTGAGACATAATTGTGAGACATATTTGTGAGACATAATTGTGAGACATAATTGTGAGATATAATTGTGAGACATAATTGTGAGACATAATTGTGAGACATAATACGAGTATGTCTGTTCTTTTTATCTGCGTGGTGATAAGGTAATGAGGGAAGTTGGACGTAAGAGAAACGAGAAGAATCGACCTTCTACATGCTTGGAATTAGCATATATTTGCAAGTTTACCATTATGTGATCACTTCTCTCTAATTAAGTAGGACAGTGCCGAATAAGAGCATTAAGAGGAATTAAGAAAATGTGCTTTTCGGAACACGACAAAATATTAACTTGATATAAAGTATTAAGTCGATATTTCGGCTCACATGTTACATTTACCATTTAGATATTGATTCTTCCCGATATTCATAAACGAATAATTGTCTTCTTTTTATGTTCTGTTACTTAGAAACGTGGTTTGAAAACGCTTTTAGAGCAAACTTAACGCAGTATGGTTTTCATACTTAAAACATTGTAAAAATTTATAAATTTTATGCCAGTTTATTTTTTGTTTGAGAGATTGAACAGTTGAAAATATGATTATTTAAATGTCGCAAATATATTGCAATTAAATTGTTCATTTTGAGATATAAAATCAGCTTTTCGATACTATGATATAAAAACATAAATATGCACAATCAGAATGCAGTAAAGCCTCGCAATATTAGACTACGCAGGCGGTTTTACTGAACGATGTATATATTGAAATTGCATTACATATGTTGGCGGTCCCCAATGTCTCAACAGGTGTTGACGGCATCAAAAGGGGCAATAAAACATTTTACGATAATAAGGAAGACTGGTTAAAAGATGTTTAAAGTCGTAAGTCAATGGTCGACATAAAATCCAAATAGCTAGTTGTAATAAAAGACATATAACAGCCGCATAATTGTGTTTGTAAACCATCTGTATTTATTGCGCAATTTACGCAACATGGGAGTTAATAGAAGCACATAAGTTACGATGTGATAAAAGCATGTCGATTATTTCTGTTTTGATTTCTTATAATCATTATTTTCACGCACATCATTAATCATGATTGCATTATCATATGTCAGTAATTATAGTTATAATATGTTTCACATTGATGCTGCTTATCTCAGGGGCTTTTTTAAAAACTTCATAACCATTGCACAAGAGTTTACACAATTGACTATTTGATGGTGATATCTCCTATCTGATAGCATTAATGAATGTCGCTATATGGTGTTATGTCAATGATTAGACCCAATACTTTTATTTCAAGTTAAATCATTCACAAAGCAATATAACTGATACAGACAATATCTGTTCGATTACATCATTTTTAAGATTAGCATTTAATAAAAAACCCAGTCACAATTTTGAACACAAATCTGAAGCAGACAATTGTATCAAGCAAAGTAGAGCTAGCATTTAATAAAAAACCAGTCACAATTTTGAACACAAATCTGAAGCAGACAATTGTATCAAGCAAAGTAGAGCTAGCATTTAATAAAAAACACAGTCACAATTTTGAACACAAATCTGAAGCAGACAATTGTATCAAGCAAAGTAGAGCTAGCATTTAATAAAAAACACAGTCACAATTTTGAACACAAATCTGAAGCAGACAATTGTATCAAGCAAAGTAGAGCTAGCATTTAATAAAAACCACAGTCACAATTTTGAACACAAATCTGAAGCAGACAATTGTATCAAGCAAAGTAGAGCTAGCATTTAATAAAAACCACAGTCACAATTTTGAACACAAATCTGAAGCAGACAATTGTATCAAGCAAAGTAGAGCTAGCATTTAATAAAAACCACAGTCACAATTTTGAACACAAATCTGAAGCAGACGATTGTATCAAGCAAAGTACAGCTGATGTTGTAAGGAAAATACTTATAGTTGTGGTAAGAGAAACAATACGCCATTTTTGGAATTATATGAGTATTTATTAATACATGCGGTTTGGTACTTCTTGTATGTCTTCAAAGCTGAAAACAGTTGTACTGAATTATTTGTGGGAAGAAATATTTTTCAAAAACATGCATAATCAAATTGACAAAACAGAAACTTGATCAAACAGTAAATCGATAAACGGCCGTCTCTTCCCTCTTGTTTTTTATATTTATAAGGATAAAAAATAGATAAAATCATAATTGTATATGTAATAATATCAGTCAATTTTGAATTCGGTCAAAATCAAACAATAAATATCGTAAATAGAGCAATTCAGGCAATTAATTTGATTCGTTTGAAGTCTTGTTAAAATTCAATATCTACTTGAATATTTATGATATTCATTATAAAGACTAGAGAAGGTACTTGAGACCATGGAAAAGTTGGTTTTGAAACTTGGGCATATTATCTACTATCGCATTTATCGCCAACGTTCGCGACATCTCGTGTATTGCCATTTACAAAATTTATGCACCGAAAGTAAATTTGATAAAGAGCGTTTTATCATAATCTAAATATTAAATTATATTAAATATTATAAGACAGGCTAAAACCAAAAAATAACCCCAAAATGGAACAATTCAATCATTTTATGTTTATATGAAAATGATTAGCTCCAAAATATGTAAAACAAATATGATGATCCATCAGGTATATAATCCACGGAGATCCTTTTTCTTAACCCACCATTGTTGGCGTGTTAATCACGTGACAAACTCCGTAAGTTTTTTCGGTCAAGTTCGGAAGATGTTCGTCACTAGTGTCAACCGTTAAACGAGGGCTAAAACTTAATACTGTATTTTATATCTTACGAATTCTCCGATTTGTAAACGCACTTATCTAAAAGATAAAAACAACATTTCTCCCTATTTCCTTTTTCTGCCTTAATAAAGAGTGCATTCAATGCTTGATTCAAATTGTATTAATGCGCACACTTTCATAATAAGTCTTGAAGTTGATTTTTCAAGTTCCCTTGTGGTAGGCTCGATAGAGCTGTCACAGTGATACATGCGTACGTACGTGCGTTCATTCGTCCGCCTTACTGTTAATTCACAGCCCATCGTGCAATTTTAAATAACTTTTCAATGATATTTATCATTTGAAAATATTATATCGATAAAAAAAAAGAATTATGAATGCAATTCTTGGGTTTTTATTTCATAATTGGATATCACTTACAATGAAGGGGCCTTCTGTATCTCGATATCCTTTTTTAAAAACATGATATATTCAATGTCACAGTATATGTGTTACATTTTTATATTAACCAAATCATATTTGTCTACATGTTTTTATTTTGCATTTTTCAGACTTAACAGGCAGACAACATTATAAGGTATATAGCAAACATGAGTAAACATGATACTGTATTTGAGCCGCTTCGTGCAAAAATGGCCCGTAGTACATAACCGAACAGTGATGCTTACGATATGCCTCGACATCCGTATTCTCTGATAAGAAATCATGTTTTTCATATGTTAGCCAATGGCCAGCATGCGCATTTGGCATAATACCATTTTTGCACGACGCGGCGCATACATGTATACATTAACCCATTTATGCCTAGTGGACTCTCCAATCCTTCTAATTTGGATCAATTTATTTCCAAAATTAGGGATGTCTAGTATATTAATTTCTATATTTAGAATATTTCTTACAAAAATTCCTTTAAGCAAACAGCGCAGACCCTGATGAGACGCCGAATCATGCGGCGTCTCTTCTGGGTCTACGCTGTTTACCAAGGCCTTTTTTCTAGACGCTAGGCATAAATGCTTTAATAATAATATCTACACATTCTACAATTTTAACCGTATAAGCTGTATACATATACCTGAAAAAATCAAATTAACAAACTGTTAGTTCGAGTGTGCTTTTAAATTGGATTAAAACAATTGTAAGAGGGGTGAAAACAATTCTTTCTTCAGTCATGGAACAAAGCAAATGTCACATTTGTATGCATACCAAACAGTTGACGTATATAACAATGAGGACTATATACATGTACACGTATACAATCTACATGAACTACACGTTCGTATATGATACGGTACTTAATCAAAGTATATTTAACATACGAAGAATTTATTGCATTTTCAAGAATTAACGAGCTGAAAATATTTGCGAATAATGAGGTTGTACATTAAGCCACCATTCTTCAATGCATTCCGATCAAAATTCTTCCCTGCTTTAATTAAATGCTTCGTATATCACACACCTTCTAAATGAACGACTCTCGTGGGATCCATAATAGTTGTATCGCGTTGTCCGGCATTAAATCGGGGCATGGTCGATAGGCTAGTCTCTATCTCATTTGTTCATTATTACGTTCGATGCCATTTTGTTTACGACTTCCCTTTGATGCCATAAAACAGCGTTGTACAAGAGAGAAAAGATGGTAAAACGTGTCAACGCGAAGATGATGAAAAGAAGTCTTTCATGTGCGCGGCTTTCAGGATTTCATCAATTGATGGAACAAGTCGGAGAATCCCTCTGTAACCAATTGTGTTGCACAAGGCCGGAAGTTCCTTGCATCTTTGAAGGCAGTCCGCGCAGAAAAGCCTTCAACGTTTTCAGCACATGCTTATTGTATTTGGAGCGTGCTCTGTTAAACGGGGGATTAATGCATGTGTTGAAAATGTCGTCCCAAGTTAGCCTTTGCAGTCCGCACAGGCAAATTAGGGACGACACTTTCCATTTTAAGATATTTTTCGTTTAAAGAAAGTCTCTTTTTAGCAAACAACGGACTTCACATGCTAATCTGGTACGACACTATACGCACATGCATTAATCCCCATTTTCACAGAGCTCGGCTCATTTTAATTAATGTTAATCACATGTCCGAGACCATTATTGTTATTTTTCCATTCATTTCGACTTCATTTCGTTTCATCTTCAAATTAAAGGAAATACTTGAAGCACTTCCTAGATGAATGCTCTTACTATGCCCATGCCTATGTGGTGTTTTTCATACTTACAAAGTTTATTGTCTACACGTTGGCATAATCATGTTGTTTAGTCATACTGCCGTGTGAAATGTACGTTCAGTACATATGTCCATACTGAATGCTGTACAAGAAAGATAACACTTAGGTAACATATAATATAATATAATATAATATAATATAATATAATATAATATAATAATATAATATAATATAATATAATATAATATAATATAATATAATATAATATAATATAATATAATATAATATAATAACTACTATCTTAGTATTAATTAAACGTTATTATTGTTTGCTACAACATTTGAACAGTGTTTAAGAACTGTGTTTTCATTCTACTTAGTATTGTTTCGAGTCTTAACTACAGAACTATCGTTATTGATGTGCACTTTAATACGTTGTACATTTAAAACGAGGTGTGTCACAAGTAAAGATATATCTGTTTCATAATATATGTTAGAAATCATTTTAAGAACTTTCTGATCAGTACTGTATGTATTGTCCTTCGAGTGCAAACAATGAAGAAGCAAGACACGAGGTCGCCAGCACGTATTATGGAAAACGGAAATCGGAGTGCATTGTTAAGGCAATGCGCGCGTAGGTGATTTTCGTAAATGTTTTAGCCCCATGATTTGTATGAATGAACGTGGAACAAGCATTTCTACAAGTGGATGCTATTTTTCTAACGTGTTGTATTTGGACACACTTTTTCAGACAAATAAATAATCATCGATGGTATATTGAAGTCTGTAGGACATGCATTTTTATGCACTATAAAATGGTCATTGCATGTTCAAACGGACACGTTTATAAATAATTATATTTGAGCAAAATATTATAATAAGCGCATCGTTTTAATGATGTTATGCTTTCATGCCAAACGCGGCCGGCATGAGTACCAACAAGCCTGCGTAATAGCTGGACTGGAGTAACGTTGGCAGTATATGACATTAGGCCCATTTTCGCACGATACGGCTAACAGTACGTTATCATTATCATTGCGTGATATAATTCAAACGTGAAATTAAAGTTAAATCAAGTCGCTTTAAGTTTTACGGGAGTGTTGACGCGTTTTGAAAAGCTTGAATGTTATATCAAATGCAGTATCATTCCGGGGGAATTACTTTCTTTAAAGGGACCTATTCACAGATTCTGGCATTTTTTAACTTATTCATTAAATGCTTTATATTAATAAATGTAAACATTGGATCGTAAAAGCTCCAGTAAAAAATCAAGAATAAAATTTAAAAAAGGTAAAGAACATTGCCCGGAGCAGGTTTCGAACCAGTGACCCCTGGAGTCCTGCCAGAGTCCTGAAGTAAAAACGCTTTAGCCTACTGAACTATTCCGCCGAGTACACATATTTGACGTATTTTATACCTTATATAAGCAATCTTCGTAGTTTCACAAAATTTAACGACAAAAACAGAACTCTCCAAATTATTCAATCGTTTCGCGTTGCAACGCTTTATAATTTTTAGGTTTTAAAATCGTCAAAAGATGCATATAATGGCTATATTAGACCATGGTAAATGTTCAGTAGTACTGTTTCCTCACAAATATCATAACTAAAACGAAAATGTGCGAATCTGAAACAACTTTTTTCAATTTTGTCAATTTACCAAAGCGTGAAAATATCCCTTTAAGACTATCTTTATTTTTTTATGCAATTGCTTCCTTAAGACTGGTCATTTCTGTTATGCAAGCGTAGTTAACACTTCTCAACATGTGTTAAACCTCGACAACTCCACTCCTTCGGTTTAATAACGCCAGCCTACTTGCATGCCAGTATGCAGTAACGTGTTTAATTGTGTTTTAAAACTTTGACGTAAGCTTGAATAAAAAAATAACGATTAATCACTGCGTGCTTTTGGCTGTATAATCTATACATACGTTGTAATGTCTCATTTCAATTTCAATGTGATTATGCATCAATCATTGATTTTATGGTATGAACCACGTCTGATTATGTCTATCTATAATTACATCAGCATACATTCCGTTCCGAAAGCCTCCGACCGTCTCTATGGGTGGGCATGACACGCATTGCCGTTTTTCGGAAAACATACTACTTTCTATGATATATTTTGAACACTATCTGTGACATTTCATTGATATATGCGGCCCGTTGCGGGCTCCATGCTGTGAAGTCATATACGTAAAATGCCGGAGGCACAACTGTTTACTGCCAGCGGGGGCAATAAAACGTTACGTTACACTTCTCCAGCTCGCCGTGTTTACCATGTGTGTGGTAACGGGGAAGATTTAACACATCCAGGCACAATCATTCAAGGTTTAATTTAAACAAAATTTTGTCTTATGACGAGGGCTGAAAAACTTTTATGATGGTTTGGATTTGATTTAGCGCTTTACGATGGTATACTTCGGCTTAGCGTGCCTTATTGTACATTTCGTGCACATAGTTGAAACGGTTTTCAACATGCGTCGAAACTATTTGGTCCAGGCGGTGGAAAGATATCGACGGAAGATTTTATTTTTAAAATGGCTAGCTCTTCTTTGTGCATGGCTTAATTGATAATGACCAGTTTACGACGTGTTAGAAACTTTTACGACATTCATTTTAAAAGCAATGGCAGGTGGAACTATGGCAGGAAGCGGGTTACCATGGCTACGGGTTAGAAATAGTTCGCTGATTGGCTGAAACGCGGCATAAATGTCAGTTCATACGAAGCTTCAACTTGTCAGTGAATAATCTAGCATGCTTTCAAAAGATTGTTTGAGACAGAATTGTATGATATGACTTTGCCTTCCGTGATACTTTCCGTTGTGCTTTGCATTATTCGTTGTAAGCTATTGAAACAAGCTACATGTAAACATGCAAGCCTACGTTATACACTAGTTGAATTTCTTGCCATGTACAAACAATATACATGTATAACAAAACACATCAGGTTTAGCATCCGTTTGTGATAAAGCGTTATCTCATCAGATATTGTATCTTGGCTCAAGAGAAGGGCGTTCACTTACAACGCGGGAAGTTGAAAGTTTGAGACTCACATGCGAGTCGTTCTGACATAGTCACTTGTGTACCCAGCAGGTAATACAATCAATGGGAACCGTTTGCTTTTCAGCAAAGCACCCGACCATGATGATAGGCATTGGTATTGAAGAGATTCATAGTAAAATGTACTCATAAGTCAAAACTGGTGGCCCTGAATCTCTAGGGGTGATATTGTAATAAACAAATACCTTTTATAGTGAATTCCGTTTTCAACATAACATTACGGTCTTTCTTATTACCCTTTCAAAACAACAACTTTGATATTAAACGCAGTACAATAAAAATTAAGAGAGAATGATAACGATTCAGAAAAAGTTTAGACTATTTACTTACATTCGAGCAATTCCTATTGAACAAAAGTATGCATGTGTTTCTTGATACCGTTTTCGGATTGTTTTTTTTTTTTTTTGCCTTTACTGAAATGGTTGAACGGGTGTTTATGTTAATATAAGAAGAGATGGTGTGTGAATCACCAAAAAAGGCATAACAAAGTAACGAATTTATTACAAATCGTGCTGTTTTCATCGGAATTGTTTTCTCTGAAAGTGTAGTTTTACTAAATCATGTATCAATATAAAGCATTATTAGCTCATTTATTATGAACTGCAAAAAGCATATTGTATATCATAATAAATTCAACTGAATATAATAAACTTAAAAACGGTTTCGACGATCAAAACATTTTCCTTATTGGACGTTTAAACATAAACATGACACTGTTTATTGTCGTATATTTCTCATTTATCACACATAGTTAATTACCGCTCCATCTTTTTCCGAGTTAATAACGATACATTTCTGCGAAACGTTTTACGCAACATTGGTGGTTAAAGTTTAATATTTATGCAGTTTATACATGCCTCTTTTTAAAACAAGACCTCCCGTTACGCAATAAACAAAGTGTCGTGTACAGTGTTATGACGTAAATAGCAACACATAACATATACTCAAGAACTTTTTATACAGATATTGCCCCTGAAAGTCCAGAATATGTGGCAAGAATGACACACTTTTTTTCTTCAATAATATCGCAGTTTGACGTTGACCCTGATAAAGTTAGATCTGAACGCATTTACCCATTTATGCCTAGTGGACTCTCCCATCCTTCTAAATTGGATCATTGTATTTCCAAAATTAGGGATGTCTAGTATATTTATTTCTATGTTTAGAATATTTCTTACAGAAATTCCTTTAAGCAAACATCGCAGACCCTGATGAGACGCCGCATGATGCGGCGTCTCATCTGTGTCTACGTTGTTTGCCAAGGCCTTTTTTCTAGAATCTAGGCGTAAATGGGTTAAAATCCAGCATGCATACCTTCAATTGACAAATGCCTACGGTTTGAATATTTTTTTGGCCGGACAATGTTTTACAAATGCTTGGTCTGAACATTCTATACATAGATGGTGACGTCACTACGTTATGGTGACGTCACTTCGTAATTGTCACTCTATACATAGATGGTGACGTCACTACGTTATTGTCACTCTATACATAGATAGTGACGTCACTATGTTAATGTCACCTCTATACTAAGACACATCACATTCCCCTTGTTTGGGGAATTATGCTTCCGCCAAAGTAGTTCTGCGTAGGAATGAAAAAGTTAATAATGAAAGAAAACCCGTTTTTATTGTGTGTTTAAAACGGAATGTTGTTTAAAGAAATGTTATTTAATTATGTTAAAATGTGATTTTGAACCTCTATTCAGACTGATAGCGATTATTAGAAGTATGATTACCTGACCTTCTTTCGCTTTCACTTTTCACTAGTAAAAGAAATGCTACCCACAATTCCTTTCGCATTAGTACACAGGTCAGTAAGACCGGTGTGTACACAATGTGGTCTGAATATATGGCTCATTTATCCCAAAGAAATATGGATATTGTAATGCTTTGGGTAAGGATTATATGCAAGCATTTCAGCCAAGCTTGAATATCCGTAGATGAAATTTTAACGGCTTTACTATTAAGCATATGATATTCTTGACTTGTATATGTTCCTATATTATTAGGGATGATCATGATATAACTACATGTTTAAAGGGATCTTTTCACGCTTTGGTAAATTGACAAAATTGAAAAAAGTTGTTTCAGATTCGCAAATTTTCGTTTTAGTTATGATATTTGTGAGGAAACAGTAATACTGAACATTTACCATGGTCTAATAGAGCCATTATATGCATCTTTTGACGATTTTAAAACCTAAAAATTATAAAGCGTTGCAACGCGAAACGATTGAATAATTTGGAGAGTTCTGTTTTTGTCGTTAAATTTTGTGAAACTACGAAGATTGCTTATATAGGATATAAAATACGTTCAGCATGTGTACTCGGCGGAATAGCTCAGTAGGCTAAAGCGTTTTTACTTCAGGACTCTGGCAGGACACCAGGGGTCACTGGTTCGAAACCTGCTCCGGGCAATGTTCTTTTCCTTTTTTTAATTTTTTTCTTGATTTTTTACTGGAGCTTTTACGATCCAATGTTTACATTTATCAATATAAAGCATTTAATGAATAAGTTTAAAAAATGCCAAAATCTGTGAAAAGGCCCCTTTAACCAATTAATGCATAGCGTCTAGAAAAAAGGCCTTGACAAACAGCGTAGACCCAGATGAGACGCCGCATTTTGATCAAAGGAATTTCTGTAAGAAATATTATAAAAATAGAAATAAATATACTAGTCATCCCTAATTTTGGAAATAAATTGATCCAACTGGGAGAGTCCACTAGGCATAAATGGGTTAAGGCCGTACATGATCGCAGACATTGATCAATACAAATCTAACTACAACCACTGCGTTGTCGTATAATTGTATTCAGTTATAAATACGACGTAGAAATTGTCACATATTAAAATTAAAAACATAACTTTTAATTTGTTACGCGATCGTTATCAGATGTTGATTATCACTTTAGTGTAACAATGTACATAAGTAATGCATTTTTCACCGAATTATTATCTTATTGATGAGTATTTGCTTAAAAAATATACCATACAGCATATCAATAAATACAGACAGTATATTTAAATGAAAATGGGACAGCATTACTATGGCACAACCAGAAAAAAGTTCTTTTTCTTAATCGTATTCAGTATCACTGAATCACATAGCATACGTGGCCATCTTGGAAGTAAACACCGTGTGTCAGCATTATGTTATATTGCTTTTTTAAACCACGTGTAAGATAGCACAACGATAAAAGGCAGAGCAGCTTTCGCGAATATATGTAATTAGTTGCATACTTCAGTTTGAGTTGCCTCGTGATTGTCTATGCTTATAGTCTGATTTCGTATATCTATTTTTATGTCGTTCTATTCATTAGTAGATTTTGATGTCTGAATAAACAATACATCGTAATAAATTTTGAATTCCTCCAATTTTAAGCGAAAACCTTGAGAATGTAAAAATAAAGCATTCAATCCACGTTGATTTTTTTTACTAGTTAAATAAACAAAACAGAGAAACTTTTGAGACAATGCTAAGTGTTGCGAAATATGTGTGGGAATAAAATATTTTCTGATCAATAAAGTCGCCATAAAAGATGAAAGATTTGCCGTGTACTTGAACAACTAAAATCTGTTTTGTATGCACTTGCATCTTCAAATGATTGACATTTATACTTTATTTCAGCTATATATGCGCCATTCCATTACGTCGTTTTATTATACATTATCAATAAATAAAACGTGTTCATAAACTTCAGCCTCTTGATTAATTCGGAATGCCAAAATCAAAGGCAAACGGAATATCAAAGGAATACTTAATATTTACCCGGAATACATATTCAAACACCGTGTTATTTAACAAAGAATGTGTTTATCGTGAATGTATGTTGTGACAAGCCGTTGCCTACAGGGGGCGATCAATGAATGTTGTTGTCAAACCCAGTCGCGTGTTTATTCCGGGTGCATCTGCCAGGGTTTGGTCGGCAGAAATAGACCTCTCTGATTTATGGACCTATTGGTAGAAAGACCTTTGAGGTTATGCAACCCATGGTTGACCTACGTAACAACAGGCTCACCATAACCATCGTCGGTACAATCATAGCCATCATAGGTGATCATCAGTCAAAAGAAACACATCGCTCCTTGGTGCAAAAAGGTTCTATGCGACATTAAAATTAGAAGGCACGTGGTACCTTTTTGCACCAATCGGACGACATGATAATGAACATGAACATCAAGGTTATATTTTATTATCATAATTACTACTAGCATATCAAAGTTTATATCATCAGAAGGAGTATTATTATCGAATTTGCTTCTTTGCCCCATCACTGCTGGCTGAGTGTGGATGTAAATAATAATGTTTAGTTATTTGGTATTTCAAACGTTCCTAGTTACGTATACGTGGAATATAATTACAACAACAATTGTGACCCTTCATTGTAGCAAATAAAACGACTACGTAGGGCGGCTACTTGACATTTAATGTTACACAGTACATGGTGAACTGTGTGAAATATTGGACAGGTTTTCATTGTTATAACTCGTATGTCCGAATGGTATTACTGTCCGAACAATAGCTCAACAAGGTTTACGATAACCATACCCATGAGCTAAAGGAAATAGCCCCAACTGTTGACTTTAATTCACCATTTACCCAAAAAGAAATACAAATTAAATCGTAAAATTCAACGATTTCATCGTTCATTTCTAAAGACCCTACTTTTGAATGAAATTTTCTCATTATAAAATTTATGGCGAGAGGAGAACGCTTCAATCCTACGCGTCAGTGTTTTTAACTGCTTGTGTATTTAAACCATTATCACGGCTTTAATTTAAAGCCGAACGACAATAACGTTGTGGGATAAAATTTCTACATGCGTGTGTTCCGACGTTTTCTATGTTCTCTATATATTCAATTGCGCAACAGTTGGCTGTCTGAAATGCTGGATAATAAAATGTATTAGCGCGATTCTTTCATCGTTTAAAGAAAAAAGAGAAGAGTGCGATAAATAAAAAATATCAGAAAGACACTGTTCTCTTTATAAGCGCTCGAACGCAGCTGGTGTTTATTTCTAATGCATACTGTATCATGGCGACTATAAAGAAATGCTCTAAACGATGTTTTATGAGAAGTAGAACACTGAACAAGCCGGGATGGCTATTTATTTGTTTGTCTTTGTGCTTTACTCTCGACGGGGGAAATATACGTTCTTAAAACGCAGTAAAAATCGTTATGGATGGATAAAGGTTACTGTGCGCCTATCGGGATATAACTAAAATATTTCATTGAGATATTAAGAGTTCGTTTCACAGTCGAAGAAGTTTATTATTCGCACCATAACGAACCGGGACGAACCACCATGTTCTCTCGATTGTACATCGTGTTAATGGGATGTCCAAATTGCTGCGGTGTTTATCTTTGCACCTTCAGGCGTAAGGATACAGTGAACCGAGAAAGTGTTATTCGGATGGATTTTACTTTCGGATAGAGGAAAACGAATCAGCCAAATATAAGTATTTCTTTATTAATAATTATATTATTTTTATCGATTTGTGTTTTATGAAAGAATGAAAACTCCGAGTGCTGTTCTGTTTGTGAAAACATACATTATGAATGGAAGATACACTACTTGTTCATCCCAAGTGGGTGTGCACATTATGTAAATATTGTGAAATATAAAAAAGTGTTGTTAAGAAGCTGAACTAAAGAGCTGGTTTAGTATGCTTACCCTGTAAATCGGAGAAGTGTTTCACATTACTTCTCGTTTCACAGGGTATTTTTACTCATCAGCAATGTCGTCCGCTGTTTGCGCGCGCAGTAAATTCTTCAAGGCGGCTTCCGGTTCCAGTTCCGATCGTAGCCTGTCACTCCTCCCCACCACTGACATCCCGACAAGTATCGGGGAAAAGGAACTCCCGTCGCCTCTGTGTTGGATCAGCGACCAGAGTGACTCTATATGAGCCAGAAGACATTCAAGTGTCAGAAGAAGGCTTCCTGTCTTGGATTTTTAGGTCACGTGACGTTCTTCTTTGACGTGGACAGGCGTGTGTAAAGTTTAGTTTGCATAGTGTTGTTCATGAGATTGCAAATGTTAGACATTTATCAGTTTTGGGTGCGTTAACTATTTTTTAATTGCATTTTATCTGTTTTTGAAATATCTTGACATGGAAATAAACTATGTATGAAAGGCAATATTTGAGTATCCGAAAATGGATAGCTAAGGTAAAAGAATGACATTAATTAAACAAATATAAAAGTAAAATTGTTTATATAAATTCTAGCGGTATATAAAGTGAAACATAGTTTTTACTTACAATTAATAATAATAATATCAATAATAATTATAAAAATAATAATAATAATAATAATGCATATGTATGGTAAATATGTGAACGTGCTTATCACGTACTTATGTAAACAAGAAGATGACAGGTTAAAACAAACTAGAATACCGCAGTCATCACAAACAAACGATATCTTTTGAGATTTTCAACCTGTATCACGCATGAATTACTATGTTGCCCCTAGATGTAAGCACGAAATAGCGTCGTGTGATAGATTTACGGGGGAGCAACACTCGTTCAGACCACACAACTGGTTTAACAAACGACTGCATCAATGTTAAGCTAATTGTTGAAAGAAAATGTATATGAAATTACCATCTAACATGTTAATTAAATTAATGTTATTCATCATTTAAATTTACGCGTCCGCACGCTGCGTTAATTTTTTTATTTGATTTTTAACAAATTATCTGACATTCCACGCCAACTTGTCGAGTAAGATTGGATTGTGAAATGCGACATTACAATAGTACATACATTGTCATTTAGCGCATTTAGTAGTTTTATCTACTCACAGAGTTACGTGTACTTTTTTTCCAAAATGTAATATAACTTTTGTACAACCAAACACCTCGTAAAAGAATCTGCAAAACATGAAACACAAAGATAAAAAAGCAACAAACACAGATAGTCATTCTGTAATATCAAATTATCAGTTGAGCCACACATTTAAGTTAAAAATATATCATAATACCGTATGATTAAAATATACATGATATGATCAAACGTAGTATCGTTTCTAGTAATCGAATGCAAAATGTGAACACACTTTACATTAAAGTGGGTATATACGATTTTGTCAAATATTTATGAATTTATATAAAAATGTGTAAAAAACTTAAATTAAATAAAAGTTAAGAAGAACATGTGTCGAAAAATGCGAAATAAGCCAGATATTTATTCTGAAATTGAAAACGGTTGTACAGCCGAATTCGCCAGCATGTATACCATACATGTACGATGTGAATCTAAACTTAGTTAATCGGTTTATTTGAATTCCTGCAACGATATGATATTATCTATTCGTACGACACACGAGCACTAACTCCGATCCTAATACAAAGACGAATGCTTCGGTTATTGTAGGAAAATATGTACGTCACAATCGGCTCGGGGCGCTAACTTGTCTTTGCTGCATTTTATTAAATTCGGCTTTAATGTATATTTTTTCTTGCCTATTTTTTGTTATTGTAACATATTTTATCAATATATTACAATTAAACACATATAAAAAATCGTATATACCCGCTTTAATCGTAAGGACAGCCTTATAATGTGTTTGTATGATGTGATGTGATTGGCCTTTGGCAAGTTTTCCGAATACTAGTATCCGAGTTGTCTGTGAACTCTTCATTGAAACCTGTTTATAATATAATATGCAGATTATATTATCTTTACAAACAGTATAATTATTTATATTTTCTTTATATTTTCTTGATATATACCCTTCTAATAATTTGGTTACTACGTTTCCAAAACAAAATAAGAGCTAAACAATTGCACCAACCGCATCATGTCCACTTAAATATTCATAAACTTATAAATTGGATCATCATTAGTGATAGAGTTGAATTACATATACTGTTTTCATTTTTTTTAAACAACTGTACCATGAAAAAATAGAACTATGCATGAAATAAGTTTAATTCTTTTCTATGTTTCTGAAAACACGCAGAGTAAGATATAATATTAGGTTTTCAGTATTTTTTTTTAAAAACAACGGCACCATGGAAAAACAGACCTATGTATGATTTTTTTTTCTTTTTTATGTTTCTTAAAACACGCGATACCCAAGTATTTGATAAACATGTAACAAAAAAGTCAACACAAACTAACAACAATGCCGTACAAACTGCAAAAGGAACATTGTTATTTTCTTATTCGTTTCATTATATTTAATTAATTCATCAATGTAAGAAAAATGACATTGCATATATAATATTACTGAGCCGCGCTCTACAAAAAAAGGGATTAATGCATGTACGTAAAGTGTCGGCACAGATTTGCTTGTGCAGTCCGCAATTAACAACATTCTGCCATAAGACGTAAACTGTTTTATTCTTCAAATTAGTCAACGGCGTATTACTTTTTTTCGCAATATTGTATTAGTTGTCTTAAATTATATCCGCAAATATTGAGCATCTGATACGCGTTTTAATTAAAAAATTACAACGTAGATATATATGTATTTATTTACTTATTTATAACTGTTCTTTTTCATAAGCGCATGATTATTACAATTTGAACAAAAACAGGCGACTGTAATAATAATAATAATAATAATAATAATAATAATAATAATAATAATAATAATCATCATAATAAAATTTAAAAAAAATAAATAAATAATAATAATAATTATTATTATTATCATTATTATTATTATTATTATTATTATTATGTTTTTATGTATTTATGTATTTATGCATTCACGTAATTATATATTTATGTATTTATGTATTTGTGTATTTAAGTATTTATTTATGCATTTATTTATGCATTTATATATTTATGTGTTTATGTGTTTATGTATTTATGTATTTATGTATTTATGTATTTATGTATTTATGTATTTTCTTATTTTCCTATTTTCCTATTTTAGTTTTCAAAACATTTTATGTAGAGATTACAAAAACATACATTTACAATATCAACAATAACACAATACAGTTCTGCACTGCAATCAAAGCTGACAAAAGTTGACAAATACAACATATGCAAAATTTCGAAGTTTATTTAATATTTTATTGAAAAAACGTTTAAGCAAAGGTGTATACATTGTACTAACAGAGATAACGGCATGGGCACAATATGAATAGGCACATACTTGTATAATACAAAAATAAAAATATTGACATACATTTTTACTACATACTTAATGAAATAATTACACATAACACCAAAATCCTGAGAGAAGAGTGTTAACGAACGCGTACTGTAAGACATATATCTACGATGTACCTTAGTATATTCTTTTGACGGTAAATACATAATAAAGTTTAAAAAATAAGTAACGGCAATAAAAACAATTATTTCTTATAAGTAATACTTCTTTTACACATTGTAAGTAGGATCCATTCAACAAGACTGTGCCAGTGTTACTAATGATAATTTGTTTAGTAGCTTTATCAGGGGTTTAATACCCGACACATGAAAAACAGTGATAACATGCTGACCCAGTTCGTGCACGGGGTCATAAATATTCATGAAGAGTTCGATTATACTAGTGAAAATTACCCAATGAAACAAGTCTTCGGATACGGGTACACCAGCAAAATGTCCGTTTCGTTTCGATGTAACAAGTTCGCAATAGAAAACATTTATTCTTGCATTGTTATTACTTTCTCTATGTTTGGTTGCTGATGATGTTTGGGGGTTATGGATGTGTGGGGACGTGGGCTTACGGCCATTGTTTTTATTTGTGTTGACAACCTGGGTGCAGAATCAACAGGGTTTTCAGGGGTTCACACACGAGCTGGACAGAATGTAAAAGCACCGTTAAGAACTTTTTTTTCAAATATCTCAAGTTATGTAAAAACATTTGCTGAAATCGTAAGTGCATAAAAGACAGTTTTTGTTTCAGATTGTGTCGATATCTTAAGGTATAAGAATAAATCTTTGAATATGTCTGAAATCGGTGAAAAAATTCAAGTTGCGTGAAGCAACCATGCAGTACACAATGAATTTTGGGAAAATAACACATGCTTATTAAAGAAAGCAATTCTGACGTATTTCGCATTGCCATAATCAGCATAAAAAGCTGTTTTTTATGCACTAGTTGAAATTCTTAAGAAAAAATGTTATTTGAAAAGAAAACACCACTTACCGGTGTGTTTACATCCATTAGCGTTTAATTGGGAACCCCATAAAGTCACATGATCCTGCATCCTTTAGTAGTACTATCCGACATTTTTCATATAATTTTATTTTTTAATCAAATTTTGCATAAAGTGCATTTTTACGTTACATTTTTAAACATTTGTTTTATGTAATAAACGTTATGTATTATTAAAACTATTTTTGAAATGCATATGGTGATATTTTTCCTTAATGTGATGTTCGACGTTATACTGTAGAAATGAATACGTGTGTACAAAAATGAATCAGCTTGCCGGTCGGTGTTGTTTGTAGAACATCCGTATTAATAAATAAAGTAACAACACTTATTTGTTTTATTAAAATAACATGGGTCAATTTAATTTATCGATTATGTACCAAAGAAACTTATAAATATATTTTTGCAATACTGAAGATGCGATAATTATATTTCATATGGTATTTCCATGGCAATATAAAAAAACCAACGAAGTTGAGCCCAAGAACTTGCTGTACGTCGAATAGTTCTCTCCCTTTAACTGCTAACATCTTATGTTTTCGTTGGTGAGCACGAAACAGAACTGCATGTAAAAGCTGTCCTCGGCGGGGTGTAACTTTATTACAAACAGTTATTGCAAATAACTATTATCCTCGTGTAATAAATCAAACGAAAACTGCAGATTAAAATAATGTACGACTCTTTCTCGTTGGCCACACAGGCGAAAAGTATATTATTTGAAGCTGCAATCATTAAAAATAAATTAAAAGATAAGTATTAAGTAGTGCATTATTTCATTTTATTGAAAAGTACATCTTGGTAAAGTTAAACAATTTACATGTAAGAATAATAATGAATTTTTAATAAAAAACACTTTT